>NC_056662.1:8597500-8915000 GCF_018350195.1 Panthera tigris | reverse complement strand
ATGACCTGGTCTGCCTCACTATCCTTTATTCTAAGTGACTTCTGGCTTTGCTCAAAGATGCAATCCCTCTGCAAAGCCCGACTGGACAGCGTGTCTCAGTGTGATCCCACGGCAGCAGGCACAGAGGAAGATGGGCTCAGAGGCCATGCTCCTTCGGTTCGAATACCCCCTCTGCCGCGGACTGGGAAACTGTGCCTAGCTTTCCTCGTTGGTCACATTGCATAATACTAGTCCTACCTTAAAGAGTTCTTTTGAGGATGAAATTAGTTAATAATGTATCTGCCAAGCATTAAGAACAGTGCCTGAGAATAGCTTGGCTCATCTTTGAGGTCTGAGCAAGTCTTCTTCTTTTTTTTTTTTTTTTTTTTAACGTTTATTCATTTTTGAGAGACAGAGCGTGAGCGAGGGAGGGGCAGAGAGAGAGGGAGACACAGAATCCAGAGAAGCTCCGGGCTCTGAGCCGTCACCACAGAGCCTGACGCGGGGCCCGAACCCATGAACCAAGAGATCACGACCCGAGCCAAAGTTGGACGCTTAACCAACAGAGCCATCCAGGTACCCCTGAGCAACTCTTCTTATAAGAAATGTGCCTACACCTCCCCAATGCTAGTGTGGCTTTCCCAGCTGAAGTCTGAACCGGGCTATATTTAACTATTCTCCGAACTTATTATTAACCAGACACACAGTTTTAAGGCATCTTCAACGAGGTGTCCATTTCTAATGCTGTTGTACCAAATTACCACAAACTTCCCTGGCTTCAAACGCCACAGATGCATCGTCTTATAGTTCTGGAGGTCTGAGGTCCCAACCAGTCTCGCTGGGATAAAATCAAGGTGTCTCCGAGGCTGCTTCCTTCTGGAGGCCCCGGGGGAGAATCTGTTTCCTTGCCTTTTCAGCTTCCAGAGGCCGCCTGCATTGCCTGGCTCAGAGACGGTGCCTCAGATCACTCCAATGTCCTCAGTCCTCAGCTCTCCTATTAATGGCTCTACCCTTCCTGTTCCCCTCTTACAAGAACACTTGTGACTTCACTGGACCCACCTGGATCATCCAAATTAAATCTCCCCCGTCTCAGGATCCTTCATTTGCTCCCAAAGTGTCTCCTACCATGTACAGGAAGGTATTCACAGGCTCTGGGGATTAGGAGGTGGACATTTTAGGGGTCATTATCCAGCCTCCCACAATCGGTTTCATTTTAGGCAGGAAGTGGTGCTCAGTCGAGGACATCAACGCCCTCCCTCCCCTCAGCACAACTCCCCTGTACCATTTTGAGGGAAGAAAACCAATGTGGAGGAAGCAGCTGAAATCTGAGATGGGATGGGATCTCCAAGGTGGTGAAGTCTCTTAAAATGCTCTGCCTCCGTGGCCTCGTGGGGATTTTGTTATGTTTGGCCGTCAACATCAGGCTTGAGACGCCTCAAGGATTCGAACTCCAAATACATGTCGCCCTGGAGCCTATCAACCTGGCCACAAATTTGATAGGGACAATGCATCCTACCTGATACGTTTAAGACAGCACATTCCCCTAGGGCACGTGGCCAAAGCCTTTCTTACGTGGCTTCCATCAAGTCAGGAATTTGTATTTTGTTTCATTCTCTACTGCTTCTGCTGGGCCTAGGACAGTGGTACCTTACAGGCAATAAGTAAATATACTTGGCATATAAATGAATGAGTGATCGATACCGAGGGCTTTTATAGTGCATGGAAGCTATAAACTGCTCTGCACAAAAATGAAACACACTTTTGTCTACTCTGCCAATATTTCACCTGGGAAACCCTGGATTTCTCTGAACAGTATCATCTACTGTGGTCACCTTGAAGCTTCAGGTTTTTTCCCACATGAAACCAGAGGAGACACTGGGAAACCATCGTTGCTTAGAGCAATGTCTACTCATCAAATCTTTTTCATTAGAATAGTTCATTCCAATAAGACCTTGGGCATATTCGATAAGCCAGCATCCAGGGAACAAAGCTGTTATAAAATGACTTACTTAGAGGTTCCAGTCATAATTTTTGGCCTCAGAATATTGCTGGGTGTTTTATTTATTTTTTTTTTGTCGGTCTAAAATGAAAATGTAACATTTCAACTGCAATCCATTAGAAAGAAGCAAAGAAGGGGCTATTTGCATTTGATCTACAAATTGGACCAGAATAATTTTTGTCGACTTCTGATCTGCCAATACTCGGTTTTTTAAAAAAATTAAACTAAATGCTCATTAATTCACTGTTTTCCCTTATTGAGTGAAAAGATTTTTTTTCTGTCAACTGTGTTTTTATCCAGAATCAGTTAGAGAATATTTTGCATTATTAAAAATTGGGCAGGTGGGAAGTGACATTTCCTTTGAACTCCAAACAAATGGCAAACTTCAAAAAAAATGTGTGACGAAACAACATAGTATCTATAACCCAAAGGGTCCACAATGGAAAATAACACGAGGGAAACGAAGAGATTTTTTTTGGCAAATAGGATTCTAATGATACTTAATTCCAGTATGTTAGTCTTAGTGTTTACAAGTATTAATTGATTCTCTGTCAAAAGAAGTATCATTTTAGGTCACATAAAAATTAATTCAATTATTGGGTTGACTGGGTGGCTCAGTCAGTTAAGCATCGGCTCTTGATTTTAGCTGAAGTCGTGATCTCACAGTGTGAGTTCAAGTCCAGCATCAGGCTCCATGTTGGAAGCATGGAGCCTGCTTGGGATTCTCCCTCTCTCTCTCTCTCTCTCAATCCCTTTCTCTCTGCCCCTTCCCCTGCCCCCTCTCTCTCTCTCTCTCTCAAAATAAATAAATTTTTAAAAAATAATTCAATTATCATCCATCCAAAAATTTGAAAGACTGTATGTGGTAGGCAAAATTCTAAAGAAGGCCTCCCAAGAGCCCCATTTTACATTTGTTCGGGTCCTGCAGCAAAGGGATTTTGCAGATGTAATGCCTACCTCAACTTAGTTGACCTTACACCACAGAGATTATGTGTCTCAGGTGGCCTGATCCAATCCGATGGTCCCTTTAAAAGCAAAGCATTTTCTGGAACTTGAACCAAAAGGAGACCTCAGAGAGAGGCATCCCTACTGGCCTCAGGGAGGAAAATGAAAATTGGGGTCCAACAGATTTGAGTTCAAATTCTTCCCAATTGGTCTTAGGACTTTTGCAGACTTTCCTAATCACCCTATGCCTTCATTTCCTAGTCTGTACTACGAGCAACCTCATAAATGTATCGTGAGGCATTAAGACGGATAATATGTATAAAATATTATCCGTGCCTGACACATACTAGGTGCACAACAAAAGGTAATGATTATTATTTTCTTTAAATGAATGAAGAGAATTCTAAGGTTATCATTCCCTGACTCCTTTGCAATCTGGGCTCTGAATCTAAAACGATATGAGTTAACACACATGAAACAACACAGACAAACATAATCCAAGTACGAGGCTTTATATTTTGTCGGGAGTGTGGTTGGGGCCGGTTGTTGATCCCTAGAGGGATGTGTTTCTGAAGTCCAAACTTCTAACACCATGCCTTTTTCAATAAAAACTAGCTAGCCTGGGTCCTGTGCTTACAAGTTCCCACAAAG
Organism: Panthera tigris; assembly: GCF_018350195.1. NCBI lineage: Eukaryota > Metazoa > Chordata > Mammalia > Carnivora > Felidae > Panthera > Panthera tigris. Next base: position 8,911,426 of record NC_056662.1, on the reverse strand, counting down.
TGGAAACAGTCTTACAAATTAATTTATACCAAGTTGATAAAGACCAACGATCACTCAGCTTCCCATATGCATTGCATCAGAGATTTTTGATGCGTTCATTCTAAGAAATAAGGTGGAGATTTCAGACATCAGTGTCAAAGCTGATAGGATAATTGGTGGGCCACACAAATCCCTTGGCTATTACCGGGTGGAGAGCAGTCTGTACCACATCCAGGAAATGACCCCCCCTGTGTTGTATGTTTGCCTGATTACTTACCACCATGAAAAGATTTCCACAAGTTCCTTCTTCTCAATAAAGCGTTTGTATCGCTTAGAAAAATTAAAGGAATAGGTGTTTTTTTATGAAGAAATAGAAAACAAAGAAAATCAAAATAGAAAAAAACTAGAAATAAACTATCATCTTGCCATCCCTAGAAAATGATGATCTGGATAAGGGCACCCGGGTGGCTCAGTCAGTTGAGTGGCTGACTCTTGATTTCAGTTCAGGTGATGATCCCAGGGTCATGAGATCGAGCCCCACATCTGGCTCTTCGCTGGATGTGAAACCTACTTAAGAGTCTCTCTCTCCCGCTGCCCCTCCCCTGCCTGCTCCCTCCTTCTTTCTCTCTCTCTCTCTCTCTCTCTCAATGATGCTCTGTGAATGTCAGTAACAGAGGGGCTTATGGTTGGTGAATCAGGTCGGAAAGAGCCTTGAAGATCTGCCCCAAAGCTGTGTTGCTCTGCAAGCACTTTGTGGTACCTGGGGGTGTAATTAAGTTACTGATGGAGATTAATACAGGGGTGAAGCCTTGTCTCCCAACTGTACATGAGTTTCACGCTATGAAACTTCATGGCATGTAAATCATATCTCAATAAAGCTGTTGAGGAAACAAAAAGAAGAAAGGGTGAACACGGAGAAGAGAGGCCTTTCTGAGGAGGTGACATTGAACCGACATGGGGGTGTAGGCAAAGACAGAGATCGGCTGGGGGTGGGGAGAACATCACGGGCAGGGAGTCTGTGCAAAGACCCTGAGATGAAAAAGGACTTGGCATGTGTAATGAACTAGTGGAAGCCAAGGATGGCTCGAGTATGTTGAGCAAAGGCAGAAGTTTTGAGAGAAGAAATTGGGGAGGCAGGGAGCAGTAAGTCTCGCGGGATGCTTCACGTGCTATGGGCCATTCATCGAGAGATCCGAACCCAGGAAGTGACATGCTGTAAGTTACAGTTGACAACATTTTTTTGAAGAGAGTAACAACAAGGGCACCTGGGTGGCTCAGTTGGTTAAGCATCCGACTTCGGCTCAGGTCACGATCTCGCCATTGCCGGGTTCGAGCCCCACCTTGGGCTCTGTGCTGACAGCTCAGAGCCTGCAGCCTGCTTTGGATTCTGTGTCTCCCTCTCTCTCTCTCTGCCCCTCCCCTACTCGTGCTCTATTCTCTCTCTTTCTCAAAAATAAATAAACATTAAAAAAATTTTTAAAGAAAGGAGTAACAACAACTAATCCTATGTCCTTACTATTCTAGGGATTTTCCATTACTAATTTACTTATCCTTCACAATAATCCTGAGGTAGGCATCAACTAGAACTTGTTCAAGAAACCTCGAGGGGAGCCACAATTTGCACTCAGTCTGCCCCACAACAGGGCCTGAAATCATAACCAGTACCCTACACTTGAAAGTCTGGATGGACACACCAATCTGTGCAGTTACACACAGCCCCGTGCTCGGATGGATCCCACACGTGGTTTTGTGCTCTGCCATCACCATCTTGAAATGCTCAGTGACATTTGAACAAGAGGCCTCTGATGTTCAGTTTGCACAGGACCCCACAGAGTATGTAGCCAGCACATCCACCTTCTAGGACTTTTACTACAGAAGGAATCGTTAACCCACTGAAGGTCCTGGGTAGGCTGGCCAGGGAGGAAGGTCAACCCCTTGAAGTTAAACTTGAAATTTCTCACTCATGTCCGTTTGGGGAGACAGAACGCCCAGCTTCCTTCATACACTCAGCGGGACCCATGAATTCAAAAGGGACACAACTCGTTGATCTACCCCATTCTGATATTTGGGAATAGTCAGGTGATGGAGTGAACTTTTTCTTATTCAGCTTCTTGTTATCCTGTATGTATCAATAGTCTTAGCATTAGCAACATCCTTTCCAGAAAACAGAAATAATAATAATAATTATTATTGTTTAAGTACTGTCATTATAATTAATGAATGAAAATTAGTGGAAAAGAAGAAACTGTAAGCCAAAGATTTTTTTTGGTGTGTTTTCCGTCCTGAAGGGTACCTAAAAGTGTGCCTTTACCTCTATTGACCTAGTTATTTTAATCCCCCAAAAAACAAAAGCCGTTCTTCTGAATTTATACTAATGAATTCAGTTTAACATTTTTCACCTGTTTGCATGAATTTAATTTTTCTTTGTTTCAGAGACCAGCTTGGATTATACGGGTACTTTTCAATAATCATTATTCCATAGGATAACGTTCGGTACCCAGAACATGTTCCTAATAATAAATGTGAATATGTGTATCCCATAATAAATAATGTTCACTGCTAGTTTTAACATTCTAATTAATGTATTCAATGATTAGTTATTGCTATCATCTTAAAGCCAGGGTTTATTTATAACTAGAAGAAAACTAGATTTCAAAGGTAGTTCCTCAATTCCATTTAAAATAACCCCCAATTAATTTCTAAGCTGCTGAAGGCAAATGATAAAATTTTTATCTCCTGGTGCAAAATTTTCGGGAAGTTGTTTGTGTTTGGAAAACAATTACATACCCATGAAAAGAGAATGATTCACTTTAAGAGTAAGAGGAGTGAAAATAGACCTCTGGATTTATGGCGAAATGGTTTCTTCTGCTTCCCCCCTGTTGAGGCACTGATGTCTCCGAACGCCTAGCCGTGCAAACCATGAGGTCCCCAGCTCTCGGAGCTATCAGACAAGTGCTCTCCGCGTCTCCCGGGGCTCTTCCAGGGCGACCCCACATGGGGACCTCCCGACTCTGTTTATTCTTAGAGCGAGCAATTGCATACAAATGGAAGCTATCAGGACATAGGCCATCAGCGCAGAATACAGAGACGAGAAGATCCTTCTGTGAAAACAAAATATTCATTCTCCTCTACACCCAGGATGGATTTTCCAAAGTGGAAAACCATTCCCGGAGAGAATCAGAGGTAGGCGGGTTTGTTTCGTTTTCATGTTTACCAGCCACAAACTCGCATCTCTCTCCAGGGCGAGAATGCACCCGGGGCACACCGACTATTTATTGCTAGCAGACAAAAGGCAAGGGTGTCTCATTTGCCACTTAACATTCTTTTAATTTGCCAGACAGTTTTCTTCTTTTTATGCAAAAGGAAAGAAAGAACGAGAGAAAAGAAAAGAGAAGAAAAGAAAAGAAAAGGAAAGGAAAGGAAAGAAAGAAAAGAAAAAAGGAGAGGAAGGAAGGGAAGGGAAGGGGAAGGGAGAGGAGAGGAGGGGAGGGGAGGGGAGGGGAGGGGAGAGGAGAGGAGAGGAGAGGAGAGGAGAGGAGAGGAGAGGAGAGGAGAGAAGGAAGGGGAGGGGAGGGGAGGAGAGGAGAGGAGAGAGGAGAGGAAGGAGGTAAACAAGGAGAGGGGAGGGGAGGGGAGGGGAGGAGAGAAAAGGAGAGGGGAGGGGAGGGGAGGGGAGGAGAGAAAAGGCAAAATGAACTGAGGATTGTTTCCATGCAGCCACTGAACCTGAGGGAACTGGAACAAAACCATAGCAACTGAAACCTAGTAGGAAAAGCTTCTCTTCGTCGTCGTCTTCTTTTTTTCATTCCCAACTCTTTCGTGGGAAAATCCACCAATCTGTGCACAAAATAAAATGGTAACCGAGACTTACTTGGAGAAATAAACTGTAGAAACCTTTCCTCCATTTTTTTAATGGTCCTTTGCCACCTGATGAAGCAGAAATAAAACGTCACTCAGCAGGCAGATCATCCAGGCAACAAAATCCTCCTTCCTTTCCTTGTGAGATCCCTACTTTGAGTGTTATTTTCTTATTTTAAAACCAAAAACCAAATATCTGTTGTGAACGTGCGTCTAACTAAGAGCTACGCTAACTGATCTTTCCACCGCGCATGCTCGTGTCTGGCTAAGAATATTCCCTCTCGAAGGTTTTCCCGCCGGATGCTCTTGTAGCCAATGTCCAGAAGCACCATTTACTGAAGGCCCATTGTACCAGGTGTTTCGTATGTGTTATTTCATTTGATCTCCCCAAGTCTTTCAGGAAGCGGGAGTTACAATCCCGCTTTGTAAATAAAGAAACTCGGCCTCCGGGACCTTCATTCATAAGGAGGCGCCCGCGGTGGCTGGAGTCCCACGAATGGGGGTCCCTACCTGGCTCTCTCTCACTGTGTGATTGGCCAGCTACTTAACCCCTCTGTGCCTCAGTTTCTTATCCACAAAGTAGGGGAAATAATACAGGGCCACAATCCCTTGGCAATAATTCTGAAGTCCGAAACCTCTGAAAATTAAAGTGCTTTCATAGAGCACACTGTCCAGCAACAGTGGCTTCACATCAAGGCTAATTTGGCAAAAAAGGACAGAACCGTGTGGGCATGAGATTATTATAGTCTTTCTTTGCCCTACGTGGTAAAGGTCTGAGCCGGGGAGCCAACAAGCACAATGGCTCCGAGCCATGTGCCTGATAGACTTGAGAGACGGAAAGAAAGCCCCCGGGAATGGGACTGAAAGCCCCCGGCGGGGGAGGCACTGGGGGTATCACCTGATAGTGGTGCCATGCTAATAATGGTAAGTGGTAAGTCCATGGTCACGCTTCCGGCCGATGGCAAAGCCAGGATTCAGGCCTGGGTCAGCTCTGTCACACTTATTGGCAAGTCTCTCGACAAACATCACGGGGGAAAACTTATCCTTAAGACGTTGTTATAAAGGGTCGCAGGTTCTGGGGCTAAGGAAAAGATTCATAAATATGGTGGCCACTCAACTCCTCCATTGACTTTGATACCAGAAAGGGGTGCAAATTCAGTAGACTTTTAAGTTCAGGGGGATAGCGATGCTCATGTCAGAGCCCTTATTGAGTTTCTCTCTAACATGGAAACATCTCAGTGAAAAACCAAGATTTCAAAGTGAGGGGAGAATGATACATTTTGTAAATAGATGCTTGTGTGTGTGTGTGTGTGTGTGTGTATATATATATATATACTGTAAACACAATACAATAATAACGAAATTATTTACTCTGATGATACCTCATTTTATCCTTAATCTGCCTAATCCCTAATGATCCCTAATATCATCTCCTATTATGTCCTGATTTACATAGGCTAGAATTGATGGAGTGTGGTTATCTGGTCAGCGTCCTGTGTGCTTTCTGCCCTGAATTTTCCATCTTTGCCAACTGAAGTCCATGAACATTTCTTGAGATTTTACTCTGCATCAAGCACAGTGTTGGCCCCTAGAGTCCTAGAAGTAGAAAAGATAGTGTCCCCGAATTCACCAAGCTTGTAGTAAGTACAATTTGTTTTCTCCTTAGCATACCCCAACAAGTGACATTTCATGGTCCCCAAAAGTTGAGATTTCTGTCCTGATTCTAATAAGAATACCAACATTTTACCTATTCTTACAGTATGCTAGGCACTGTGCTAAGCTTTGATGTAGATGACCTTGTCTAATGCCTACAAAGTCCAAAATTTAACATTATCTGCATTTTTGAGATGGGGAAACTGAGGTGTAGAGATGAAGTATACAAGACCCAGAGCTTGTAGACAATGGACCTTGGGTGTCAAACCTCAGCAAGTCTGACTCCATAGCCAGCCCTCCTAACCATGATAAAATTTAAATTAGATACGTGTGTGTCCAGACCAATGCCAATAGCCAATCTCCCTTCTGCCTTAGCTAATACGGTCTTTTGTGCAAGGCTGCCTCAAGCCTCTTCTTTGTCTTACCCTAGAGGACTAGGTTCGTTGAACCAATGAAGCATAGCGATTCCACACTGCCCTGGATTCTCCATTTTGGCTCCGCACCTCCTGCCCACCCAACCCCCAGGATTTGCCCGGCACGGCTATGCTTACTGGCCCTTCCCACACTGTCACTGCTGAAGGATTAGTAAATACAGAACACACCCAAAAGCCTGTCAGATTCTTCTGCACTGATGCACACACCCCGATGATGAGCAAACTCCTCTATCATTTGCCCAAGATCTTTGAATTTAGATGCTGGGTCAAGAAAGAATGACACTTTCACAAGACACTGTTCTTCGAGAGAAATGACCTGCAACAAATAAGCAGGTATTGTCCTGGTGATAAATGATAGTTCCTTCCTCAAAAAAAGAAAAAAGTACAACACTCTGGGTCATAAGCTGATGCTTCTTCAAGCATTCGTCTCTGCTTTCATAGTGAGTGTGAATCTGGCCACAAAAGTCAGAGGTACCCGCAAAACCAACTCTCCTTCCTTTAACTCTGTTCAGTTTTTATTTCAAATTCCCATTCATCTCAGTTAACAGGAAATTATAACTCAGTCACTCTGGGAGGTTCCCACCCATGCTTTCTTTAAATCAGTAGTGCACAAATGGGAGGGATAACTGCCCCTGGTGAGCTTTCCAGAAAATTCTGTTGTGGAGTTAGTGTCACAAAGATTGAGAGGTGATGCTGGCATTTAGTGGTCAGAATCTAGAGATGACAAATGCTCTGTAATGCATGAGACAGTCCTGCACCATGAAGAATTGTCTGAGATCTCAACGTTTTTTAAGTTTATTTATTTATTTATTGAGAGAGAGAGAGAGAGAGAGAGAGAACAGGGGAGGAGCAGAGAGAGAGGAGAGAGAGAATCCCAAGCAGGCTCCATGCTGTCAGTGCAGAGCCCAATACAGGGCTCGATCTCATGAACCGTGAGATAATAACTTCGCCGAAATCCAGAGCCAGATGCTTTAACCAATGGAGCCACCTAGGCACCCCTGGAATCTCAAATTTTGAATGTCCAGTAGACATTCATATAGATGAATCACTGGTAAATAACTCTCTGAACCTAGACCCTAAGTCCATCTGACATATGCACTCAAAGTATCCTTCACACAGTTTTCATACACACTGAATTTGACAAGAATGTGACTGCTGTATACATTGAGGGCAGGCTGTACTTTGTTCTAACCACACCAAGACTTGATCTGCATGTCAGAAAATCACACGGGAAAGTCAACACCATGAATGGCATTCAGGTCTTCGATAAAACACACAGTCTCCACCTGTATTTGTGGCTGTTGAGTTCAGTGTTTCTGTGTATAAGGGCAAGGATCTGACTGCTTTGTTGTGCACTCAGGTATATCAAGCTCAAGTATTATTTCAATATTGACATACATATTTTATTATAACTATTTTCCTCATATTTGTCCTTTAAAAAATTATGATCATAGATCAAGAATTTTAGGGTCATAAAGGGAGTGTTTAGTAGACTCTGTCAATGTCCCAGCCAATCCTGGAGCACTCACCTCAACACATCTGCCATCACCTGCCAACCCCCCCCAAGGCATTTCCCTTGACCTTGAAGCGGCCCTTGACCAATGGTACATAGCAAGGTGGTAGATAATGCACCCCTCGGGTGAGAGATGACTCTCAGGCACGTTCTGTGCATCTCCCAGAGACCCACCATTGGGTAAGCTTCAGCCACCATGATGTAACTTGCTCAATCACACATCCTGAATTGGCTTCACATCTTTCCCTATTTCATGATACCATTCCCCTAATAGCATTTCTGGAATCATCTCCTATATACACTACCTCATCTCATGTCTTTGTCTCGGGATAAACTAGAGAACCCGGCCAAAGACAGCCTGTTCCAAAGTGTTTGTTTGAAAAGGGGGATGATGAGTGTAATAGCACTGAGAACCCCCTCCAGACTTTGTCAAAATTTGGAGTAGCATCAATGCCAAGGAGTGCATCACTAGGATGTTGACAATCCGTCTGCACGTGGCTCCTGTGGGACACAGACTCTCGCCCAGGTCTGAGCCAATCCTGAGAAACAGATAACTCTCCAACATTGAAGAATCTAGCCCCATAACCCGCTTCTGGCCTCCAAAGGTTGCTGGGTCAGACCCACAGTCATAAAGCAGGTAACACGAATGAGCAAAGCTGTCCAAGGGTAAGCAAAGTCATGCAGATAGAAACATCTTTTGTTTCCTACTTTTTAAGATTTTAAAAAATATTTATTTTTGAGAGAGAGAGAGGGAGACAACATGGGTTAGGGGCAGAGAGAGAGGGAGACAGAGGGTCTGAAGCGGGCTCGGCACTGATGACAAAGAGCCCAATATGGGGCTCACACTCACGAACCACGAGACCATAACCTGAGCCAAAGTCGGATGCTCAACCAGCTGAGCCACCCAGGCGCCCTTTATTTCCCACTTTTAATAGAAACGTGGGTTTGTACAACATTTGTCCTGCCATGAAACGAATATTTATTGAGCACCTATTACCTGCTGGACACTCAGCATACAACGGTGAACAAAACAGACCAAATCGTTTCCCTTGTGAACTTGGGAGACGCTGCTACTAAATAAATACATAGCATATGGATTGTGCGAAGCGATAATAATATTATAGGAAAAATAAAGCAGGAAGGAAAAAAGGAGGGCTAGAGGTAAGGGTGTTGAGATGGTTGAAGGCAGGTCAGCAAAGACCTTGCTCAGGAGTGATAAAGGGCAACAGGTGCTCAGTCTTAACGTCCGGGATCTGGCCCCTTGCCAAGGGGGTGGTGGGCACCGAGAGGGGCCGGAGAGGGCCCGCCCCGCAGCAGGTGCTTCCACTCAGCTGCCATGAACGTCACCGTGAGAGATGCCAAAGCCCAGGGCTTCCAGGTGTGATTTTCCAAGGGAAACCTAGAGATCTCCCTCGAGGGCTGTCGGTAAGCAGCACACAGTTTTGGGCATCTCGAGGGTGTTCAAACTTTCCATTCTTCATGGTAGGTTTCAAACAAAATCCAGGAAGTTACCCTGGCCTCCTTTTACATCTGCCTCATTCTCCCCACAACCGTCCCTCCTGGCCTGAGGGATGGAGGGGGGGAGGGTGATGCAGAGGGATTCAAATCAAGTCATGAATCAGCATTATCTCGTCTTCCCTTCTTCTCCACATACCGGAAGCATCTCCTGGCAAAGTCAGTCATTGGGAAGGAGGTGAGGTTTATTTTCTTTCTTCAGACGCTTCAGAATGGCCTGTTGCTGGATGTCCCAATGGGAAAGCCCCAAATAGGGAAGCCGTGTTGGCTCGTAGGAGCTCCTGCCTTGGCAGACCCATACAGGCACTCAGAGGATGCCACTGCCAGCTCTATTGGAACTTCCAGAGGGGCTTTTACGACCCTCTCTCATCCAAGCCGCTGTTTGGGCAGAGGCCTGATTACTTCTAATGACTTCACTTCGACAGCAACAGCCAAGTCCTCTGTCATCCTGCCGTGGGCTGGAGCCGCTAAGGCTGTAGGAGAGAGATGTTCCTTGCAAAGCGCGGAGGTGCTAACGGCCGCTCTCCGGGACGCTGGCCCCGTGTGCCAAGAGGAAGACCGGCCAAGAACAACAATGCAAGTGCGTGGAAACCATCCCTACAACAGTGGGGGTAATTACTTTGCCCATTACTGAAGACGTCCCAACTCTTCACTAGTCAAGAGAATCTTTGTCCTTGAATGTGTATGTATTTCTCTGGCTCCTGAAGAAGCCAAGGCCTGAGAATCAAGAGAGCTTTTGTCATGAAGAGTGATGGTTGGAGCGAAAATGATTGGCCTGTTTTCTGGTTCTAAAACATTCCCCGAAGCGCCCGACTGGCTCCTAGCCATGGGCTCCTGGCATGTTGCACGCCCATGTGGCTGGGGCATCGTCGATGGCTCTCCCGGGTCTGGTGGTTCTCTAGCTGGTTCCTTCACTATGCACTCCTGAAATTCACACACCAGGGTTTCCACACCACTGCCTCACTAGATCTCCTTTCCACCCCCTTTTGGGGGGCTCACAGGGGCGGGGCTTCGCAAGTGGGGATTTTGACGCAGGGTAAGTCCAATGGAAACCGGGTGATGTCTTAGGGTATGCGCGTGTCTGCGGCTTTGGCCAGGAGGTGACCGGCTAGATGCTGGATTCTGACAAAGTGGGGACATGTGACAGGCAATGAATAGGTGGTGGCCTCCTGGCACTGTCTCCACTGCCACGTGGCGTCTGGGTTTTCGGCCAGCGTGTTTCACTGCTGTCCTCAGTCAAAGCCACCTGCCTCAGTGCCCCCAAGCATGGACTGGCCTCTTTTCTAGAACAGCCCCTCCAGCTTAGATCTCTGGGAGCCCCCCTGCTTCATCAACTCAAATTCCTTTTTAGTCTGATGATATGAGGGTCCTTTTTAATTTTTTTTATTTGTTTGGCCAAAACAGAGCTCCCTGTTGCCTCCAACACACACACACACACACACACACACACACACACACGCCTTTCTACTTCTTTGTTCTTTTGTTCTTTCCCAATTCCAAATCTTGAGTCTTCAGGTCCCAAGCCAGAATCGGCCACAAGTTAGTCCCCCAAAGGCAAGGAGAGCTCAGCATTTAAACATGACAGAGCACAGAGAGGGAGGAAGGTTAACACGGCCATGTCTCTGCATTCAAAGAATCTGAACACCTGTACCCCGACTCACCCGGAGAAGAGTTTCTCCGTCCACTGTCCCGGAGTGTTCTTGTGGTGTCCATCACAAGGAGCAAGGGGTCTACTGTCCACCAGGCAGGCAGTCTCTTGGAGTCCTTTATCCGAGCCAGGACTCAGGCCAGCCAGGCGCACCACCCACGGTTTCTCTGAGCACCTTTCTGTAGAGCTGATATGTTAATGCGGCTGTCATTCTGTCCGTATGTCTGCCTATCTGTCATGAAAATTAGACAGCAGGAAGGATATTTCGCCTATTTAAAAACTAAATCCCTGAAAATCCTTTTTGCCTTTTATTGCGTGCAAACACCTGGGTTGATCCCAAACGTGATAATACATGTTTCAGGGCTGAATTCCACCTGCCCGTGATCTTACGCCGGCCCTCTTCATACCACCGTTGTGGAAAATGACTCAGCCTCTGCCAGTTGGTTCCCTCTTTCCAAATGCAGGTGGCAACTTCATGGACAGTTGTAGGTGTTGAATGAGAGCAGCTACGTCAAGGGCATGGCAAATAAGAAGGACCCATTTTGTACGAGGTCTGGCTATTGGTGTTTTTCCTAAGGTGAGGCAGGTAGACCATACTCTGTTCCTTATTTCTCGCCTTTGGCCAAAAACATGATATTGCCACATTCTTGAAAATAGCAGAACCACGTGTCTTCAAATAATAATAACCGCACATATCCACATTCTCACTCTGTTCCAGGCAATTTGAATGTATTGATTCATTCGATCGTGGCAACAATTCCATGAGGGGCCACTAATCATCAGCTCAGCTATGCAGATGCAGGGCCTGGGCCACACGTCTTGATCAGGATTTATAGCTTTCAGTGTAGACACCAGGATCCAACCTGGCTCTGACTCCATAGCCCACACCCTTCACTAGCACTCCACAGCAGCTCTCTGTCCAAAGGCCAACCAATTCAGAATCTTGCTAATTTGGCAGGAACTTTCTTCTACTTAATCCAAATCAGACTGGCTTTACTGTACATTTGCTTCACATGACGATCCTGAGATGGTCAACATTGCTTAAACTTGCAGAACAATATTTCCCTCCCTCCTCCCTCCCTCCCTCCCTCCTCTTCCTCCCTCCCCCTTCTCCTCGTCCGCCTCCTCCTCCCCCTTCTGGACAAGCCAATGGCTAGAAGTGAAAATCGAAAAACAAATTTATTTCTTTTTGTTGTTTCATGAACTTCAGATATTACAGAATGATGAGTACTGATGTTATACAGTGATTTCTGCACACTTGTTTATACATGAAGCGGCACCAATTTCACAATCTGGACTCATGCACTTGTTTCCTCCCCGTCCTGGGACTATGGGTCATTACAATAGCTTGTCAACGGCTCCGAGAGGATTGCTGTCCAGTGATCTGTCTGGTTATTATTTTTTGAATTTGTGTGTTTTTAGTTGGAGGTGGGGGTCCTTTTAGAAGAGGCTGCGTTGTCAAAAGCTATGAGATTGTGTAGCTATGAGCTACACAAAATGGTAACTGCTAAAGCAAACCAAAATACCTACGGCGGGGGCGGGGGGGGGGGGGGGCACCTGGGTGGCTCAACTGGTTGAGCGTCCAACTTTGGCTCAGGTCATGATCTCACAATTCGTGAGTTCGAGCCCCGCATGGGCTCTGTGCTGTCAGCACTGATCCTCTGTCCACCTCTCTGAGTCGAAAATAAATAAATATTTAAAAAAATACCTATAAGGGTTCAGATTCCTTGATACTTAAATTTTTTTATATTTATTTATTTTTGAGAGACAGAGTGAGACACAGTGAGAGTGGGGGAGGGGCAGAGAGAGAAGGAGACACAGGATTGGAAACAGGCTCCAGGCTCTGAGCTGTCAGCCCAGAGCCCGATGCGGGGCTTGAACCCACAGACTGTGAGATCATGACCTGAGCTGAAGTCGGATGCTTGACCGACTGAGCCGCCCAGGAGCCCCAGGATTCCTTGATATTTTAAATCACCATGATGTTATCTAAGAGTCAGTCCACAAACTGGTAGCAACATAGGAAAACATTTTCACCTTTCGTGAGCAAAATAAGAGGAAATAAAAATGATGTCGGAGGGACGCCTGGGTGGCCCAGTCCATTAATGGTCCGACTTCCGCTCAGGTCATGATCTCGAGGTACATGAGTTTGAGCCCCGTGTCAGACTCTGTGTTGCCAGCTCAGATCCTGGAGTCTGCTTCCAATTCTGTATCTCCCTTTTCTCTGCCCTCCCTCACTCTCTCTCTCTCTCTGTCTCTCTCTTTCAAAAATAAATAACCACTAAAAAAATTTTTAATGATATTGGTTATTTTCAATAAGTGAAATTTACTCAGTACAGTATATGGTACTTTATTATTTGATCCAATTCAATAACATTTATTAGACATCTTCTATCTGCCAGGCACTATTCTAAGCCCCAATGAAAACAGAATCTTTGTTCTTTGTTCTTTTTATACTATGGAGAAATAATCAATAAATTTGGACTATGAAGGTAGGGGCAAGTGCCACAGAAAAGCATGTGTAGAAGCATTGAGAATGAGGGGGGAAAGTCCAGCCTGAGTAGGTGACATTTGAAGCAGAGATTTGAGTGAACTAAGGAAGCGAGCCTTGGAGATATGCGGCAAAGGTGTTCTGAAAGAAAGAAAGAAAACAGCAGATGCAAAGTCCCTGCGGCAGGAATGGCCTTGTGTGTTCAAAGAGAGCCAAGGAGGCCAGTGTGCAGGGCAGGCGAGCGTGGGGAGAGCGGAAGGAAGGAGGCAAGGCTTGAGAGAACATCATGAAAGCCTCTTTGAGCCAACACAACTTTAATTTTTACTCTGAGCAAGCTCAGAGTGTTTCCTGCTTTGTTGGTGATAGAATCACCTTTTTTTAATGAAAAGATGGTAATGGCAGTGTTCTTTTTTTTTTTTAAACATTCTTCTTCTTGGCAAAATAAAGTGTTGGAAACTCTTTGTCAATTCCTTGAAATTTGTTGAAGCCGGTCTGTGAAATCTAGGAGTCTGGGATGTCTGCTCTAGGAAACATCTTGTGGCATTCTGTAGGCGGAAGCTGCATGGTGCAGGAGGAAGTGTGGGGTCCCCAGCCCTTCTCTGTCGCAGACACACTGGGTGACGCCACTCGGGGAAAGTCTATTTCTGGGTTTCACTTTTCTAGCCTCTCAAGTGAAGAGAGCAGTTTGAGAGAAGCCTGAGTCCCTGAAGGCCCCGAGGACAAAGAGAGCAGGCAGGTGGGGTAGAGGCGAGCGGACCTGGTCTCGAGGAGGGACAGGACCCCAGAGCTGGACCACGTGGCACCCTATGAAGGGGCAGCTCCGCTCAGCTCCGTGGTCTCCCCACAGGAAAGAAATCCCGGGGTAACTGTCACCTCCTCGGATCTTTCAAGAAGAAAAAAACCCAGAAATCGTGGCTTTTCAGTGAAATCGTCCTGTTTGTCAGTATTAGCCACTATTTCAATGAAAACAGCAACCACACTGTGTGAGCTCCCAAAACACAGCAGTGGGCTGGGATCGGCTATAGGATGATATATTCGTTCTCTAGGGCTGCCTTAACTAATTACCGTAAACTGGGTGGCATAACACAGCAGAAATTCATTCTCTCCCAGTTTTGGGGGCCGGAAGTTCGAAATCAAGGTGTTGACAGGGCCGTGCTTCCTCCGAAGGCTCTAGGGGAGGACCCTCCAGCTTCTGGCATTCCTTGCCAGTCCTTGGCTTACAGCCCCCTCACTCCCACCTCTGCCTCCTCTTTGCCTGCCCTTCCTCTCTATGTGTCTGTGTCTACTCCTCCTCTCGCAAAGCCCTGGCGTGGGATTCGGTGCCCTTCCTAATCCAGGGTGACCTCATCTTAAGTTGACGACACCTGCCAAGACCCTATTTCCAAATCAGCCCACATTCACGGGTCCCCACCAGTTAGGACTTGATCCTGTCTTTTCAGGGATTCAGTTCAACCCACGGCAGGTGGCTGGCCTCTACTATGAATTCTTCAGGATGAACGTTCTGCCCTAGAAATCTGGGAACCACAGAATGATTAAAACCTGCTCTGTAAGGTTTAGGATGTCCGTCTCACTAGGAAGCAAATGACAAACAGAAGAGGGTTTGGTACAGGCTTCCATAATGGCTTGTCTTGGCCCTCAGACCTCGGTCGAGTCAGACACGCTCTTCAGAACAGTGTTGGAGAGTTTCTTACGGCTACCATACAAAGTACCACACGCTGGCTGGTATAAAACAAATAGATTTTTTTCTCTCATGGTCGGGGAGGCTAGAAGTCTGAAATCAAGGTGTCAGGAAGGACACACAACCTTAGAAGGTTCTAGGGAAGGATCCTTCGTTGCCTCTCCCTAACTTTCTGGTGCCTCCTGACAATCCTCCGTGTTCCTTGGTTTGTAGCTACATCACTCAATTTTCGCCTCCTTCTTTTTTTATTGTCTCTATGTCCTCTCCTCTTCTTATAAGGACGCCAGCCACTGGCTTGCTTCTTCTCGGCTCTCAATTCAGTTGGAAATGGGGAAACCAGTTAGGATGACAATGTGGTCAACCCAAAGAGAGACAATGATGATAGAAAGCAGGGGTGAAGTCATGAGAAACAGTGAGATTCAGGACCTATTTAGCGCTCACCCTAATCTCACGGTCATGAATTCAAGGCCAAGTGTATTCAACCCTGTACAGATTCTGTTACCAGTAAGATCCTCCCACCTGCCTGTCTCTGTGATGAACTTTTCCTTGAGAATCGCTGCTGATCTTTCCACCCAGCTACTTCCTTACGAAGCATGTAACAACTTCCAAACACCCACATCAATGTCAAATCCGGTGCCAACTTGAAAATGTCATTAGTGGTAAACTATTTCAGGGGGGAAGAAAAGGCTTTATTTCCTCTGAAATTTTTAAACTTGATACTTCCTCACTTCTAGACTTCAAGCTCCAGTGGACCCCTGTCAAAAACCACCTACAAGAACCGGGATATCGAGCATTCAGGGGAGGAGAGCCAAACCATGTTTTCGGTTTCTTTGTCCCAGTGAATAAAGAACTTTAAGAAAACTGCTCCCTGCCTTTTCCAGTCATATTCCGTCGTGGCCTTTCCTAACTACAGTTCTTTACGAGTTTCTTTTCCGTCACATTTCTGATGAGTCTTTTTACTGTTTTGCACGACAAAATACAGCAAACCCTAAAATATGGATGTCTTGTTCTTGTGAGAAAATGGAAAAGTTCACAAGAAAAGAAAATGACATGAGATGACTGAGTCCATTCTTAGCAATGGTATTCAAAAGTAAGGAGATTAGATAATGATGCAATTAGAGCCCATTTCTATGGTTTTCTATAATTCTGAACATTTGCTGACTTCTTTGACTGGTTTGGTATTTATTCTTATATCATATCAATTTAAAATCACCCTGTATGCTATGTCCAAGAGACATGACAAATTATGAAGAAAATATGTTCGGTGGAATTTTAAAAGAAGCTATCTGATTTTGACCTGAGATGTTGTTATGAGGCCATCCAATCATTTGGGTCTTTTTTTCCCATCATTTGTGTTCCAAGTGCTTTAAATATTTCAATTACATTTCTTCTTATTTCCCTAATGAGAGTGTATTTGCATCCAGGACATAATAACTGACTAAAAATGGCTTTCTTCTTTTTGTGTTTTCACTCCAGTGAAAATGGGGAAACCAGTTAGGTGGCCAATTCAAAGAAACTGATGGTGACTGAAAGTAGGGGAGAAATCATGGGAATTCGTGGAACTCAGGACATAGTTTACGTTTGAGCCAACAGGATTTCCTGATGGTTTGGCCGATGGTGCAATCTTACAGAAAGCAGTGGGTCAGGGATAGCTCTTAAGATTCCATTAAGTGAGGTCTTTATAAAGTTGGAGCTACCAGTCACCAGCACGAAGCTACAGGAACCAGGATCTGGTGGGGTTCATGCATGTGAAATTCTTCCTGGGCCACCAGTTACCTTTACAGTAGCAATTCCAAGTTGGCTTCCTATCGAAAGGAATAGATTACTTGGATTATATCACTGTTTCCCAAAGTGTTATATATATACTACATACACTTAGCAAGATTATTTTAAGTTGGAAAAAAAAAAAAAACCCTACTTCTTAACATTGCTTCATCTCAAGTCATAATTCATGAGATGATGGCTTTGATGGGCTTTTCTTTAAGTATAATTTTCAGGCATTTACTTCATTGAGAATTATATATACACGTGTGCACATGCACACACACACACACACACACACACACACACACCAGCCCATCAAACCCATAATCATATGGATTATGACCTAGGGATGAGATGCACTTAAAAAAAAAAAACTAGTCAGTTTTTGAAAGTATTAAGAGAATCATAATTAAATCGATTCTAGAACATGGCAAAAATTATGAAGGTGGCCCACGTATGAGTGTAGTTTGAAAAACACACAATTATATCAACTCTTATCGGCATGCCTGAAAGTGACAAGAGAATAAAACTCAAATTCGGTCGGTGAGAAGTTCTTCCCACCCACACTCTATATGGTCCCACAAATCAAGGCGACAAACCAGCATAAAGCAAGGAGATAAAATGACAGAATCCGAGGGGTGATATGAGTGGTATGCATTCCCGCAATGAAATAATGACTTACTAAAGGAAAGTTGAGTGAAGAAAAACATTGATAATTGTCCAATAAATCTTTCCATGACCTCCCATTAGTCACCACAGCATTTCCGTCTCTTTTTAACCTACTAAGGAAGGGAAGTAACGTGGAGCACACAGGCAAGAAATTGCTGGGAGCTCCTCAATGGAGCAGCCAACCTGCCCGTTCCCCCATCTCGGGAGGCCTGCGCTTTTCCCTTCCAACCGCATCAAGACCACCAGATAGGGTTTGCGCCACTGTAGACCGCCATTAGCCTGTGTTGGAACTTTGGGGAAACGCTCTTGTGTGTGAAGTCATGTTTTCTGCCCCCACCGTGAGACCGGGGTCATGCCTTCAACCTGAGACAAAAACCACGATTCTGGGTACTGACTAGCTTTGCCGGTTTGCCCTCGTTTGTCTATTTATTCTTCCACTTACTGAGCACCACCTCTGCCACATATTGATATGATAACAGCAGCAAGATCAAACACCATTCCCGCAGGTTTGACTCTCACCACCTGGCAGGGGAAAAGATGTTCATCCGATAAATACATAAATAATGGGCAATCAAGTTCGGGGTTATCAAGAAGTTCAAAGTGTTGTAAAAGGCCGTATTAACAAAAGTCTCCGGGGCCGCCTGGGTGGCTCAGTCGGTTAAGTGTTAGGCTCTTGATCTCGGCTCGGGTCATGATCCCACGGTCTGTGGGATAGAGCCCCACATCGGGCTCTGGGCTGACAGCGTGGAGCCCACTTGGGATTCTCCCTCTCTGCTTCTATCCCACTCGTGCATGCGCTTGCTCTCTCTCTCTCTCTGTCAAAAATAATAAACTTTAAAAAAGGGTCTATATCAGGGCACCTGGGTGGCTCAGTCGGCTAAGCGTCCGACTTCAGCTCAGGTCACGATCTCGCAGTTCGTGGGTTCGAGCCCCGCGTCTGGGTGGCTCAGTCGGTTAAGTGTTAGGCTCTTGATCTCGGCTCGGGTCATGATCCCACGGTCTGTGGGATAGAGCCCCGCATCGGGCCCTCTGCTGTCAGCCTGGAGCCTGCTTTGGATCCTCTGTCCCCCTCTCTCTCTGCCCCTCCCCTCCCCTGCTCTCTCTCTCAAAAAATAAATAAGCTTAAAAAAACCATTCTTTCCGGGGCGCCTGGGTGGCTCAGTCGGTTAAGCGTCCGACTTCAGCTCAGGTCACGATCTCGAGGTCTGTGAGTTCGAGCCCCACGTCGGGCTCTGTGCTGACAGCTCAGAGCCTGGAGCCTGTTTCAGATTCTGTGTCTCCCTCTCTCTCTGACCCTCCCCCGTTCACGCTCTATCTCTCTCTGTCTCAAAAATAAATAAACGTTAAAAAAAAAGGGGGGGTCTATATCACCTATATCGTCTAGTCTTGGGAGATAGAGAAGGCTACCCTGCAAAAATGAAGGCTACCCCCAAATGTGGGGGAGGGGGTGCCAACATGTACTAAGGCTCCAGGGCTTGAAGGAACTTGATGTGTTTGAAGAAGAGAGAAAGAAATGCTCGTGTGCAGTGAGTTAAGGAACTGACTGACCCGGTTTGCTACAGATTGAGGGATTTCCCAGGATATGGGATTTTCAGTGCTGAAGCTGCAATGTCCTGGCAAACCAAGATGAATGGGTCATCCCAGTAGTAAGCAGTAGGAACAGTGGTGTTAAATCAGCCTCGACTGACGAGCAAGGGCTGTGGTTTAGAATAACCAGTCGCTCTTAGCAGATTCTGCCATCTTTCCCGACTCGTCAGGACCTGGGATAACAAGGGTAAGCTCTTCTAGTTATCTACTGTGACATAACAAATCTCCCCAAAACTTAGTGGCTTAAAAAATTCACTTGTTATTATCTCTCACAGTTCTGGAAGTTGACCTAACTTACCTGGTGGTTCTCGTTTAGGGTCTCATACAGCTGCAGTCAGATAACAGCTGGGGCCATGGTCACCCGAAGGCTTTACTGGGTTGAATATCCAAGAGGGATTTCTCCACTCACATCTGACATCTCAAGTGGGATGGTTGGAGTAGCTGGGCACCTCTCTGTCTCTCTGTGTCTGTCTCTGTCTCTGTCTCTCTCTCTCTCTCTCTCTCTCTCCGTCTCTTTGCACAGCCTCCCCATATACTAGTTTAGTTTGCCTGCAACATGGAGGTGTGTCAGGGTGGTCAGACTTCTTGCACAGCACTGATTTTCCCAGAGCAGGGATTCTAAGAGACCCACAGAAATTGCAAGGTTTCTTATGCCTGAGCCTGGAAGTCACTTCTGTTGCATCCTCTTGGTCAAAGTGAGTCACGGGCCTAGGAGACATTCAAAAGAGTAAAAGTAGTCTCCTTTCAATGGAAGGGAGAACAGAGAGCTTGTGACCGTCCTCATTCTTCCAGAAATGCTCTGTGCCAGTATGCCTCACAGAACCGTGGTGGACCCTATTCCTGATAGGATGTGCTAGGCCTGATGGGAACAGAGGAAGGGGCATTGTAAGTCGAGCTCAGAAGTAATCCAGTCGATCAAAGCTTGTGTGAGTCAAGGCCTTCTCAGAAGGCAACATTTATAGGCCCTTTCAAGAGCATGACCCTTGCTTTCTTCACATCAGCAAGACATCCCCGTGTAATGAGATAGAGAAGGAGCAAAGCCATGAATGGGGCCTTCAGCTCACTTCAAAGATAGTTATTTGCCTTGAGTGCCTCATACAGTAATTTTATTTTCTTCTTGTGGACTCTTAGCATGTTGGGAAGCCCTACATCCTCCCGTGGCTCTCTAAATGTTCTCAAGGAAATCAGAGCTCTCTCATAGCTCGGGAGCAAGGCCATTCCTTGGATCCTCCTTGCTTGTCCAGAACCCATTGATTATCAGAGGCCAGCAAATCTGTTCTGTAAATGGCTAGATAGATACCTGTTGGGGGCTCTTCAGGCCTGACAGGCTCTTCAGTTGCATCGTTACAGCCAAAGACAATACATAAATGAGTGGAGTGGCCGTGTTCCAATAAAACTTTATTTGCAAAAACAAGCTCCTGGCCATACCCCATGGGCCATTGCCCACTTCTGGGTTACATGGCTGCCTCCATTAGAAATATTCTCCATTTGTGCTTGGGGGACCGTGAAGACAAAAATGTCCTAAAATTAGAGAAACTCCAGCTTCCTCTGGGTGATTCTGTGTAAAAGGTAAAACTAATAAGACCTAAGGCAAAGAATAAAGATGAAATAATAGCCAAGATGCATTTCACCCCAAATCTCCCACACCTTGAGTGGGAGGCCTGGAAAACAAAAACAAAAACAAAAACTCTGAATTTTCACCTTAAGGTCCCAAGAGACTTTTCCCTGTTCAAGTACCGATTGAGCATTCATAACCAAGTTAAACCCGGGAGAGTCCTCCTTTCATAACGAGGGTGCGGAGAGCGCATTTGAAAATTAAATCAGTGTTTTCCAAAATATGAAATATACACTCCCTGGTAATAAGTGAGAAGACTTAAGGTGGTATGATTCATGGATATTTCTTATTTGAATTTTCCGTTTGTGGATCATAAAATTTATTTTAATATGTATTTTAAAAAGAAAACTGCCACACGGAATCTATCGCTTTCCCAGATGCTGCGGAGGATAAGCTAAGAAGGTATCTGCATTTTTAAAAAGTGAGCTGGTGTACATAAAACCATGAAAGAAAAATAGTATTAAGGGTGATCAAGAACATGGAGGGAAATTGTGAGGAGAGAAAACAAATTATTCTTTCTCGGGAAACACTCGATTCAGTGTTTCTGCTCCCACCCTGGCTGTTCCAACCCTGGACCAACCCCTCAGTGAAGACAACCACCGTGTGACTTTCTAGTTTATTTGTTTTGTGTTTTTTGTGTGTTTTGTTTTGTTCTGTTTTTAATCTCTCACCTGGAACAGAGCTTACTACATAAAAGGCCCTCGGTAAACACAGACTGAGCGAGTAAATTAATTAAGTTGTCATTCAAATTATTAGGTTAATTTTGAGTCGTGGAAAATAATCTGACATGAACTCAAGTATATAGTATTTCAGAGGCTCCTAAACACAGTCAGAAGTTTGCAGAGCGGAAGGGATAAGCTTGTGTAAAATCAGTCAATTAGAAGTGGACAGTCCCTTGGGAAGTCTTTGCCAAGAGAAGTCCAATGGTGGCATAAATCAGGATGTCTAATTGCAGCAATGTTGTAGGAATTAAATAGCAATTAAATCGAATGGGAAAGTTTCTAAGGGACACCTCTGACACCATGGGGGAAAAGTCAAAACAACCCCAAGAGTCTATGGGAGAAAAAACAAAATGGCTGCCTTCCAAGGAGCTTGCTGCTTAATAATTATCAGAGACATCTGTGATTAAAATCTTCTTTCTTCCAGAGGCTTTATGATCTCGCCACAGACTTCCCTCATGTCAGATCAGAAGCCAGGGCAGCAAAATCGCTGAGGTGTCACAAATGTAGCAAACCATGGAAAAAGGACTTGGAAAGGGACGGTGTAGCCCACGGTTTGGGCCTGCCCAAAACTAGCTTTGAGAAACCAGTTCCCAAAATAGAAAGCATAATCTGCATCTGTTTACCCAGTGAAAGTAATTCGGGTCATTTCAACATCAATGTCACTGACTTCAAGGGAAGCCCTACTTGAAGGCTGATAAAATGTGTGTGTGTGTGTGTGTGTGTGTGTGTGTGTGTGTGTTATTAAAGGTTTATCAAAAACTATGGTAAATTTGCCCATACCAGTGTTTCCGAAAATGTAAATCCCATACTACCGTCTGCAAAAGAGTAATTTGGCTAATATGGGGGGGGAGAGGTGTTTAGTAATTGTAATTAAACAAAAATCCGCCGGATACATCCATGATGTTATAAATTGTTGCGTAGAATGAGGTGCAGTTTCTTTTTTTTAAGTGTGTTATGTTTTCCAAAAAGACTGCTAAGGAAATCATCGAACACTGGGATCATGCTCAGACCCGGTAAACTCATGAAAGTTGTTTCCAAATGATGGGGGGAGGGGTGTGAAGCTCCGTTGTACAGCAGAGCTGGGACCGTTTCTAACCTACAACATCCGCATCCTTCATGCAATAGAATTCAATGAAGACCATAAAAACTATCACGGAGGGAACAGAGCGGAAATGCAAAACTCACGTTCGAAGCTTAGATCTTCCAGGTGGATTATCTAATTCATCAGTTTGACCATGAGATTCTTGAAAAATAACCTTCATTGCCAACATGTAAGCAAACAAGCAGCCAAAGTCTTTTCCTAGATTTCAGAGGGATTGTTTATGCGATGGTTCGGGACAGCAGCAGTCATTTGTGTGCCTATCTAGTTTTTAATAATAACATTATTATTATTATATCATCGTTTTATTAGGAAATGCTCTCTATCCCAAAGAACTAGGAAATATTTCTAATAAAGGGATACTACAGTGACGATGACGTTGGTCTCACCAGTTCAGGTTATATATCAAGCCCACCCTATGTGGAACCTTGAGTTAGTGGTTCTAATCCAGGATCCAAAGAATAGCATCTATGTGATTTCGTGTGACTCACTTACCCACTAAGCCTTGGTTGTATCGTCTGTAACATAAGAATGGCTCCCACCTCCGAATGATGACCAAATCAGAGAGTGCAGATAATCTGTATAAAATACCGAGCATGAAGTGGGTCCACAGTGCATGCTGATGCCTCCTGATTCTTCTTCAGAGAGAATTAGTACATAGTAGACCCTTGATTATCCGAAAGATAGATTGCAAATCCTTAAGGATACCAGTACCACACAACGGTTCTCTCCATTGATCCAATCTCCATTGGATTTCCTAGCTTAGAACTACCATTTTCTAGACCTTCCCTCCCTCTCTTTATCCCCTTTGCTCACTTTAGCGGTTGTCTTCCATTGGGCAACCATTCACACAAAGGAACAAAACTTTCATACCATAAGAGTGACATAGGTCAACCAGCAATTTCTTCTCAGCTGAACCCTGTGCCCATCTCAGGAACAAGGGAAAGGTTGGCCCTTCTTAGGGACAAGGGAAATGTTGGCTGTTTCCAAAATCTGCTCTGAGACCATGAAAATCAAGGCAGGGTTGGCTCCCACCACAGTGGAGGATGGGGCTCTGAGGGGACACCCGGGGCTACAGAGGATGAGTCTGACCTTCAAGTTTACCTAGGGGAACTTTTTCATTCCCTACCGAGACCGAACCCCAACTCCAGAACTCTCTCTCTCAGAGATTTGCCCCAGCTTTCCTGTGACTCCTTTCCCTCACTAAATCCTGATGTTCCTTACCACCTTTGGTGTCAGGGTGAGGGATGAATGAGGGTAAGGTCTGGGTCAGAAAGTGTTTTGTCAAATCTACCACTTATGCCGGGCCCCCGGGTTCCTTTCTATCTCCCACCCAACTGGAGAACAAAGAAAAAGAAATCAACACATCATCCCAGTGTTATCCCACCACATAAGCCAAGACAACACAGGGTGCTAAGGTGTGCGTGAGTGCGGGGGGCCTGTGGGAGCACAGAACAGCTGTCAGGGGAGGTCAGATGAGACAAGAAATAGAAGGTTCCGGATAATGATATTCAAAATGCTCTTCCCGAGCCCTGGTGGCCTTTCTCAGGCACTCTGTGGCTCCCTGGAGCCTGCAATTTCCTGTCTGGCTTATATCATTCGAGCCTGCAGAGACTGTGACCATATAGTCACACGAGATTAATAGTAACAACACATGTGACTGCCAAACCCGAAACTCTAGGGACCAGAGAGACAACCTGCCATGAAGAGAAGGACAACATCCTATAGCATGGGTTTCAGACAGGACTTCTCCATCTCCTAGTTCTATGACCTTGGGGAACTCGTGGCTCCCTTCTCAGCCTCAGTTTCTTCATCTGTAAAATGGGACACTAGCCCCTCCCCTACAGGGCTTTTATGAGATTATCCATGAAAATGCTTTGGATACCAAAAGAGTATAGATCATTTTTTATTTGTAAGTCTGCAATCAGCTTCGATGCAGACCTAATCCTGGGGTGTACTCTAGAAGTCTTAAGGGATGGATAAATCTATGACTTTCATTTTACAACTCTTTGACCGTTACGAAAAACATGACTATTTCCGTTTCCTCCTAAAACACTCCGTTTGTGTAAGCTTACTGGTTATTTCGATTCTGGAAGTTGAGCATGATAAATGATCAGCTGTTCCCTTAATGTAATTTCAGGAGGTGACCAAAAAGCTTAGCTTCCTGAAGAAGCCAGATCTGACTTGTGCAATTTGGAGCGTTCCCAGAACCCTCTTCAGGGTGACATGGGAATTCTGCCTGAGAATCAGCATTTCACCCTTCTGCTCTTTTGGAAACCTGAACCAGGAAGAATGGTGCCCCTGGGAAGGCCCCTGTGACCTTGGCCTAGGGGAGGTGTGAGAGCCAACCAGATTCCCTGAGGAGCTGTGAGACGGAGGGATTTCTTCCAGAAATACAGGGAAATTTATGTGGGGAGCGCACAGCTGGGAGCTGGGAGCTGGTCTTACTTACAGACGAATAGGAGGAAGGAACACAAGAGGGAGGAAGGAAGACATTCATTCCACAGGCGGGAGATTTGACCGGAGCTGGAGACCCCAGAAAGAAGGTAGTCCCCAAAACTCTGCATAAGTAAAGCCCTTCGCTTCCAGCCACGCACAGATGTATTTCTTTAAATCAAGTTAAGATTATGATACAGCATCTTTATTTTATTTTGGGGGCTGAGAAGGTGTCATACATTCCGTATCTTCTGGCTTTATGGCCTCACCTTTATGACACTCCCGAAATCCCTCCACAGTGACATCTGTACAGCGGTTGCTAAATTTGCCAACTACGGTCCTGACAAGGAGTCACAAGCTTACCGCTTCCCGGCTGTGTGACTTCAGCCAGGAGCTTGACCTCTCTGGGCCTGTGTTCAACTTGAGAAAATGGTGGCCATGGCTGTCCACCCGGTTCTGAGTGAAAATACTCCTTGACCGGAAAAGATAAAGCAGTGATAGGCCACGTGGTACCTGCATCACTTAGCATTATCACACCAGCCTTCTTAGGCATAAACAGAGGGTACATCTAAAAACCGCAGTTAAATGACATTATATTTTCTCACACTAAAGAATAAAGGAATCAGTCCAGATCTGGTTGCACAGGAAAGGCATCCCATGTAGAATAAAGAATAAAATGGAAACAAAAAGCAGAAAGGTGATAAACCTTTCATAAAAGGGATTTTTTATCACTTCGGAACATCCTAGTACTGCCTTATGATATTTCAGCCTCTCAAAAATAAACTCAGAAGCCAGTATCTCACTCACACCGGCTAAGGAGATCTCCTCACCCCCACAAAAAGCAAAAGGCGAATGTATAATGGTGATATACTGCTAAGGACCATTCCTGTCCTCCTCGGTGTGGAAAAGCAGAATACAGCCATAAAATGGTGAAGGATGCGGTCCGGCCTCCGCAGGGGTGGGGTGGGGGGGGGGATGGGGACGCCATTCTCCATTCGTGGAGCATGGCAAGGCGTCCTCACAATCTGTCCCGAGTATTTTCTTATCCGTCTGCCGCCACAGAGATGTTTTTCAGGTCACTGGTAGACCTTGAGCTTTTAATCCAGGGTCCCCACGCGGAGTTCTACTCAGGCAATAACTGATCTGCAGGGGGCTTCACTCATTCATTCAATCCATTCGATTTACCTCCTCCTCGGGCGCTGGGGGAGGTGCTAGGGGTGAGAACCAGGAGGAGCAGGGCCCAGTGCCTCTGCCGAAGGTAGGAAGGAGCTTGGAACTTGCGACACTCCGAAAAGAAGGTTCTGGAGGCGAGAATCCGGGAGAGTGGGCCAGACAAGCAGGGGCGGACGGCGGGGGCCAGATCACCGGACCTGTCACCAGACACAGTCAGGACACCCCCACCCTCCCAGCCAGGCCTCGGGCCCTACGGTCAGCCTCGCCTTCATCTTTGGACACTGTTTCGCCCGCTGTGCCCCACCCCCCACCCCGGCAGGCATCTCCACGGAGCCCACCGCTCATGTCCAAGTGCGGCCTGAGCATCTCCACCACCATGACAAGGCTCTGTATTTATATAACAAGCCTCGCTCGAGTATTTTGAGGCCCGCTGTTTAGAAACACACAGAAGTGGGGTGGGGGGGGCGGGGGGGGAAGAAAGAGAATAAATATGGAAATCAAATGTAAAAACTTCTGGTTCTCGCAACCAGCTTCCTGGGGGAATTCTCCTCTGTGTTCTTTCCACTTCTTCCACTCAACGGAATGACTGCTAGTCATTAAGGAAATCTGTGAGGAGCTCACGGTACAGGAATTGTACACCAAGGCTCCCCTCCTCATTTGCATATCCCATTTTTTGATTGGCAGCTGTACATGAAATGCCATATCAGTTGAAAGTATGTTGTGAGCTAGCACTAATGATCCTGTGGCTCCAGGGAGACCTGCCATATTGTAATTTGGCTATCAGGCATGAAAGAAATAATTCTAAGTGCCAGGAATGCAAGACTGAATAAATGTTTCACTGCTGCAGGTTGCCACGGGTGACACTTCTGATTTAGTATAAACGAATGCCCCGTTGCCTTTGGGGTACGGGGACTTTGCATTGTATCTGAGCTGTGTGTATAAAACATTAGTCTAAGAAAATGGCTTCAGCGTAAGACGGGAAACAGAGGCCTGCTCCCAGAAGGCTGCGGAATGTTTACAACTAATCACTGGATGAAAGGATTTCGCTACCTTCTATAATGACAGACAAACAGGATTTGCTTTTCCTGAGATGGAGAATAATGGTGATGTTAACTCTGCCTCGCCTCGCCTTTTTTTTTTTTTTAATGAAATGCTCTTTTGTAAAGAAAATCACATCTGTTTCCTTTTATATATGAAAGGGATATAAATTCTTTTCTTCCTCCCTCTGTGTGAATAGCCCCCGTCGGTGTACCTCGGAATTAAATAACCCTTTCTGATGTCATCCGGATTTCAGAGGTCTGGAAAGATGGCTGTCACTTCCTTCTCCTTGGCTTCTGACTTCACACGCTTGCCCGTACGTAGAGGAGCTTTAGAAGTGGGGAGCCATCACTTTCGTTTGAATTTTCATGAGGGTCCCCATGCAAATCGCGGCCACATCCGGCCCCACGGGAGCTCAGTCTCTGTTAACAAACTCCCCATGTCTCCACCGCACAAAATGCAGAGAAGAGTTGTCTGGAGAGCGGTGCCTTCGTACGAGAAACCACACGGGGAGGGCGTTGTCTCCTGCCTGCGGTCTCCCTGGGCCCCCCGGGTCCTGGTTCTGGGATCATGTTAAGATGAGTTTTTCTTTGCCCTCGATTCTGTGGAGGGTTTCTACCTTTGGGCTTCCTTCCTTGGACATCGTCAAAGGGCAGATTCGGGCACCTGCGTAGACAGGACAGAACAGCGGTCGTAGAAAATGCCATGGTCGTTTTGCGCTATAGGCGAAAGGCAGCGGGGTTAAATCAAGTCAGGCATCTCCAGAACTCTCTTCAGTCCTCCGTCTGGGAAGAAGCCAGGCTGACTCTTGGGCTCCGCTTCTGAATTGGAAACTCCGTCATTGCTCTCAGCCTTCTTGCTGGTAGATTTGGCAAGAGCGGTGGCGACAAGCTAAGGATATGTTAAAAGAACACGAAGAATATGGTCGGATTTACCCATCTCTGCCAAACCCGCTGAGAAAAAAACTCCCTTCATACCAACCCCTTGAACAGTTCTGCTGTATTTTTAAAACACGTTAAGGACTCGATAACGGCACACCAAATATTTGTTGAGCACCTCCTACGTGTCAAAAAAATACGTTACACGCTTGTAATAGAATACACGGATCCCATAAGATACGGCATTTGTAATGTTTCTATTCAATAGGGGAAGGGTTTTTAAATTGGAAGTAAGATATGCTGGAGATGTTGTTAATTCAAACTCACATGCTTTTATGCCTTCATTTGACATGGAAATTACCAAGCGTCTCCTCCGTGGCAGGCTTTCGGGATACAAAAATACATGCGTCAGGGCCCCTGTCCTCAAGTAACTCACTGTCTAATGGGAAACACACACCAGGATACACAAACAAATGATAGACAAATGCGCTGTGAGGGCGCAGCACTTAGTGGGGGCGTGAGGCGAGCGGTCCAGAGCGGATGGTTGTGGTCACAAGAGGAAACGCCAGTGGAGAACTCCAGGAAATGTGTGGCCCAGCTCTCTTCTCTGTCACTTTCAAAGAACGCTGTGGATTTCAATTTGAATTCAGGAAGCGTCTCTGTGCACCTGCTACGTGCCGGCTACTGAAGGGCTTTCACATACGTTACCTAGTTTAATTCTTCCAATGGCAAACCGCTCACCAATACTGAGATGATAGAGGTTTGATATTCAAACCAAGTGAAATAAACCCTGCAGCCAAGCAAAAACGGAGGAAGGTGCTTGGCCTTTTCCCCCATTTGTTAGCAGACGCTTTCTAAAAGGCGTAATTGTTTGAAGGCTTTCGTTCCTTTAGGGTAACTCCAAACTTCTTAACCATGAGCAGGCACAAAAATGACTGAACAGAGTTGACTCTACAAAGCCATTCATACTCTCTCTAAGGGGGATTTAAGGGACTTTCCAAGGGTGATTTTGTTTTGCTCAGTTTTTGCTTTAGCCACTGACTTAGAGCCCAAATCCTATACGAGAGTGTCTCTGCTGCCTGGGCAAAGGGCCATGAAATCCCAGAGGAAACGCCGTCTAACTCCATGTTAGGCCTTGGAGGAGGGGTAGTCATGGAAGACTTCTTTGAAGAGGTGACTTTCCACAACAGAAATTAGGAGAGAAAATTCCAGACACAGTGGCCAGGATAAGCCAATGCCAGGAGGTGACAGAGCATACAGGCTCTGGGTTCAAAGGCTGGAGGCAAAGTCGCGACAGAGACGAAGCTAGAAATGTAGGCAGATGGCCATGCTCTGGCATTATCAGGATGCCTGCCCCCTTGTTTCTGGATCTGTGCTTTTCAAATGGGGGTGAGCTGACCCCCAGGGGATATTTGGCAATGTCCCGAGATATTGAGAGGTGCCACCAGTATCAGTGGGCAGAGATCAGGAATGCTACTGATACGCAACAGGGCACAGGACGGGGCCCCACGACTAAGAATTATCTGGCCTGAAGTGTCCTAGAGCTGAGGCTGAAGAAGCCTGCCCTAGACCATTGCTACTTGCTTATATGTTGTCCTGCTGCCTTGGAGGGAAATGAAAAGCTGGTTTAAACTTTGTACCTCGGAATAAGGGTGTCTCGGGACAAATATTTATTTGGAATTCCCGTGAGCCGGGGTCGGGGTGCGGGGTGGGAGGCAGGGGAGAGAGTGACTTTAGAGAGAAATATTAACCTTGCAAATGTGCACATTTTCAATTCACATCCTAGTGACAGGTTACAACTTGTAATCAGTATAAAATGATTTTCCGGGAGAGTAAATGCTTATTTTCACTGTCTCGATGTTGGCACTGGATTACTTGGTATTAATCCCAGGGTGACACAGTCACATTTGGAAGCCGTGAGATTTATTTGGATGTCTGGTGGGGCCAGGGGCAGCCTTCATTTCACATCCTTGATCTTGGAGAATTTAAATAACTGAGCTGCTTTTCTAAATACACCAGCGGTGTGAAAAGGAAGTTACCCACCTAGGACAATTCCAAGAGCCACGCGAAGCCAGGAGAAAGGAGGAAGGGATATCACCACGGTCGTCAACCCCATGCTTCGCAGCCACAACTGTTACCACAGCAAACAAAGGGCACTTATTAAGCACCAGCTGTGTACCTCTCCCCAGGCACAAGAGAGCAAGACATCTGAGAGCCTGTACCCAGTATATATTATATATATTATATATACTGTCTCCAGTATATATTATAACACCCTTTTCTCCGACGTGTGCCCACACCGTGAGGCTATGCTTGGTATTATTGTTCTGACCAAATATTTGCCATTATTATCTTTCATCCACAGCTCTCATCTAGAGCAAGGCCCCCCAACTTTTTCTCTAAAGGACATAAATTGTAAATACGTTGTTTGCCAGCCATACGGTTTCTTTTGCAATTACTCAGCTGTGACCTAGGGCGAAAGCAGCTGTTGACAACATGTAAACAAAAGAGCGTATTTGTTTCCAATGACTTAGCTGTGTTCCAATAAAACTTTATTTACAAATAAGGCGGCACAGCCAGATTTACCCTGAAGGCTACAATTCACCAGCCCTTGACTGAGACTAACTGGTACCATATCTTAAAGACATTGTCTTCTGAATATTGAAGCAATACGATTAAGAATCATAAAACTATTCTTATGTTTTGACTCAATAATTTCACATCTCAGAACCTAATGCTACGAATGTCTTCAGATTTTCACATACCAGGTTTTTGTACAAAGATGTTCATTACGGTAATACTTACAATAATGAAAATTTGGCAATTTTATTGGCCAAAAGCAGGGCATCAGAGAATCTTACTCTGTCATGGAACAGTGGAATATTGAGCAGACTTCAAGGTGATCATTCTTAAGTGTTTTAGTGATGTAGAAGATGTGATGGTAAGTCAAGAAAAAGTGAGACAGACGCTGTGCATACAGTTCGATCCCTATTAAGCTTACATCTGCATATTTGTAGAATGACTCAAAGGAAATATACTCAATTATTTAGTAGGTGTTTCTTTGGAGGCTGAGATTATGGGATGATTTTGCTTAAAATGATTCCCAGCGTGGAGTTATTTTAAAAGGGCAAGTGTTGGCCTCCAAGTGATTCAGCTTTGCTATTTCCCTGGCTGGGCAGGGCACCTTTGCAAGGTTACTTACGAACGCTGAGCCTCAGTTTACTTCTTTGTAAAACACGTATAGCATCTGACTTGCCTGACTGTTGTCAAGATTAACGAATGCAATAAAATGCCTAGCAGAGCATTTTACTTAACATAGTAAGTACCCCAACAATGGTAGCTGATAATATCATCACTCTTTGTTCTAAGCAGTTTTGTACCTTGATGGTAGCGATAGTTACATAAATCTATACAATGGATACAACTGCACAGAGCTGCCCACACACACACATACACATAAAAATTATCCAAATGAGGTCTATAGCCTAGGTAACAGTATTATACCCATGCCAACATCCTGGCTTTGATATTAGATTGATGTCACCATGGGGGACTCCGTGGGGAAGGGTACCTGAAACTCGATTTTTGCAACTTACTGTGAGTCTATAAGTATTTTAAATTCAAAATCCTTTAAAAATACATGAAATCTTTTAAAAGATTCCAACTGCTTCCATAATTTGCCTCTCATCCATCCAAGTGAAGTAGGGAAAGGTAGCAAGTGATCATTTGGTCTCGTCTGCAAGCGGTAAAACTGAGATGCTGAGGGACTGTGTTCCCCCAGGTCATTCAGGAAGACAGGAAGGAAAAAACAAAATCAAGTCACTGAACATCCTGGACTCTTCCCTGGAGCTGGTCCTGCTCCATAAGTTGTCCTGTGTTTTACGGGGACAAGGAAGGTGTCCTTTAAATAGATGTGTGTAGAAGGTATTCTCTGGATAAGGGTCTCAGAACAGAACCTTGAATTCTGTAAACAGATATTCCCAGTTGATTTGGGGAATAGGAAGAAGCGTGGCATAAACAACCCTCCCAAAGAAAATGATTGTTGTTCAAGCGTTTTCACATCTGCATTCGTTTTATTATTTTCACATGTACTCTCAAAACTGCACATAGGTTTGGGGCGCTTGGGTGACTCATTCCATTAAGTGCCCGACTTCGGCTCAGGTCATGATCTCACAGTCTGTGAGTTCGAGCCTCGTGTTGGGCTCTGTGCTGACAGCTCAGAGCCTGGAGCCTGCTTCAGATTTTGTGACTCCTGCTCTCTCTGTCCGTCCCCACTTGCACTCAGTCTGTTTCTTCCTCTCTCTCTCTCTCTCTCTCTCTCTCTCTCAAATATAAATAAACATTAAAAATTTTAAAAAACTGAACATAGATTTTATATAAATTAAGAAAACAGGCTTGGAGTTGGTAAAGTTACAAGTATGCTTGCCAGAAACTCAATGCATTAATTTAAGAAATATTTGTTGAATATCTACCCTGGGCAGACCCTGTTCTAGCTGCTGAAGATGTGCTAGGGAGCAAGACTGATCCAGTTTCTGCTCTTAGAGAGTGTAGTTTCAGTCAAAAAGCAATCAACTTGGGGTGCCTGGCTGGCTCAGTCCACAGAGCATGCAAGTCTTGATCTCAGGGATGTAAGTTCAAGACCCAGTTTGGGTATAGAGATTGCTTAACAATAAAATCTTTTTAAGGAAAAAAAAAAAAAAAACAGCAATCGATTGTAGCCTGAGCCCTCCCACTTGTTGTCACGTGCCTTGAAAAGCTACCTGGGCTTTCATCTCCTCCTCTATAAAATAGGTGTTTGGCTTTGTATGGTAATGACAAACACACATGCTCCCTAACTCCACCTCTTGTATCCGAGGCAGACATCACTAGTCAATCTTGGCACGCATGCTCACTAACTCCACCTCTTGTATCCAAGGCAGACATCACTAATCAATCCTGGCATTCTTTCCCACTGAGTTTCAAGGAAGACACAGACTTTGCGTCCTTCAGAACAAATGGTCTCTGTTGGCATTTTGGGTGGATAAATCTTTGTTGTGGAAGGCTGTTCTGTGTACGATAGGATGTTTAACAGCACCCGTGGCCATTACCTACTTGATGTCAGTAACCACACCACGCCCCCTCCCTGTTGTGACAGCCAAAATGTCTCCAGGCATCGCCAAATGTCCTCTGGTGGGAGGGGACAGTGACCCCAACTGAAGACAACTGCTCTAAATGGATGTGTGCCTACAGCAAACAAAACGTATTTGCCCCCTCTGGACCAGCTCATCTCCTCAGATCTCTTCTGACGCTTATATTCTATGATTCCATCAGTTGAGGCAGAGTGAACCATATCGCTTGCTTGCTTGCTTTTAATGATCTAGGGGAAACAAAAATTTCTGATAGGAAACTGAGGCACAGAGGTCAAATAACTCGCCCAGGGTGCATAGCTTTTCGAGGTAAGGCTAAAGTGCAAACACACAGCTTCTGAGCCCAATATGCCCTGTCCGTTGTATACTCTGGGTCTATCACAAATGACTCACCCAAAAATGCCAATCAGACAGTGAGCATCCACAAAGCAGTCAGGAGCTGGGACTCATCAGGAAGCATTTGTCTCCAAAAGGTGAACAAATAAGCAGAGTTTTGTTTTGTTTTGTTTTGCTTTGTTTTGTTTTGTTTTGTTTTGTTTTCTGAAGAAACCAACTGGGAGCAAAATCTCCTGGGTAAAATGAACCCCAACCCCTGCATTCAGGAAGCTTCCTTGTTTGTGTGTATGTTGAAGGGACAGAGAGATACAAACGTAAATTTTGGTACAGACCTCAGCTCATTAAGGTCAGTCCCGTTTTGACACGCGTGTTATACTCAGGAGAAGTGCCCATCCATCATAAAAGACGTTTGTAGAAAAATATAAATCTCTGCTGCAGCCTCTTCCGAAATGTCGAAGGGTGGGGCACCTGTTCATTAACAATTGCTTTTCAATTCTTTTTACCCACCCATTTCCCCCAAAGCTCCGTTCCTCATGAAATACCAGCTGCCCCTAACAACTCTCTCCAAAAATGCTCCAAAGTCCCTTCCAAGCCAGCCTCCTGCGTCCCCTGCTGTTTGCCACTTCACGCTGCCCTCTTGTCACCTTTCCACATGTGACTTACCTGCTCTGTAACTGTAAATGAATTAAGATAGCATTGGCTTCTTTGGACACTCCTCTCCCTCGTGTCCTAATAGAAACAGCAAGGCCTAAGAACCATGCAAGTAAAGTTCTCTCTAGCATACAAGGCGGGTAGAGAAGCTTTAAATACCACCACAAGGAGAGAGAGCTCAGCCACATGAGGCAGAAAGTGAAATGATATAAAGAACCTGAACACATCACATTCAACCAGATTAATTAAATAATACCTGTGAAGGCACATCAAAAAGTGTAATGCAAAATATAAGCATACTGGATGGAAGAAGCAGTTTCTAGAATGAAGAAAATGTGGCTGTGAGATGGACCTTGAGAAATGGATAGAATCCCAGCCTATGGAATCAGCAGTGATGAGTGAGCGAAGGAAAAGCGGGTCCAGATGGCATCACCAGGAGGAGAAAAGATTCTGCACAGGAAAGGGTTGGGTGCATTCAAAGAGCCTGGATGGGTCTCTCAAGTCAAGCTCCTTAAGCTCATTTCCTGTCTGGGGCACGCTGTGACACATCTCCAAATGGAAAAATCATTCCCAGTTGAGCTGGCCAAATATCTTGAATAAATAATGCAGAAATTATTAAGACATTTTCCAGAGGACCCCAGCATTTCCTGTCTTGACAATGAGGCTGGATTTGACATCAGCTAACTCAAAAAGTTAAAAATAAAAGCTGAGGCCAACTCAAACTTCCCTTCCAACTGTTTTTCAATAATCTGAGATTGGGCTGTGAAACAGTACTTGTAACTAATTTCTTCAAACCATCTTAACTTGAGTCATTAACTCATGAGCTCAGCCAAGTGGATGAGCCACTGGCTAATCTTTGTCCTGGGTTGAGAGAACAGGAAGGAAGGTGGAAATGAATTATGACTTTATTGGTCAGGCTATGAGATGTTGGGAGTCAGGGGGGGTTTAAAAAAGGAAATGTTCCAGGGCACCTGGTGGGGTTCAGTCGGTTGAGCGTCTGACTCTTGATTTCAGCTCAGGTCATGATCTCGTGGTCATGAAATCAAGCCCCTCATCGGGCTCCGTGCTGAGGGCAGAGCCTGCTTGGGATTCTCTCTCTCTCCCTCTCCCTGCCCCTCCCCCAGCGCTTTCTCTCTCTCTCAAAATAAATAAACATTTTTAAAAAAGGAGGGGCGCCTGGGTGGCTCAGTCGGTTAAGCATCTGACTTCAGCTCAGGTCATGATCTCACAGTTTGTGGGTTCGAGCCCCGCACCGAACTCTGTGCTGACAGCTCAGAGCCCAGAGCCTGCTTCAGATTCTGTGTCTCTCTCTCTCTCTGCCCTTCCCCTGCTCATGATCTGTCTTTCTCTGTCCCTCAAAAATAAATAAACGTTAAAAAAAAAAAAAGGAAAGTTTCCAAGGCTGTGCCAGATCTTGGGTTAATCAAAGAAATACAAGTGGAACGGTATAAAGAATTTTAAAGGGAATAATTCAAAAATACTAGCTGACCCGTATAGAGTGCTTCCTGTGTGCCGGCCATCGCCTACTTTCTTCTACCTGGTCTCTTCCTGCCAGTGACCCTAACGGGGGGGGGGGGGGGGACACGTGTCCCCATTGTACAGATAAAGGCGCTGAAGTGGAGGAAGTTAAGCAATTTGCTCAAGGTCGCGTCATCAGGGGCGTGAAAGAGTCAGCATGGGTCTCCCTAAAGAACCTCCCGAGACAGCGATAAAGAGAGAATACTGAGAAAAACCTGCTCCCAACCGTAAAATAACAGAATCCACAAACCTCATCAATATTTCCAGGAAGACTAGTTGTCCACCATCGAATGGAGGCAAAACCAGGGCTTATAAAGGTGTCTGCCTCTCATTCCCAGGATGAAATCATTCACCGTCCTGGACATCAGTTTTCCCATCTGTACAATGGGCATCAAAAAAATCTTCCAAATGACAGTGGGTCTAAGGAAAATCATAGCGTGCTAAAAAATATTTTATAACTGGGAGTATCTGAAGTCAGACAAATAGGTTTGAATCAGCACTGCCAATTATTGGGTTTTATCCGTGGGCGATTTAGATCCTTCCCCAGTCATCCGTTTTTTTCCACCTCTAAAATGAGAGAATAATAACCACACCTATCTTGTGAGGCTCTGGTGAAGAATAAACAATATTATGCACGCAAGGATAACATCCCTGGCACTATCCGTGGCACATAGTAAAGGCTCAATAAATTTTAAATCATAATAATAATGAAACCATAGCTACGTGGGTGCTGCTGTGCTTACTTACAAGACCGTAACACCTATTTCGATGGACCAGAGCCTTAGAGCTGGAGCAAGAAATGAAATAAACATGCAAACGACAGAACTTGAACCCAATAACGTGCCCGCTCCCGAAGTTTAGCATATTACTGGAATTTACTGGAAATCGCTAATGGAACGCTGCCCATTATTCATGATACGAGCAGTAAGGAATCATGCATAATGGAACAGAGTCCCTGCTAACAGCAGATTCACGCACGATAATTTAAACTTGTTTGTATGGAAATAAAGGGCGAGTCTTTGAAGTGAGCCTTAATGAGATTCTGCTTCATCTTGACTGTATCCTGGGAGAAAGAGTTCAATTTCTCCTCCAGCATCCGGCTCTTGTTGGTGGCGTGTAGGAAGGGAAGGGCCAGCTTAAATTATGAATGGCCCTCCTTGTCTGTGAGAGCAGGTGGGGAGCGGGGGTGTTCATCCTGGAGCACAGGGGAGGTGGGGCGAGACGAGCTCACGTCTCCTCCGAGGTGGTTTCTGACTCAGAAACTTACGGGAGGGGCTGGTCGGACTGGAGCCTCAGCAAGCAGGCATCATGGAAAGCTGGGGTCACAGACCCTCTGGGACCCAAGTAAGCCGGGTGGGTCCTGGCGGGAGACCCTGGGGTATCAGCCTGGCCCTGCGCCTCGTCACATTCTGCTGGCACACAGGGGGGCTTCAGCTCCATCCCACACCTGAGCGGGAGGACGCCTGGGAAATGCTTGGTGCCACCAGATGGCTGCTGAGCTGGCAGCTCCCAAAGTCCAAAGACGCCCGGGGTCTGGTCAACTCGGCCCGACTGTCCAAAGGTCCCAGGATATGAGTTCGCGGCAGCCGAAAAGGGTGTGGCTGTTGAGTTTCTTAAATCACTGAATTTGGGGGCGCCTGGGTGGCTCAGTCGCTCAAGCGTCTGACTCTTGGTTTGGGGCTCGGGTCACGATCTCATGATTCATGAGCTCGAGCCCCACGGCGGGCTCCGAGCTGACAGTGCAGAGCCTGCTTGAGACTCTCTCTGTCTCCCTCTCTCTGCCCATCCCCCGCCACCTCGAGCTCGCTTGCTCTCTCTCTCTCAAAAATAAATAAACATTTTTTTAAAAATCATAGATTTCTTTTTTAAAAAGCCCAATTCAAGCGGCGGGAGCGGTCTGCCTCACCGGGTGGCCGTGGACGAGAAGACCCCGTCAGGTGCTGAGCACAGGCTGGCCACCCACGGTCGAGCACTCCCTTAATGGTAACTAAGCCTCTGAGACCCAGCGTTTGCTACAATCCTTCTGCCGTTCGACACGGAGACACAGCATAACCGACAGCCGCGAAGGATGGCGTGTGAACCCACAGTCGCGATGGACGGCGTGCGTTAGAACTTTCTCCGTGCCACGCACCTTGCTCGGGACTCCCCTTGCATTGCTTCATTTCATCCCGCAGCCCTGTGAGGAAAAAAATATGCTTGTTAGCCCATTTCACAGATGAGGGAACTGAGGCCCCTAAAGGCGCACTTACTCTTTCAAGGCCACAAAGCCAGTAGGGCTGGGGAAACGGGTTTCGAAGCGGACACCTGTTAGATCCCTGGGTCCACTTTCTTCATCGGGGTCTGTACTGCCCCTCCCTTGACTGCTTCCCGAACCCGAATTAAAGTCTCAGCTGGGCTCCGGGAAGGGAGGGCCTCTGTGTGTACTAAGGAGTTCATCCGGATCTCTCCCCGGTAGGCAGGTGTATTTTGTGACTTTAGGGCCAGGGAACGCCAGCACGGAGCACGGCCCAGCCGGCGGCTCTCCTGACCTCCATCTCCCGCCTCATCTGTCTCTCCTCACCCAGACTCGAGGATTTAGTTCCCAGCCTGTTGTGCCTTGATTCTCTAAAGAGAAATCTCTCATTTTTAAACTCGACACGGACCAGGCACTAGGCTCAGAAGGTTTCGTGCGTTTAATCACTTCATTCTTCAGACTCTTATTCCCGTTCACCAACAAGGCGGCTACAAATTAAGTAACCAGCCCAAGAACACGCAGCCGGGAACTGTGGCGTCAGGACGCGATCCCCTCCTCGTTCGTGTGGCACACGCGTGTTTACGTCCGCTCGCCTGATGTCGTTCCCGGTGTGGGAGCAGGGCAATGAACCAGACAAGGCAGGTGCCTGCCCCCAGGGAGCCTACATTGTAGAAGCCACAGGCAGGCTATGAAAGAAGTACACATCTGAGCCAGGATGGAGATCGTTTCGGTGAAGAAAATCAAAGCCGGGCGGGGAGCTAGCAAGGAAAAGACGTGGCAAGGGGTGCTGGTTTAAATGAAAGGAGGATGCGGGAGGAGGTGCTATTTGAACTGAGACCTGAACAAAGCGGCAGAAGTGGGAGAAACACTTTCCAGGGTGTGGGAGGTCACATGCAAAGGCCCTGGGGCCGGAATGAGTTGGGGACATTAGGGAAACATCCAGAAGACCCTTCTGCCCCAAATGGCGTAAAGGAAATGAGTGAGTTAGGAAGGGTGAACCATGCATGGGCATGTCGAAGTCGAGGTGGAGTCTGATGCCTGCTCTCCTACCCACTCCCCCCATGTCTCCATCAGGAAGTCTGCCAAGTATCAACGCCAATCCTAACATCCGCTTTACCCGAGGGTCCTCCCCTCTGCCAGTTCTCTGAGTCTCTCTCTCCTTGTGTTTAGGTAATGACCAAGTACAGACGCTCAGGAACCCATTCTCTTTTTAAATAATTTGAATCACGGTAGGCTACACGTCCACCAAGAGAGGAGGAACAGAGAGGGAGCCTGCGAAACGCGACCGCGCACGGTGCGCTCTGGGACGCACAACGTCCTGCTGACGCAGGCAGCAGCCCGGGTGTGCGTGCGGTGAGAACGCCACGTGAGAGGAGGATCCGTGCAGCGGCTCCGACAGAGACGCCTCCACCGCCGGCAGCCGCGGGACCGGACGGCACGTGGGTGTTTTCCGTATTGCAGCCTAACGAGAACGGCCACGCCAGCCTCGTGGCCGGGTGTGAGTCTTGCGTGTTGCCAGCAGCCGGTCTGGGGCTCTGAGGTTCCATGCGGCGTCCTCCCCTCCGGTCGCAGAAACCTCGGTCTCGCCGGGCTGTTTCCCGCCGCTGAATACATTGCATTCTTCACACGTTTGCTTACTAACCACAGGCCTGAGCCTCAAAATGATAAATAAAACAAACAGGGCATGGGATGAGTCTTTGAGGGAATGGCAGCCGTTTAATAACCGAAATCTCTACGCCTCTCATCGCCTCATCACGCTGAGATGCCGAGAGAACCGGATTTTT
This sequence comes from Panthera tigris, assembly GCF_018350195.1. NCBI lineage: Eukaryota > Metazoa > Chordata > Mammalia > Carnivora > Felidae > Panthera > Panthera tigris. Next base: position 8,872,031 of record NC_056662.1, on the reverse strand, counting down.
AGAACACGACCTGGTCTCTGAGCTCAGGGGAAGAAAAAAACAACAAAACCCATTTCCGTTAGTCCAGACCCTGTGTCTAGTCAATTCCAGGTTCAAGCTTAACCACCCCAGCGTCTCAGGGATGGCCGTTTTTATCTTTCTTTTTTAAAGAGCAGGATTGGAATTTCATTGCATTGAGTATAAACGGGGGAAAAGTACATGGCAGAATAAAACTCAACATGCTTTTATGGAATTTTCATCGTAAGACTGCCTGTAATAGAGTTGACCTCGTATTCACCTAAGATTTCTCTGGCTCCGAGTTCAAATTTCATGCCAATTAACATGTTAATGACATATATCATTTAAAGAGCTCATCATAACTTTTATCACATCATGTTACATCTACTTCCTTGTAATTAAATCAGAATTACAGGGTGTAATTACTTTTCTTTTCCTGAATCCCCATTCCTTTTCAGGCATTTAAATTCAAGTGCAAATGCTAAAAGACACTTGAAAGTAACAACCTAATAAAAATATTACCAATTAATGAAAGTGTTGGGTTTCTCCCACTCTCCGGTTTCCTTTTTGACAAATTCTCTTCCCCTGTTATACTTTGGGTAACACGTAATGCTTAGTGGTATCCAATCAAATGCTTCCTAAGTTCTTTAAATCCTCAGGGCCCTGATTTCCATTAATATGCAATGTTCTCACACATAAATATAATTACATACAATTATTAGCGGAAAGGGATCAGATAAGGTTTATTAAGGAAGTATCCTATAATTACCCAAGTCCAGGACTTCCCTTTACGTGTTAACTCAACCAAGGGTTGGAGTCTGCAGTCTCTCCACCTGCAAAACAGTTATTGACTTTGATTCATCTGGGAAGATGTGGGACTGATGGCAGGACTGAAAAAAGGGATACACCTTTGTTTAAAAGACTTAACTATGGAGGCACCTGGATGGCTCAGTCCATCCAGTCTGGAATAACCCATCCGTTGAGCGTCCGACTTAGGCTCAGGTCATGATCTCACAGTTTGTGAGTTCCAGCCCGGCGTCGGGCTCTGTGCTGACAGCTCGGAGCCTGGAGCCTGCTTCGGATTCTGTGTCTCCCTCGTTCTGTCCCTCCCCTGCTTTCTCTCTCTCTCTCTCTCTCTCTCCCTCAAAATAAATAAACTTAAGGGGCGCCTGGGTGGCTCAGTCAGTTAAGCCTCTGACTTCAGCTCAGGTCATGATCTCATGGTTCATGGGTTCAAGCCCCACGTCGGACTCTATGCCGACAGCTCAGAGCCTGGAGCCTGCTTCAAATTCTGTGTCTCCCTCTCTCTGTGCCCCTTCCCTGCTCGTTCTCTCTCCCTCTCTCTCAGAAATAAACATTCTTAATGTAAAATTAATTAATTAATTAACATTTTTTTAAAAAGGACTTAACTATGATAATTCTACAAAGACTATGGACCCCGAGGTCATTTTCTGACCACTGTCTGGTCTTTCAAACCCCCCCCCCCCGCAAAGGATTTAAGACTTAAATCTACATCACACTTAATTCCTGACCCTCGTCGTAACTTCCAGGTAATATCTAAGAAAATGCAAGTAATTTACAGGCTTGTGATCTTCTCCGATGACCCGTAAGAATTATGTGGGCAGAATGACCAGGGACTCACATACATTATTTGAGGAGCTGGGCACTGGAAGACGGGCAGAATGGTGACTCCTTTGTTGTCGGGAAATTCTGCGTGCATAGACCAGGCGGATCATTCATTCAGGAAATATTTATTGAGCACCTACAGTGTGCTGTAGCTACTATTCTGGGCCTTGGTAATAAAGAAGATCCAAGGTCACTGCTGACAAGGTGCCAACATCCATCGCCTCCTGGGAAAGGAGGAGAGACCATAAAGTATAAACAACAGAACAAATAAGGGGATGACAGGTGGTGATGGAAAGCCAAGAGGGAAAGATAACGGAGGCAGGCCAGGCGATGTGATAAAAAGCGATGGGCTGGAGGGTTATTCCAGACTGGACGGTCAGGGAAGGCGGCTCTGAGGTGCCCGATCTTTGAGCTGGGGCTTCAGTGATGTGAAGGCGGCGGCCACGGGGGGCTCAGGGAGAACAGAGCCACCAAGTGTCAAGGTCCTGAGGGGAAGTGAGCGTCATGTTCTGCAAGAACAAAGAGGAGGTGGGTGTTGCGAGAACAGACTGAGCAAGGATGCAAAAATGGCGGTAGAAACATGAAAGCACTTAGGAAGCTCTGTGGGCCATGAAAAGTAGTCGAGACTTGTTTCTTTTTTTTCCTGAGAGACTTGCAAACAACGAGAGGGTTTGCAGCCAGGAAGTGACATAACTCAAATTACGCATTGAAAAGGATGGTCTGTGGCGTGGAGCCTGCATTTGCACGGGGCAGGAATAGAAGCAAGCCGACTTGCAGGGGCCCGTTGGTGCCTTCAGGGGAGCAGCGACACGGGCTTGAGTGAAGCAGGTGCCGTATAAAGGTCCAGCCCACGGTCTGGCAGGCGGGCAAGCGGGCGCTGCTCCGCGGGCTTGTGGCAGCTTGTAGGAGCCTCTGGATCCTCTGGAGCGTTTGTTGAACGAACGTGTTCTGTTTACTACGTGCCAGGCGCTGTTCGAAGTCATGGGGGTGCAGCAGGGAACAAACCAGACGACACCCCCCACTCTCCTGGACCTTAAATAAGGGAGAAAAATATCCAGTACAAAAGCAAATAATTGCACAGTATTATGTGAAGCGCTAATAGGCATCTTGAAAAGTAAAGCAGGGCAGGGGGGTGGGAAGGATAGAGAATGAAGGAGGGGCAGCCTCTTCAGGTGACCCGTCCAGGGACGGCCACACGCCCCGCCGCTCACACCTGCATGAGGCGACATCAAGGATGTGGGCTCTTGGGGCTCCTGGGTGGCTCGGTCGGTTGAGGGTCCCACTCTTGATTTCGGCTCAGGTCACGATCCCGGGGCTGTGGGATCGAGCCCCGTGTTGGGCTCCGTGCGGAGCACAGAGCCTGCTTAGGAGTGATTCTCTCTCTCTCTCCCTCCACTCCTCTCCCCCACTCATGCTCACTCTCTTTCTCTCTAAAATAAAAAAAGGGGCGCGTGGGTGGCTCAGTCGGTTGAGCGACCGTCTTCGGCTCAGGTCATGATCTCACGGTTCGTGAGTTCGAGCCCCGTGTCAGGCTCTGCGAGGACAGCTGGGAGCCTGAAGCCTGCTTCGGATTCTGTGTCTCCCTCTCTCTCTGCCCCTTCCCCGCTCACGCTCTGTCTCTCTCGCTCTCAAAAATAAATAAAACACTAAAAATAATAAAAAATAAATAAAGTGTTAGATGAAAAGGCACCTTGGTGTTTCAGTCAGTTAAGCATCTGACTTCAGCTCAGGTCATGATCTCGCGGTCCGTGGGTTCGAGCCCCGTGTCGGGCTCTGGGCTGACAGCTCAGAGCCTGGAGCCTGCTTCAGATTCTGTGTCTCCCTCTCTCTCTGCCCCTCCCCCGCTCATGCTCTGTCTTACAAATAAATAAACATTAAAAAAAATTTTTTTAATAAATAAATAAAATTAAAATTAAAAACAAAAAAAAAAAGAATGTCAGCTCTTCCTGCCCCTTCCTGGTCCCACCACGTTGCCTCTATTTTCACGTGATGCCAGCCCTCAGCAGAACCTGGGACCACCTCAGTCTTTCTCAAGACAATCCTCTCCCGCCAGAGCACAAGCAAGGAACGGCGACACAGGGGAGGCCTGACATCACGCTGCGGGTAAAACACCCGGTAAAGTCTCTCCCGTGTTTCTCTCGACAATCACAGACAGTCCCTCCTCCCCCTCTGCCTGTGGCCCACGAGCAGCGTTCTTCTGGATTCCTTCTGGGCCCGCCGGCGTCCAGCCCTGCTTCCCTCAACTAAGCCGAGCGATTCCAGTCACCCCCGGTGCCTCCCACAAACACCCAACATGTTCAGGGAAACAAAGAGCTTTGCTGAAAAGGTGCCTAGTGACCGTTTGGCCCCCGGGAGCCTTCACCTCCCCACTCCCATCGCCCAGGGCTCGAGAAAGACTTTCCCCTCAAAACGCTCAGCATCTTTTCCGAGGGACATTCCGCTGAATCCAATTGCCACCCTGCAAAGGGGTTGTGGATTCGCACACCCCTACCGGCTCCTTTCTTATGAAACCCAGGACGCAGAATCTTCCGGAAAATGAGCAGGAACAGAAGCCATCTTTACACAGCTCCTTCCTGTCCATGGTCTTCTACGTCTTCACTCTCTCCTCACGTCAAGTCAGGCCCAGAGGCGGAAGCAGCTGACTTCCGGCCATGCCTCCGAGGACGTTGGTCCAAGTCAGGGGTTAGCAAAGTGTGGAAAAGCCAGTGGAAAGGGCTGGAACACAGCCCCACCCGGGTGTTGGCGGATTGTTTCTGGCTGCTTCTGTGCTGCAGCACAGAGCTGCCTAGTGACCCAGCACGGGAGAGGCCGCGGACAACGCGAACGGGCGAAGCCGTGTTCCAAGACCTCGTTGCTTCTGGATGCCGAGATTTGTGTTTCACGTAATTCTGCCGTGTCACAAATATCGCCATCATTCTTTTGGAGTTTTTCCCCAACCATTGAAAAACATGAAAACCATCCTCAGCTTGCAGGCCCTACAAAAACAGACGGCAGGATGCCTATGGCCTGCAGGCCCCGGGTTGCCACCCCGATTCACGGGGCCGCTGACAAACATCGGGTCTCCGGGTTCCTGAGTCAATCCCAGCACGGCAAGGTCTCAGCGTCCTCCTGAGCAGAAAGCCGAGCCGGTGTCCTGTTGTGCCTGGCCCCTCCCTCTGCCTCCAGGTCGCCAGGGCCCAGAAGGCTAGTCCTCCTACAGAAACGCCATTCCTTTCAAGTTGGCCAAGTCTGGAGTCTGGGCTCTTTGAGGGGGGCCTGCTTGCTCGCCCCGATGTCTCCGGCACGCAGCACGGAGCCCAACACCGACCAGGGACTCAGACCACGTTAGTGGAGAGAAGAAACCAAGGAAAATGTTCAAAAGGCACAGCAACTGTGCATGGTTCTCGAACCATTCTCTGGGGCTGTTGATGCCTATGATGCGATCCGGCCACGACTTACCGGCAAAAATGAATAATTAACCACTTCTCAAAACCCAGTGGGCCGGCCAACAAGGCCGGGGGCCGTGCCTACCTTGAGCGACACATCTCCACGACTTCTTGAAACACAGAGCCCACAGCCCCCCGCTCTGCAATATTTCCATCGATTTCCAAATGAGTTGAGGCCGTTTCCTGACAGTTTGGGGGAAAAGGGCCAAACCGTCAGGCTCCTGTTCTGTCTCCAGCATTTTGCAATTAAGAGCTGGCCTCGGCTAACGCTCAACCTGTCATTACCAGGAATATTGAGATAGGACGCTCTGAGGCAAATGGAACCTGACTGCCTGCTACAGCCCAAAGTTAAGCCGCTTCCGAACGCCTCTTGGACTCTGGGCATCATCCCGGCCGGCTGATGTCTGTTTCAGCCGAGCGGCGGGCTGTTCTCGGGATGCGGATGGCGCCACGGAGAGCTGATGTTGCATGAACTTCTCTGCTGTCGTTGCTTTTCTAACTGACAGCTTCGCCCGGCACCGTAGGCTCCACCTCACGGAGATGGTCCCCGATTCCCTCTCTTCCGATTAGCCTGGGCAATGATTGGGATAATTTAGGACTCGCACTGCTTGGTCATCTGTACAGTTACAACAAATAAAACATTGTCATGTGAGCAGACACCGCGTGTTGACTGTGCTGAGAGCTGAGCTATCACACGAGGGGGGATGTGAATCCTAGAATGATGACACAAATAAGGAAATTACAAAAGGCCCGACAAAAGGCATTTGTGTTAAATCAATAATGCTCTGTTTGGTTGGTTTTTTTTTTTTTTTTTAATCCTAATCTTTCTCCAAAAAAAAAAAAAAATTATCTTTCTAAACAGTTGGCGATTCCTATTCTTGTTTGTCTTCCTGAACATAATTAAAAACATGTTGTGGCGTCTACTTAAGACATCAACTTTCCCAAGGCTGTCTTGTCCACTGCGTTTTAAACAAAGACACTTGTTTTGGCATTGTGCCCTTAATTAATCATTTGAGGCTTTATTGCTGTACCAAAAAAAAAAAAAAAAAGCGTCTTTGCGTAATGATTCATCACAAGCCCAATTCCTGCAGAACTTAATCAAATACAGAACCAACTTTCTAATCAGCTTAAATATTTTTTTTTTAAATTAACATAGGCCTTACTTTCAATCTGTTATTTGGAAAGGGAATATCGATATATGACCCCCTGTTATTGAGGAATTCTTACGGGGCGCCTGGGTGGCTCAGTCGGTCAAACATCCGGCTTCGGCTCAGGTCACGATCTCACAGCTCGTGAAGTCGAGCCCCGCGTCGGGCTCCGTGCGGTCGGCTCAGAGCCTGGAGCCTGCTTCCGATTCTGTGTCCCCCTCTGTCTCCGCCCCGCCCCTGCTTGCCCTCTGTCACTCTCTCTCTTTCCAAAATAAATAATAAACATTAAAAAATTAAAAAAACACACACACACAAAAGAGGACTCCAGGAACTGCTAAGCCTCCCTTGCTGACCCCGCTCCCTCCAATCAGGCCACCAATTCTTTCCACTTTCAGTCTGCCTCGAAACCACGAGTGTGCCACCGAACCACACATCCCTTCTCTAGGCACGTCCCGGAGCAGAATCCACTTAAAAGCCTCAGATCCAAGAGAAAGTGACACAGACTGAGCCATCTCTGAATGACACCAACTTAGATCTGGGATTTCGAGAAAGGTCTCAACAGGAGAACGAAATTGCTGGAGGGGAAGGTATATCATTGGAATCACCGGAACCAACTTATATCGTGCCTCGCTCTCTGAGCTTGGTGCGGGTGACACCCTAAGAAGACGTTTTCAGCAGAACCTCGCTCTCTGAGCTCGGTGCGGGTGACACCCTAAGAAGACGTTTTCAGCGTTCTGCATTGCTGTCACGTTATGGCGGTGTGTGGCTAAATTTGTGCAACTTTTCAGTGTCTGCGGCTGATCACTGGTACAGTTTTGAAAGCACGTTAATATGAGCTGCAGTCTGACATTCCCTATACCTCCCAGGGCTCCGAGTCAAATGTTTTTGTGTCACTCATGGAGCCCCTGTGTGCAGCACTTTTAGGGCACCTTCTTCTACGGGATGGGAACTACGGCCCCCATTTTACAGATGAGTAAGTGAAGACGTCATCTGCCCCAAAGCTCCTCTACGGCCAAGACCTTGGCCTCGGCGTCCCCTCATCCAAATGTGACGCTGAGTCCCAGCAAGGCTCCGAGCTCAAGCCAGACTTGGCAGCTACGGATGTAAACAGAGGAAGGCACGAGCGCTTCCCCGAAAAGCTTCAGGAGTCTTGGTCCCAAGAGAACGCCGCATCTCGGCTGTCAGGTGGTAATGGGGAGCTGCGGGTGATAGCAGGGCTTTAGGACCTAACAGGTCTGGCCTCCACTCCCAGCCCCCTCGTGGGTCCCTGGGAGACGTAAAAAATTTCTCCTTACCTTGAACGTGGCTAATCACAACACCTGCCTCACGGGGGGACTAGCTCAGCCAATTTGGGCAAGAGCATTTAACGACGAGCCCACACATGCTAAGCAAGAATAAACGTTCAAACCTGTAACCCTTTGTTGAACAAGCATATCGCCTGAGCAGTGATCAAAGCATGATTTTACTTCTCTCTCCATTTAAAAATCTATTCAGAGGGAGTAAACCTCCCGCACTCTTGGATAAAACCCAAGACTTTTTCTACTAATTCCCAGGGAAGGCCCCTGGTCACTTTAAGATTCAATTTAGGGATGCCGTTCTGGGGTTAGAACACCCAGGGGCGCCTGGGTGGCTCGGTGGGTGAAGCATCTGACTTCAGCTCAGGCCATGATCTCGCAGTTCACGAGTTCGAGCTCCGCGTCAGGCTCTGTGCTGACCGCTCAGAGCCTGGAGCCTGCTTTGGATTCTGTGTTTACCTCTCTCTCTGCCCCTTCCCTGCTCACGTCACTCTGCCTCTCTCTATCTCAAAAAAAAATTAATTAATTAATTAATTAATTAAAACGTTAAAAACTAATAGAACATCCATTCTCTCCTTTTACAAGATCTTTGCTCCTGCTGTGGGTCACAGCCCCTGAGGCAGAGGCACTGGGTTCCGCTCTGTGTCTCCTCCTGGCTCCCCCAGCCTCCTGGAGCCCACGTTGGAAGGGTGCTGAGGTGGGCACTTGAGAAGGGGACGAGCCACGAAGGGAGTTCCCTGCGTGCGTGTGGCTCCCAGTCTGTGCTCCAAGCCAACGGTCGTGGCCGAGCCTTCTGTATATTCTCTCTATTGGAGCACAGTGTACGTGACACAAAATTTGCCAGTTCAACCCTTTTCGAGTGCGTAGTTCTCCGCGTCAAGTACGCTGACATCATCCTGCAACGTCACCTCCATCTAGCTCCAGGGAGAGCCTAACTCTTCATCTCCTGGTGTCTTGGTCCGTTTGGGCAGCTACAACGCGGCACATCACAGCACATCACGGACGGCATTCTAAGCAACAAAAATTTACTTCTCGCGGTTCGGGAGGCTGGAGGTCCGAGATCGGGTGCCAGCGTGGCCGGGTTCTGGAGAGAGTTCAGTTCTGGTCACAGATGGCCATCTTCTCGCCGTGTCTTCACCTGGTGGAGAGGGCAGGGAGCTCTCTGGGGTCTCTTCCGTAAGGACACTACTCCCATTCAAGAGGGACCCCAAAGCCCTGGCTTCTGACACCTGGGGGATTAGGATTTCAACAGAAGAGTTTGGGGGAGTCACGACATTCATTCCATGGCTCCCGGCTTTTCCTGGGTGCTTTGGACGCTTGCCTTTTCTCTGCGCCTTCTCCCCTGCGGTTCCCTGATCCAGGGCAGCCGTCCCCCGCCCCGCCCCCCAGGGGGTAAACTGATACTCTCCACTCTGCTCCCAAGTGTTGGGCTTCCCGGCCTGAGAGACAACCCCATCAAACGTGCCTCAGCAACACCCCACAGCTTTCTCCTGCATAGCCCCCCAACAAACACTCTGCCACCCCGTCCCTGCACAAATCCTCAGACGTCAGGCCGGTCCCAGCAAGCAGCGTCCTCCGGCAGTGCCACGTGAGTGGTCACAAACCCTCTGCTCTTGGCGGACCCCAGACCGCAGCCACCTGTGCCTCAGCAACCCGGGCGGGGATCAGACACCGGGGTCCTCTGTCCCCCGGGATCAGCCGGGACGCCCCCCTGACCACCCCTGCCCTTGCATCGACTAGACTCGGGTATGTCTTAGCTGGGGTTCGCCCAGAAGCCACCACGGGGACAAGGATTCCTGACGGTGCAAACACCGGTACGAGAGTGAGGAAGTGACACAAGGTAGGAGGGGGCGGACACAGGGCACCTTATCATTCAAGTTGTCGTGTGGCCAGTTGGCACGTAGTCCTGCACAGAATTCTGGGCGCCGGTGTAGAACAGGGGCCCGAGTGACTGCACCCGCGGAGGAGACAGCCGGCATCTTCCGCAGCAACTCCTGACAATCGCTGGTTGAAGGCCAAGAGGTGTGCGCGTTCATTCACCTGCCGCAAGGGCGCCCAGGGGGCACTGGCGGCCAGAAGGCGGCTTTGGGCAAAAGAACGTGGCCCCGCCCACGGAAATCCTGCGGTGGACCCGAGTGAGAAGGGTAAAGGGATGAGGCACCCATACCACCCCCCTCACCCCACCCCAGAGCAGGTTGGCAGCCCTTTCTCCAAGTAAACCACGCCCCCCGTCTGCTCACAGGGAGCCCTTGTGGACCCGCCTGCAGAAAAGCCCCACTGAAGACGGAGGGTGTGATCCACGTCAAGATGGCCTGGGTTCGAGCCCAGCCCCACCCTTTACGAGCGTGAGGATCTATCCCTGCCCTCCGTGATGCGGTGTTCTCACATGCAAAATCGAGGGGGCCACACAGAGTGTGTGTGCGACATGCTTCCCCAGACCCTCTCCCACGTGTGTCTAGACCCCCGGCCGGACTTTGTCCACGTGCCGTGCTGTTCTTCCCTTGACACGTGGGAAAGACTGGTTAAGTAGTCGTCGGTGTGACTATCCATTTAATGAGGCTCCTCTCCTCGATGGGAAGCTCCTGAAGGTCAGAACTGGGCACCACATCGGTTCTGTTAACTCCTCAGCCCTTAGTACGAGCCCTGACGTATAGTACGTGCTCGGTGAATATTAATACACCGCACATAGCCGTGCATCTATGCATTCGTTCATGCGCACAGACATAAATGCTGTATGTCAAGAACCCAGACCAGGTCCTGTGAACTCACATGCCTCCAGGAGCCAGACGGAAACGAATCAAGAGAGCCGGCTTGGGAGGCAACAGGGAGTGGTGGAGAGTGTGGCCAACTCCAGAGCACTTGCCCAGTCCAGAAGAGGTAGGAGCTCGTCACTTCCATGCAGAAATCTGGGCCCAGCGTGCCAGTTGCCAGATTTCCCAATTTTTTTTTTTTTTTTCTATTTCAGAAGAGGCTGGAGTTTTTTGATCTTCAACTTGAGGGCAACCACTCTCGATTTTTCAAATCCCCCCGCACAGTGCGACAAAACAAAACAATAACGACAACAACCAAAACGTATCCTCAGGCCAAAGCTCTCCAGCCAACAGTTCGAGACCTCTGGTGTCAAGGAACACTTGGAATGTTCATCTCTACTTTATCTCTGTAGATAGGTAGCCAGAGCAGATGTTAATTGTCCCGGTCGGCTGGGCCACCTAGAGGCAGGAATGAGATGGCCTCTCTCGGTCTTCCCCGTGCCAAATGAGCCACTGTTTCTCTGAGCCACTGTTCATCCCAAATGAGCCGCCGATTCTCTGAGCACAGACACGGCAGAGCCTTCCTCTTCCCACGTCAGCCCCTCCCTCCCCCATCTGCTCCTGCCCTCAGCTAATCAGCGTGCCTCAGTGGTCACAGGAGGCCCAGATGTCTTGCCAGAACTAAGCACCTTCTGAGTAATGACTCGTGGGCTGGTAGAGTTGCCAGGCGGCCAGCGAGCGTGGCTTCACTGGGGCAATGCAGGAGAGAGGCTTAGGGGAGGCGTTTGTTCTGGTAGAAGACGACGAAATCAAGACACTTACAAGTCGCCCCAGGTGAATTCAGGCGGCGTCTGTCCACTCCAAGGGGGAGATGCACTCGTGGTTATGACTGGAGTCCACTCCACTTATCCCACGGAGTAACAAAGGAAGTAACACCCTCAGAGAGGGGACGACGCGCTGTTGAGAGCAGTGTGAATGGTTTTACCTCTTTAGGGAGGAATTTGACAATTTCACCAACTACCAAATTTTGAGAATTCATTCCCTTCAACCTGCACGTTCGTGCCTGGAAATGTACCTTCTACATAGGTGTGAGCCTGTGTAGGAAGATAGGTTCCTAGGAATATTGCCTGCACTCATAGGGCCACGGTTAAAGCCATAGACCCTGGTGCCAGACTGGTAGGTTTGAATCTTAGCTCTCTACCAGTTGCAAGTTGTGCGACCTTGGGCAGGTCGCTTCCCTTCCCTGTGCCTCAGCTCCCTCATCTGAGAAATGGGTCTATTAAAGTACCTATTTCATACAGCACGTAAGAATTAAATTAATCAATATAAGCCAAGTACTTATATATGGGGTATTTTTCACCCATTGGAATTGCATAAGCATTTTCAGTTTTTTTATACCAGGAGATTCAATACAGCTTTCGGAAAGAATGAAGGAAATCTCGATGTGTCCATGTAGAACGATCATAAGATTTATTTAATGGGAATATCTAGGTCTATCGTATCGACCGTCGTATTAAAAATAATATATAAGTTAGGGGCGCTTGGGTGGCTCAGTTGGTTGAGCGTCCGACTTCAGCCCAGGTCATGATCCCACACTTCATGAGTTCAAACCCCGTGTCGGGCTCTGTGCTGACAGCTCAGGCCTGGAGCCTGCTTCGGATTCTGTGTCTCCCTCTCCCTCTGCCCCTCCCCCACTCTGTCTCTCTGTCTCCCAAAAATAAACATAAAAAATATATTAAAAAAATAATAACGATATATAAATTATACTCAACTAAGTTGTTTCAAAAAAAATAATTGTGTGTGTGTGTGTAGATATACACTTCTGTCTACTTATGTACAAATAGTTCTGGAAAGATCAGAAATAAATACTGGGGTCGCAGGTTTATCTTCGTGGTGTTTGAACTTTTTTACAGAGTTCTTGTGCTTTTTTTTTTTCCAGGAAAAATCTTGTTTAAAAGAAAAAGACAGACTAGGCTCAGTGGCTTAACGGCAGTAGATGAAACCAGGGCCCATGAACTTGTATTTCCAAGTGGGTCTTTTTGCTGTATCTTGCTGATAAACCTGCTGCTCCCGGTGAAATAACCCAGGACCCCCCCCCCCCCCGCCGTGGGACAGATCTGTGGTTAGCCCCGATTCTGTCACGTCCCGGCTGGGTGACCTGAGACAAGAACTGTCACCTCTCTGTGCCTCAGATTTTTTCCCATGAGCAAGAATAGTTCCTTAAGGGTTTTAGAGGACTGATTGAGATCGTGTTTGTAAAGTGCAGAGGACAGGGCCTGTCGTATATAAATAGAGGTTATTATTATATATAGTGGCTGATTTCCAACTACAAGCTTTACAAAGGTGGCAGCGAATCAAGACGTTCACTATTGTCATTTATGCAAATTAAGAAGACAACACCTACAGAAGAAAATATCTTTCCCGTCTCTCTTTTTCCTTTGTCTTTTACACACCCCATTACCAAAAGCCCTTAAGGCTTCTGTTGATAACTTACACAATAAACACATTAAAAATCACGGAAATGCCAGGTTGGCTATTGTCTAAGATTCATCTTTTCAGCCCAATGCACAGCTTGGGAAATGCCTGTGGGAGAGAAAATTAAAATATGCAACGATGAAATGATCAATATCGTTGATTCTAGAGAAGCGAGCCCCGCGGCCCATACTGGTGTGCCCTCACCCGTGGCTCGAGGCCCAGCTGTCTACATCCACGCGTTCTCCTCTTTTGCTCGCCACGCACCCCTACCCACACAGACCTCCTGAATAATGCACTTTTATTATCCTGATAATATACCCCTCTATACTTACCTATACAATCCCCCAAAACCCCTACAATATCTTAACCCCGTAATATAAATAATAAGCAAAAAAGTGGACTATAGTAAAGCAGCATGATATATCTGCATTATATATGTACGTGTGTGTGCACACGATGTATGTGCGTGTGTATTGTGTCTGTGTGTACAAGTGGACACACACACACACACTCAAAGTTAGGCACCATCACATTAGGAGACATAAAGGAAAGTCTGGATTAAGAGAAGAAAGACAATATTTAACTGACAATTACTTGCACCTTTTTGGTTATACTGACGTTTTGAAAGAAAAGCTGTGTGTGTGTGTGTGTGTGTGTGTGTGTGTGCGCACGCAGCATCATGAATCCAGCAGCTACCGTGAGGGCAAGTGAGCCGGCAAGGGTTTAAACAGGGCGCCCAGGCGGATTTGCAATGCGGGGGGGGCCACCCTGATTGCCCACGTGAAAGGCAGGTGAATGGAGGCAGGAGTGGGTACGGGAGCCCATCTGAGTTCCTCGCAGTCGCTGTGGTTACGACAAAACAGGCATCAGAGGGAGAAGAGAGCGTAAAAACTCTCAGGGGCTCCGGTGACCCCGGCGGCACTTTGGACATTTGTTGGAAGGCTCAGTGGTCATCGGGATGAGGGGGATGGGAGGCTGAACCAATATGGAAAGAACACAGGCTTCAGCGACAATGCCAGAGGCCATGGACATGACCATACCCAGAAAATCTGCTTTCTGGCCTCATCTCTTTGTGCAGTAGTCAAGTTTCATTGTGAGCTCCTTGGGAGCTGGAGCTTTGCTTTTTTTTTTTTTTTTTCTTTTAAATCTCTGTGGTTTCAACGTCTAGAACAGGAATTAGCATTCTAGTCTGAAGCCAAATCCTGCCCACCTGGAAAGCTCCCTGGGACACAGCCACACGCGCTCATTCCTGTGGTGCCTTCTCCCGACAACAGCTTAGTGCTTGATACGGGGATCCTAGGGCCTGAGGAATTCTAAAACATTTACTACCTGCTGCTTTAAGAAACAGTTTACCGGCCCCTGATCTAGCATCATGCAGAGAACATAGGAGGTGACCCATAAAGATCTGTGGGTCACACGATCAATGTATAAATGTGGATAGTAGTAACCGCAGGACTTCCTTTGGTCATGTAGAGAAATCATCTATTGATTCACTTTTGGCCTCACACGCCTTTGATCTGCATCCCCAAATGTGAATTTTACTTTTTGTCTCTTGTCTCAGGTGGGCCAGTCCTTTGGAGAATCCCTCCGCAGAGCTGGGTTCAGGGGGGCCTTGAAAACAGCAAACGGAACCTTCTGGGGTGGATGTTGTCGCAACCTTGGCTGGCGTGCTGAGTGGGGACTGCCCTGCGCTCCAGGGCCCTGAGCCGCAGTCCCGGCCTCCATCCACTAGATGGAAGCAGCTCGTCCTCCCCTCCTCTGCGGGGCCATTACAAGTGTCCCCCCCACCCCGAAGCATGGCCCTAGAGAGAGAATTTGCACATAAGAACTGAGACCTGGGGACATTACACGTATCAGTGTCCTGTAGGATAGTCCCCACATTTAAAAAATAATTACTTAACAGTTTGACACAGCTTCCCTCTGTAACGCATTCGAATGCCCCAACTCAGCCCGGCAGGGAATTTCTGACGTCTAACCTAAGCCCCTTAGGCTGCGGCTGCCCCTTTTTTCCTACTCTGTCATTACTGAAAAACAAAATATATAACTAGTGTGTACATTCTCCATAATGACCCGCCTTCTGTGACAGTCTCGCTACAGAGAAAGCTGGGACGTATATGATGCAATCAATCACTCATCCTGAAGACGTTCCTGGGTCCCTACCTCCTCTGCCCGGCTCTGCTTCAGACGCTGGGAATGAAACAGGGAGCAAGACGAACCGGGTTTCTGATCTCACAACGCCACGTTTTAGTGACAGGCACAAATCAGCAAGTGAATAGATAATATCAGTCACTGATGAGTGTTTGATGCCTTAGAAGTGAGTTATATGTCAGTTATACTCAGCAAAGCTGGGGGGGACGCCATGACGGAGGGGTCCCTGGCTAGGACGGTAAGGAAGCGCCTCGCTGTGGACAGGATACTTCAACAGAGGCCTGAACGACAGTGAGAAGCAGCAGAACCGCGAGAGAAGTGTGTGGAAATGCCTGGCTTGGGTGCGTCACCCGTTCCGAGTCTCTGTTCTGAAACGGGTGTGGGGGAGCCTCTCTCCTGATACTCCCCTCTGTCCCCTGTCTTCTGATGTGACAGAAGAGCCTCGAAGCGGTCCTGGATTCTCTGAGCAGCTTCACGAAACAGCCCTCTTGATTAGCCCGGTGCTGCCTGCGGATCCCGTAGGCATTTCCTAAATGGCTGTAGTCAGTGCCAAGAGTAAGGGGCTCGGGGTTCTCAAGGAGAGTAACTTGAACTTGAAGTCTTCTCCTCCCCATCCCTCCCAACCCAGCCCAGTGCCCAGAGGCACCAATGGGCACAGGGAAGGGAGGTCAGGATGGTTAAAAGGAATTTCAAGAGGGTGAGGTCCCTGACTGCCTCCTCTAGGCTGGAATAAAAATGTCTGGGGTTGTCTTCTCCTCTCCCCCAGCCCCCTCCAGTCAGCTCCCTTCTTTCTCCCAAAGGATGAACCATCTTGTGCAACGACCCTAACCCCACAAGTGAGAAAAAGCTTGAGAAAAAGCCAGACTTGTCAAAAAGTCGTAGCTAATTTCGGGGTGCCTGGGTGGCCCAGTCGGTTATGCGTCCGACTCTTGATTTGGGTTCAAGCCATAATCCCACGGTTCATGAGTTTAAGTCCCGCTTCGGGCTCTGTGCTGACAGTATAAAGCCTGCTTGGGATTCTCCCTTTCCTTCTCTCTTTGCCCCTCCCCCTACTTGCACACACTCTCAACCTCTCAAAATAAATAAATAAACTTAAAAAAAAAAGTTGTAGCTAGTTTTGGAGCCAAATGGGAAAAAAGTTCCATTGTCTCAGAGATTTACAGACCAGGCTGTTTTGCTCTGCTTGTGGCCTGGATCTCTAGACACACAGTATGTGAGAGGGTGAGATCCGTCTGGATGGGCCCTGGGGTCCCATAGACACGAGCATAAATCTGGGCTGCCCTAACTAACCGCCACACCTCAAGGAAGCCATGTAAACTCTTTGGACCTTCATTTCTTCCTCTGTAAAATGGGAGGGACACTTTGCAAGGTTGCTTTGAGGATGGGCGATAAGGTACGTGTTCATAGTCATAATCGTAATCCCCACCGTGCATGGAGTTTCTGCTGTGCCCTAGGAACCACGCTAAATTCTTTCCATAACTACTTAGTCCTCACAGCAGGCCTAACTGGAGCGTCCACTGTCACTGTCCCCATTTCACAGGTGAGAATAAAGAGGCTGAGTGATGATAAACAGCACCCAAGTCTGTCCACTTTCCAAGGAGCAAAGCCAGTCCAGATTCATTAGACCCCCCCCAAATCCTCGAGTCTTATCCACAGGCCCCCCTTTGCCGTGGGCGATCAGTAAAAACTAGTCATCCCCGGGTTCGGTTCTAACCACGGGGAGGACAAGAATGAGTGGATGGACGCCAGTCCGCCCTGACTCCCAACGACCGTAGGCGGTGGGAGCAAGCTGCTGCCGCCATGTTGGACCAGGGCCATCTTACTCTATCAGGTGAGCATGCTTGTCATGAGTTGGAAACACGCTGTCCAAGGGCCCAAGTGACACCAGGCTGCTGGCTGCCTCGCACGCCCTGCCTAGCCTGATGACTGTCGCAATCATGCAGCGATCATCCGTTCGCTTCTCCCCTCTCTGGGTCTCTGCGCATGTGTGAAGCAGGGATTCATAAATTTACCTGTTCATTTATTCAGCTTGCATTTGCTTATTAAGTGCCCACCTGTGCCAGGCACTGCCGTGTAAAAGGGTGTGGAAGACAGACACAAACCTTGCCCCGGTGGAGCTCACACTCTGGAGAGGAAGAGTCCAGAAAATAGAACATGTAACCTGTTAAAGGCCGCGCAGAAACAATCACGTGTCGGTGCTACAGGAAGGGACGAGAAGGGGGCTGGGTGCGGGAAGATGCTTGGCTTCCAAGAGAAGTCAGAGAAGTCCTTGCTGAGAGGGTGAACAGAGTGAGAGAGCGAGCGGTGCAGATAGCTGGGAAGGCACAGCCCGGGCCAAGGCAAACAGCAATGGCCTCAGTGGCCCCGAGGCAGGTCGGCTGTTAGAGGAAAGTTTTGCAGATTACATTCCTGGCAACACCAATCCCACCAGGTGCTCACTGGAAAAAAGCTTATGGAGTCCAATCAGTTCTGCAAATACTGGGTGCCACAGATCCCGTTTGGGAAGTGGTATCACCCATTGGCATAAACAAAAAAGGAAAGACCAGGCGAGGTCCTGCAGTCAGAGTCTCGTTCGATGCAGATTCACCCCAACGTACTTGACTATACAGCCAGCTCTTCGCATAACACCTGCTGGCATCCCACAGACCCGTGTTTCCATGGAAACCAGTTGGGGGAAACAGGTTTCAGCGAAGGGCCCTGTCTCTACGATGGTGCACCGATGTTTTGATTCTCTGGACCACAAGGGATCATTGCACAAAGACCCATCGAGTGCGTCCTCACTAAGTGTAAGTGAGGTCCAGGTGGGGGCGGAGCAGGGACGGGACCCCCTATCTCCACCGGAAACGTCACATCCACAAAGCGAACGAACGTGGGCCCGGGAGGATCGAAGTGCGTGGACGCCGTCACTTCCTTCGGAACACAGCGACCCAAACTTGCCAGTGGACAGTTTGGGGAAATGAACGGAACGGACCCATTCCAAATCCTTGCTCTGGTCCATTGTGATGTTTCAGGCCCATATTAGGAGAGCACGAAGGGGATTCTTACCAGAGCCACACGGTTTTACAGGAAAGAGGTGGTGGTTACTTAGGGGTCAGACAAAAGGAAAAATGCTCAGCTATTTGTACCTTCTCAAGAAGAAGGGAACTGAATCCCCTGCAGGTCCCGTTTCAAACATACACACACATACAACACGCCGGGCTCAGGCGGCCTCTGAGTTAGAACGGACCGACTTCCGCTGTGATAGACACACTCCCCAGCTAAGGCCCTCTTTAACCACCTGCACAGGATTAATTCTCAAAGGCCGGGCTTTCCTCATGCTAATCTAGAAAAGTCCAGCGGATACGAAGCAATGCTGGGGGTGGGGGGATGGAACAAAGCTGCATTGTTTCACTTGTAAAATACATTTACTTCAATCACTCCTGAATACGCTCGTGTTTTCTTCCAAACTTGTCTCCCCCGATTTATAGTCAGGACTTAGGACACGGTGTTAAGAACATGGGTACAAATAATGATACCTGATCTTGGCAATCATGATCAGAGTTCCCGCTCCGCTCCGGGGCGGCCCCTAGTAAGGGCATTGCTTGTTTAACCCCTCAATGCATTTGTAGCTCTGTTTTACAGATGAGAAAACAGAGACTTGAAAAGCTGCAGTGATTGGCCCAGGGTCACACGGAAAAGAATACGGCCAGACTACAAACCCAACACTTTTGTTGTCTCCTTAGGAAAAGTATGTCTTGAACCTCGGTGTGCTCACAAGGCAGCCCCGGGACTTGCGAGCTGCGGCGCTTTGCATGAATTACATACTTTTTCTGCATCCCAACTTCCTTACCTGTGAAAATGGAGACAGCCTGCTCTAGACTCTGGGCCAGAGCAGCCATTCAGCCCAGAGTAAGGACCTCAGTAAATCCTCATTCTTTTTTTTTAATGTTTTTTTTAATGTTTATTTATTTTTGAGAGAGACAGAGACAGAGAGAGAGCACGAGCGGGAGAGGGCAGCATAGAATCCGAAGCAGGCTCCAGGCTCCGAGCTGTCAGCACAGAGCCCGATGCGGGGCTCGAACCCACGGACCGTGAGATCGTGACCTGCGCCGAAGTCGGACGCTCAACCGACAGAGCCCCCCAGGCACCCCAAGTAAATCCTCATTCTTGAAGTGGGAGCAGGTAGGGGCGGGGCAGGCTGCCTGGGAGGCCTCCAGATGGGAGTCAGGGAAGTTTAAAACAAAACAAAAAACATCCGCATTCTTTCCTTCTTTCAGAGTTTTCTTTAAGAAAATTCGCTTTGTGTAAGAAAAACTTCCAGTATCAGGGTGCTCTGGAGATGCCCCGAGAACGTGCCTACATCACCTCATTCCGCACAGTAGTGTCAGAAAGGCATTGGTTCTCTGTCCCGTTGAGCGAGCCTTCAAAATAGTCTGTAACTCGTCCAGACTGACCAAGCCACCAAATAACCAACTCATAGTTAAAACCAGTGGTTCTCAACCAACACTCCTTGGCCCAGCAAAGGGCATTTGCATTCTCTGGAGACATTTTGGGTTGTCACCAACAGTGGGGGGAGGGTGGTACTGTTGGCATCTAGTGGGTAGAGGCCAGGGAGGCTAGTATGCATCAATGCATGGGACGGCCCCCCATCCCGCGACACCCAGTCCAAATGTCAATGGTGTCAAGGTTGAGAAATTTTGCTTTCTTTTTTTTTATTGTTTTAATCTTTATTTTCTTTTTGAGAGAGACAGAGCGTGAGCAGGGGAGGAGCAGAGAGAAAGGGAGACACAGAATCCGAAGCAGGCTCCAGGCTCCGAGCTGTCAGCACAGAGCCCGGTGCGGGGCTCGAACCCATGAACCGTGAGATCATGACCTGAGCTGAAGTCGGACGCTTAACCGACTGACCCATCCAGGTGCCCTCAAGAAACTTTGCTTTAAATCTAGCTTGCACTGTTTTACCTCTTTTTTTATATTTAATTTTTAAGACAGAGAGAGAAGAGAGACAGAACGTGAGCAAGGAAGGGGCAGAGAGAGAGGGAGACACAGAATCCAAAGCAGGCTCCAAGCTCCGAGCTGTCAACACCGAGCCTGATGCAGGGCTCAAACCCACAAACCACGAGATCATGATCTGAGCCAAAGTTGGACCCTCAACTGACCGAGGCACCCAGGCACCCTACTATTTTGCCTCTCAACTGAGGGTTTCTAAATCTCAGAAGTATTGCTATTTGGGGCCAAATCATTCCATTGTGAAGGCTGTCCTGTAGAATACGTATAGGGTATTTAGCAGTGTCCCTGGCTTCTATCCATTACATGCCAGGAGCTCTGTACCCTCTGGGAGTTGTGATAACCAAAACCTCTGGATGCTGCCACACATCCCCTGCGCCCTCCGTGGACCCCAAGACTCCCTCTCCTCCTTCCAACGGGAAGGAGCAAATCACCGCCATGGAGAAGCATGGCTCTAACCCAAGGAGAATCAGTTTCGCTATGAAATGAGAAACCGCCCTGGAAAATATTAAGAGAACATTGTGAATAACTATTATTTAAATATGTAAAAAAAAAAAAAAGAGTAGAGGCAGGCGTGTGTAGATATATTGGATACCTGGGCACGTCTGGCAGGAAGAAGTGTTCCGTCTTGTGGTTTCCTGCCTCGGTATTGTTGAGACAACAAACTGACCGGGGTCTTTATTCCCCAGCATATGTGTTATCACTTCTGCCACACTGGGTCTCAGGGACTCTGCACCAGAATAGAAATAGACCGAATAGTGTTCCCTTTTCTGTTATTGTCAGTGTTCTATTTCTGGAGTACCATTATTATTCCAGAATGAATTAGATCTTAATTTGAAGCAATGTTACCGGAGAGAGGAGCAGCCAGAAGCATGTGAGGCTCCGTGATTGACCCCTCAAGGGGAGAAAACACCCATCCTCAGGCACCGGGGCCATGGAACAGAGTAGGCGAAAGCCAGAGAAGGTCCAAGGTCTAGTACACATGGGCGGAAGCCCTCATTTCACTGGAGGGAAGCCCATCCTTCCCCCGGTGAACCCAAACTTTCCATCTGAAACACATGAGGCACCTTCGCTGGCGTGCCTCTATTTAAAATGCCCCGTCACGGTGGAGTATTATTCAGCCAGGAGGAAGGAGGAATTCCTATCATCTCTGGCAACACGGGTGAACCTGGACGACGCTGTGCGAAGGGAAATCGGCCAGAGAAAGATACACACCGCGTGATCTCATCGATGCGCGGACGCTTTTTCAAAGAGTCGACCTCACAGAAACGGAGCACGACAGCGGTTTCCAGGGGCTGAAGGGTGGGGGAAATGGGGGGCTGCTGGTCGAAGGGTACAAGCCTCCAGTTATGAGTCGGGTCTGGAGCTCGAATGTCCGGCCCAGGGACCACAGGTAACGATATCGTATACTTGAGATGTGCGAAAAGAATCAATCTTCGGCGTCCTCTCACACACACGCACACACAAAGGTAACTATGTGACATGATGGATGTGTTTAATTAACTGAATTGTGGTGGTGACCGTTTCTCCAGGTATGCATACATCAAACCATCACATTGTAGACTTGAAATATATACAGTTTTCTTTGTCAATTATACCTCGATCAAGCTGTTGGACAGAAAGGATTTCCGCGGCGGGGGATATTGAGGTGCAGCCAAGACGTAGCGAATTTCCCACGAGGAGATAAAACAGAGGTCAGCCAACTTCTGCTGTAAAAGACCAGACAGTAAATATGCGGATTTTGCAAGTCCTACAACCTCTTCCGTACTTGCTCAGCTCTGCTGGTGCAGCAGGAACACGGCCGTGGGGGATCCGTCAGTGCATCGGTGTGGTCAGGCTCCGATAAAAGTTCATCTGCGGGGGCGCCTGGGTGGCTCTGTCAGTTAAGCGTCTGACTCTTGGTTTCGGCTCAGGTCACCATCTCGCCATTTCAGGAGTTCAAGCCCCACATCGGGCTCCGTGCTGGCAGCACAGAGCCTGCTGGGGATTCTCTCTCTCCCTCTCTCTCTGCCCCTTGCCCACTCACACTGTCCCCGTCTTTCTCAAAATAAAACTTATTTTTCAAAACTTCATTTGTGGACACTGAAATTTGAATTTCATGTAATTTTTATATGGAGAAATCTTTTTTTTTTTTTTGCAACCTTTTAAAACTACAAAACCTGGGGCGCCTGGGTGGCTCAGTCGGTCAAGCATCCGACTTCGGCTCAGGTCACAATCTCACAGTCCGCGAGTTCGAGCCCCACGTCGGGCTCTGCGCTGACAGCTCGGAGCCTGGAACCTGCTTCGGATCCTGTGTCTCCCTCTCTCTCTGCCCCTCCCCTGCTCATGCTCTGTGTCTCTCTGTCTCAAAAGTAAATAAAAGCATTAAAAAACATGTTTTTAAATGAAAATAAAAATGCAAAAACTATTCTTTGCTCCTGGGCCATACAAGAACAGGCAGTGGGCTGGATTTGCTCCATCTATCTCTTCTATGAAACATGACAAAAATTCCCCCCCAAAAACCCATAAATTCCAACTTTTCTGTCCTTAAGATGAGGGAGAGACACCACCCAGGACATTTGGAACTTGGGGTGATTAGCACTATAGGAATTAATCTCACCAATACCTGAACTTCTGAGATGTTCTGTTTTTATAGGCCTGGATAAACATTGTAGGACAAACTTGGAAAGGCAGACAAAGCCACCAATAATTAGATTTCTTTAGGAACTTCTTGTTAAAGAAAAAAAAAATAGAGGGGAGCCTGGGTGGTTCAGTCAGTTGAGCGTCCAACTTCGGCTCAGGTCATGATCTCACGGTTCGTGAGTTCAAGCCCTGCGTCGGGCTCTGTGCTGACAGCTCAGAGCCTGGAGCCTGCTTCGGATTCTGTGTCTCCCTCTCTCTCTGCCCCTCCCCTGCTCATTCTCTCTCTCTCTCTCTCTCTCTCTGTCTCTCTCTCTGTCAAAAAATAAACATTAAAAAATATTTTTTAAAAAAAATAGAGACAAGGAAAAGAAAAAAAAAACCCTCCGGTTCTAAGCTTGGTAACACACAAAGCTCTCAGGTCCTGTGTAAAAGCGTACATGAAAAATATCTCCCCAATTTCTGATTTCTCTCCCTGAGCAGAGTGAAGCCTCCACACTGAGGGGAGAGATGCCTGGCTCAGGACTTCTCGGTGATTATAAATTCTTCATCAACCCTGGATTAAGTTTTTAAAAGGGATTTTTATTCTTCTTCTTCTTTTTTTTTTTTTTTGAGTTACCGTGATCGTAATTTTCAGATTTTCGACTACTTGTAAAACTTTTTTTTTCTTCCCCTCTCACAGCGAAGGTCAGTCACTTTTAAGATATAAGAGAATTTGAGAACAGATTAATGACAAAGACAAATGATGATTTTTATTTTAGCGGAAGTTTCGGTGCATTCTCTCTCCCCGGCCAGGGTACCGATAATAAAGTACACTTGACATATAGCTGCGCAAGTTCCTCGCTTTAAAGTTCAACAATGGATCAAAAGAACGAATTCTCTCTTTAAAAAGAAATGTCCTGGAAGGAAAATAAAAGGAAGGTTGGGGGGGGGACCTCATCCATCCCTTTTGTCCTGTTCTCTTCTCTTTGTGGCCCAGAGACAGAGCATTGAGTGACTTCTTCAGAAAAGAGATCAGTGAAATTGTCACTTGATTACTTCTCCTTGATTAGCATTTATAAGAGCCCTGTGATACAGTATTTGCATTCCTATTTAGCCGTGATTTTTGTGGGGCACCAATGATTAAACTTGTCACAGGGCTTGATTGACGGGGTCAGATCTTCACTTTCTACTCTTTTGAAATTAAAAACAAATGTGTCAGTTCCCTTCATGGGCCGGAGCGCCGTGAAGCTCGCCTGCCTTGTCATTGCAGATAGGTCAGGAATGTTTTAATTTTAGGGATGGATTCTGCTTGTCAAGTAGAGTGTGATGGCGTGTGGTTCTGGAGATGAGATGTGAAGGGTGTAAAACAAAGAAGGGGAAGAACAAAGACAAAGACACTCACATTATTAGACAGATTTAATTAGTCTGAATGGATATTATGCTAGATGAAGCAGTGAGCTGTGAAATTAACCCTTGATTACGGATTGGCGGATCATACTCATAAAGAGAATCAAACCTTTGTGGAGAGACGGGAGGTGTGATTTCAGTTTTCTCTACCCTTCCGGGTTGCGCGCCAGATCCCCACCCCCATGCCCCACCCCCCTGTACTTAAACACCAGAATCTGTGCAAGAAAACGTACGCATTCACCTTTAGCTCCTGCCAGCAGCAGGTGTATCCAGAGAAGGAATTCCTCTCTGCAGGTTTAGAGAAGGCAACAAGCCAACGGTGGTTGGAGGTGAAGCTAAGGGGCTCACGATGACACAGATTTCCCATTCCAAGGTAGACACTCCAAATAGCTAAGGTGGGGCAAGAGCTGTTGGTTTTGAGCATCTGCACCGAAGAGCGCTATTAACTGCAATGGAGGGCACCTCCCAGGAACGTCTTTGACATAATCTCCCCACCATGTCTCTACCTCTCCATGATCTTCCCCGGCGAATCCCAGTTACATGGGGACTCCAAGGGATTCCAAACATATGAGCGAGAGACAGGAGCCTCAGAAGCATGATCCAACATTGGTGGCCAGTTAGGCAAAACTCACCTGTGCTAAGGACCTCAACAAGAAAAGGATGGTTGTGAGTGACAGGGTACAAAAGAAGCTATGTGAGTCTGAGATAATACGGGCTTCTAGAAGTCCATTAATTATCCAAACTATCAAAAGGGTATGAACTCTGCTGAGAAAGGCCTTGTATAAGCTGTGCCATCTAATGTCTCCGTCTTTGAGTGGCTTGATCTAGATCATTCCCTACGCACCAATTCCAGGAATGGGAAGTCTCTGAGGGCATCATACAGAGGAGGAGGGTCTGTTAGGCTGCCCAGAGTCACGTGGAAAGTCAGCAAATTAGGAACTGAAGAAATGGAGTTCTAGAACTTGCTTTGTGAGCCTCCCCCCAAACTCTGTCTTCTCATTGGCTAACTGGGGAGGGGGGGACAGCTCCTTTTCTAACAACCTCTCGTGATCGTGTTGAGGATGAAGTATGAACTATGTACCCAACGTGCCAGAAAGGCACCATGTGTTGTTACCATGACAGCTCAGTGTAGAAAACATGGCACCAACTCTAAGTCACTTCTGTGGCTCAACCTGTCACCTTGGTGTCTAAATGGCTCCACGAGGAAACTCCTGGTTGAGGAATGCCCTGAACAAGCAGTTCCCAAATGTGGTCTTGGGGCACTGGATCAATTGCTTTCAATGGAAAACAATTTATTCCCAATCATTGTTGAAGGCTGAGAGTGGTCAAGGAGCTCGCTGGCACCACACTGGAATTTCCTGAATGTTAGAGACAGAGGGAGATTGTTGTTGTTGTTTCTTTGAGAGAGAGACAGAGCACAAGCTGGGGAGGGACAGAGAGAGAGGGAGACACAGAATCCGAAGCAGGCTCCAGGCTCTGAGCTGTCAGCGCAGAGCCCAACATGGGGCTTGATCTCACAAACTGCGAGATCATGACCTGAGCCGAAGTCGGACGCCTAACCGACAGAGCCAATTGTAACCCTGGCTCTGTCTGTAGGAATATCGTGAGCATGAACAGCATGCTTCATAGGCCAGGGTGGGGAAAACGCGGAGAATCACTGCTCTACCGGGAAATGCGAGGGCCCCTTGATTAGCATGTGCTCTGAGTGACCAGACTGTAGAGTTCATACTGCTTCGGGTAGATGGTTGTATCTCAAGGTCCTTTGGTTTATGGTCTCCGGAAAGTCAGACTATTTCTACAGGTAAACACAGCTACATTCATCACTCCTTGGAAATGAGAATTGTTTTCTTCCCAAAGATGATGTTTTGCTTCTGAAGAAATTTCTTTCTTAGCCTCGAGTAATAAAAGAAATAACCTGCTGTCTCCAATTTGACTTTGCTGAGTTTTAGAGGAAGGGACTTTTAAGAAAGCAGTTTAGGAGGGGATTGGGAACATTTGGTAACCTCGCTCTTGAATATGCACAGAGTGATTTAGATGATACTTGGATGATCTCTCTCTCTCTCTCTCTCTCTCTCTCTCTCTCTCTTTTGGATGGTTACATGTTTTAAAGCATATTCACCTGTGTGTGTGTGCACATGCATGTATGTGTGTGCTTCTGGGTTTCTTAACTTTAGCACCATTTTGTGGGCTGGATCCTTCTTTGTTGTGGGGGCTGTCCTGTGCACTGCAAGATGCTTAACAGTATCTCTGATTTCTACCTACTAGATGTGAGTATCATCACTACCCCTGCAGGACAACTAAAATGTCTCCAGACATTTCCAAGTGGTCGCTGGAGGCCACTTGTACCCCAATGTTTATAGCAGCACTTTCAACAATAGCCAAATTATGGAAGGAGCCTAAATGTCCATCAACTGATGAATGGATAAAGAAATTGTGGTTTATATACACAATGGAATACTACATGGCAATGAGAAAGAATGAAATCTGGCCTTTTGTAGCAACGTGGATGGAACTGGAGAGTGTTATGCTAAGGGAAATAAGTCATACAGAGAAAGACAGATAGCATATGTTTTCATTCTTATGTGGATCCTGAGAAACTTAACAGAAGACCATGGGGGAGGGGGAGAAAAAAAAGAGGTTAGAGAGGGAGGGAGCCAAAACATAAGAGACCCCTAAAAACTGAGAACAAACTGAGAGTTGATGGGGGGTGGGAGGGAGGGGAGGGTGGGTGATGGGTAATGAAGAGAGCACCTGTTGGGATGAGCACTGGGTGTTGCAGGGAAACCCATTTGACAATAAATTTCGTATTTAAAAAAAACCCAGTTGAGAAGCACTGATATATATCTATTATTGCACAGATATGATTACTTAGGATAAGGCAAAAACAAAAGCGATTCCCATTAAGAAACATATTAGGTTAACACAAATAGTAGACAATACAGGAGTGTGTGATTGAGAGAATACAAGTTGAGCCGAATAGAATACAGACAACAAGAAGGTTGTCCGTGACAGAAAGAAGTGTAGGGAACACTGGTTTAGTCTTCCATCCACATTTGACAGATGGGGATAATTGACATCCAGAGCACGGGAAGGATTTGACAAAAACCACTCAGCTGTTTGCCCTTGTGTTAATCTAACCTATACTAAGCACCTGCTATGTGACTGGTCATGTTTTAAGCTCTTCACAGTTAGCAGCTCATTTGATATTTACAACAACCTTGTGGCGCGGGAGTTATTGTCATTCCCACTCGGCAAAAGAGAAGGAAATATGTGAATCGAGTCTCTGGTGGAAGGAGGAAGGTGATACGCCATTTGGTGGCGCTGTGGAGAGAGCGTGTGGTTTATCATTGACGCCTTCATGCCATAGTCAAGATTTTCTCCTAAAGCCTACTCTGTGCCCAGCAGCAAGCTCCATCTGACCCAGAATAAATGCTTAAGTCATGTCGGCTCTTATTATCAGCTGTTATGCCCGGGGTTCTGTGTGCTGTTGCTGCATTAAGAGAGGAAGTGGAGAGCTGCCATTTCGGCATATTATTCGTGCCAACCTGGAGAATCTCTTTCCTCACTTGGGCTTCCAGGGTTTCCTTTCCCATCAGAGAAAAGCAAGAAAGTAGTAAGTTAGGAATACTTCAGGCTGCAAATAAGACACGACTCACAGTGATCTAAATGAATCATGATTTTCCTCTCTCGGCATCCTGCCATCCAGAAGGCAAGAGCTGTGGGATTGGGCCTGTGGGTTAGTGACGTTAGCAGGTGTCTCTGTGAGTCTCTTGGTCGTTGCCTCCGGGTAGCAAGATGGCTGCTCCCATTAGACATGGTGGCCATCTTCAAGGTAGGAGAAGGAGTGAGATAACTCTGCTGGCCACCTCTTCCCCTCTTCTCAGGGGGCAAGTCTTTCCCGGAAACCCAGAGGAATTCCACTTAGACGTCCACAGTCAGACTGTGTAGCTTTGTCACCCCTGGCTGCAAGACCCTGTGACATGAGTACTTGGTTAGGCAAATTGCCACAGAAAACAAAGCCAGGATTTTATGAGCAGGGAAGAAGGGGGGTGGATATTGAATAGGCGACAGTAGGATCTGTCCCAAGGACCATCCTGGCGGCAAGGATGCGCTGTCACCCCTCTTCTCCCTTCCTCCCCCAGGCCCTCCTTTCCCAGCAGCCAGCGGGGGGTTAGAGACCCGTTTTCCATTCCAAAGGAGCATTCATCAATCACCACATGTGGACTATGTAAATATTGTTTGGGCCAAAAAGGTCCTGGGTGCAAGGGATTGTGTAAACACTGTTAGATGCTGTCGTCATCATCACCATCATCACCACCACAAACACGACCCTTGGAGCACTGGCCATGACCGCTAGGTATTTCAGATACAGCATCGCATGTAATTGTCACAAGGACCCCACAGCGTTACCGCTCACGTTTTACAGAAGAGTGCGCAAGAGGCAAAGTGGTTCGTTTAAACTCACTCACTTCGCAAGTGGCAGATGTGGGCTTGAACCCGAGCGGGAGGAACCCCCAAGGCTCCGCCTCCACCCTCGAGGTATTAAGAACACCACCAGCATCACCGGATCAAGACTGAGCGCCACGAGAAGTCGTTTCCCAGCACTGCAAGATCCAATAATAACAGGTAGTCGGCTACGTGATCCTGGGAATCGGGTTTGGAAGGATTAACAAGGAAGACGGGTTTCGCGAAGGCCAGATGTAGTCAAGCAAGACACTTGAGCTGCCTCTTAAGAGACATTTGACCCGATTTCCACGTGTAGTGGCTATTAAGGCCAGTGCGGGCTCCCGGCTACAACAAACACAGAAACGAGGAACCGAGGAAGTCTGGACAGCCACAAGGCCGGCAGAAACCGCTCAGCTCCGTGGAGATGTCGTTGGAGTCTCTGGGAACTCCTGAGGTCTCTTGGGGCCCGTTGGCAATCCTGTGCCCATCTGGCTGGGCACCGAGGGCGTCAGTCATTCGTGGTGCTTTGGCCGAGCTGAGAGCGGGCAGATCTGGAGACCCAGCGGCTTGAGGAAACACCAGGGCCACCCCGGCTTCTGGGAGTGTTTGTTCAGACTGGCCTGCCTCAACCCACCCCCAAAATTCCTCCAAGCGGAAAAGGAGAATGTGTGCTTCCTTTTCACATGGTGTTTCTAAACGCCCGTGAATGTAAAAGAAAGGAAACAAAACCAAGAAAGTCCAGGATATATGATATGCCCATACCAGAAAAAAAAAAAAAAATACAGGAAACTTTCTGAACCAGGAATCTCGCCCTTTCTTAAGGGATTTCCCATTTGGTTTGGAAACCATACTGGCTCTTTAAAAACTTAGATGAGGGATTACGTTAACTGGGTGCAAGTCCTTGTGAGCCCATGTGATCATCAATTTCTGAGTACTGACTGTGCGCCAGGCCTCGTGCAAGATTCTAGAGCAAGATGCTGGGAAACGCAGGCGAGGAAGATCGAGGGGGAACCTACTAGCAAAGGAAGCAATGAAGTGCTCACTACGACCAGGAAAAAGGGGTGACGTGTGCATGAACGCGATGGCCCTCTCCTTATTTGTTTCTCGTTTTACAGAATGATGAACGTATAGGGCACAAAGACCTTTAAACAAAAGTTAAAACTGGGGGTGCCTGGGCGGCCTAGTTGGTTAAGCGTCCAACTCTTGATCTCGTCTCAGGTCACAATCTCACAGTTTGTGAGTTCGAGCCCCACGCCAGGCTCCGTGCTGACAGTATGGAGCCTGCTTGAGATTCAGTCTCTCTCTCTCTCTCTCTCTCTCTCTCTCTGCCCCTCGCCAGCTCATGTGCTCTCTCTCTCTCTCTCAAAACAAATAAATAAACTTTAAAAAAATTGTTTTAGGGGTGCCTGGGTGGCTCCATCGGTTGAGCGTCCGACTTCGGCTCAGGTCATGATCTCACAGTTCGTGGGTTCGAGCCCCGCGTCAGGCTCTGTGCTGACAGCTCAGAGCCTGGAGCCTGCTTCGGGTTCTGTGTCTCCTTCTCTCTCTGCCCCTCCCCCGCTCACGCTTTGTCTCACTCCGTTTCTCAAAAATAAATAAATGTAAAAAAAATCTTTTTTAATTGTTTTAAGTTAAAACTGATCCATATGAGAAACCAAAATTAGGAATGGCATTACAGTATGTTGCCAAAGAGCACTGATTTGCAAACCTAACTTTCCTAACTTTTAGGCCCCCTTCCCCTACTTATTCCTTGTGTGACTTCGGGCAAATCACTTTACTACTCTGAGACCCGGTTTCCTCATCTGTAAGAGGGGCGCGATGATAATACTCCCTACCCCCAGATCCACTGTGAAAATGTATTAAGGTGAGGAAAGAGAAGCACTCAGCACAATACCTGGCCCATAATAAGTTCCCCGTTAATCTTTGTTTTTAATAACAATGATGATGATGTACTATGTTCATCGTTAAGCTTCGTGCAGAGTCTGGAATACAGTAAGCACTCGATTATGGTCTGCCACGGTTGTTATTGTTGCTGCTACGGTTAAGGTATGTAAGCCCGTGTCCGGCAAAACACAACCACTCAATGATCATGGCGGTCACCTCGTAAAAGCCCCGATGTGTGAGTGTGAAAACCTCGCTATGGGGCAATCTCTGGGAGACTGATGCTATGGAATCCCCATCCATGGTTAATGGCGGTCGGTAACGTGCCTCCTTTCCTTTCACCTGCACCAAACTACCCTAGTTCCCGCGGGCCTGCCCAAAGTCATCAGAAAGGCAAAATTCACCAAACCGAAGCCAGAAGCTCCAAGGCTGCCCTGGGTAGGGCCCACTCTACCCCATGGTCTATCTATGCTTCTACACCTGACACTGTGCATAGCACACCTGGATAAAGATGCCAAGACTCTGGCCCCAGGGTTTATTTCAACTGGGTTTTCCTTCCTTCTCATGTATTCTTGGCCCAGAAACTCTGTAGGATCCTGCTGCAAGCCTCAGGTTTCCTTTGGAGTCCCATCTTCTTGCTCCCTTTCTTCTTGCCTCCCCCCCTATAAAGCCTTCCATTACTGCAAAGTCCAACTGCTACACTGCCTCCTCTAGAAAGCCTCCCGGGATCCTTTCTTTTCCCAAACTAGAAAAGATCCTCTCCTCCTCTGGGCACCTACAGAATGTAGGCACCTACAGAATGTTCTGGTGTGACACGTATCTTGGTTTATAATCATGCATATGTTAGTCAGGACTATAGATTACACATGAGAGAAAATCCACTAGAACCAGCTTAAGCCCAGAGCAATTTCCTGGCTCCTGTGAAGGTCAAGGAGGTCAACCAGATGCAGGCAAAGCTGGATGCCGTGCTTAAGTGGTGTCATTGGGAATCTGGCCTTCTGCGCCACTCAGATATTGTTTCCTCCACAGGAGTGTAATTCCCAAGCACGTTCTCCACCATGCGATGGCTCAGAAACCACCCCGGGGCTGAGGAAGCCCAAGGATGAGCCTCTCCAAAGAAAAGAGTTCCAGCAAATATCTTGCATTGGACTGACTTGGGTCATGTGTCCATCCCTGGAGCAATCACTGTGGCCAGGAGAAGAGAACACAGGGATTGGCCAGACTAGAATCCCGCCCTGCCCTGTATCTTGGCAGTGGAGTGAGCCCAACGCGAGCATCTGGCCTGAGAACAGAGAGGTGGGTCCCCAGAGGAAACCAGCATTGTAACCCAGAGGGAACAACGATTACCTGTGGCAGGTGTAAAATCCCTGATGATTCACCTTTTGGTACCTCAAAGATCCTTCCATTTTGTTTCTCATAAGATAAATGCTCGGTAAAATTAGCAAATAAATGGGAAACTACCAAGTGATGGGGCTAAAGAACTTACCCACTGGTTTTGTGTATTTCCTCTCCTGAAACCGTCATCCTGGCCACGGAGATCACACGTCCCTTTGCGTATTTCTCCGACCAAGTCTCCTAAGGAAAATCTCAGCGCACTACACATCACACAGCCTTCCGTCTGGAGGCAGAAATTATGCAGGCGATACTAATGTTTAATAATCCAAAGTGCCTTGCTCACTATAAAAAAAAAAATGTTGTTTTTAACCTAATAAGAAAGAATTCACTTTGACCTAGTCCTTGACCTCTCTGTGTGAATCTTTTCTTTCCAGCCATTTCTGGTCCCGAAAAAGAACGGGCAGGATTTCTGGCATCCTTTATGCTTCTGTTATTAAAAGCAGGATCAGTTAATAAATAATTATGATGCTTAGTTTCCAGGGAACAAGGAGATAAGGGCAGAACACTTGAGTGTCACAAATTACACGCTACAGTCTAGATTTTCACCCAGAGTGGAGAACAGCCTCGCACTCTTTTTCTTTCCCGTGGCATGAATTGTTCTAATTATACGTGCAAGATCCTCTATCCCCAAAGATATGAGTTGGAAGCACTGTGTCTGTTCTTTTAATTCCAAGAAGCATTTGCAGTTACGCGTTCCCACCCCCCTTGTTTTCAAACTGAATTGTTTCAGCGGTCGCATGGTATGTCAGCTTGTAAGTCTATAAAACAGTTTTATACCAGCTGGAGATTCAACATGCTACATGAATACATAACAGTGCCTAACCAAGGAGGTTTGTAATTCAGTAATTAGCTGTAATTAATGAACACAAAGTGAAGACTCATTTACAGTTTAAATTATCACATTAGCTCCTGTCACCCTCTATGTACACAAAACAGCAGGAATTCAATTATTTTTATTCTTCAAAGCTAATTTAAAATTTAAGGGATGCCATTACATGAAATAATAGGTAGGAAATGTAATCGAAATCACTGGGAACAGTTGGCCGTCCTAAGAATAAAAAAAAAAAAAAAATGTGATCGCTGACGATTTGGAAATGTTTTTTCATCTGTGAACAGATGAGGGATTGAAATCTCTGCTCTTTTCAGTATATTTAATTTAAAAGAGGAAGCGAGTTCGGTGGCTGCTGAATCTTTGTGCAGGGAGAATCGCTGTGCATAATTGTAAAAGCAGTTGATAACTGATAATGCTGTTGATAGTAACAAAATGACAGCACGGAGGCTCACATTCCATTATCCTTAATGGGGGCTGAGTCTCCCGCAATCGCGCGGGGTTCCTGGAATTGTCACCCGTTCGTGATGCATAACTTCAGCTTGGGAGACCCTACGTCATTGTCACATTGCTGCCGTCCTCAATTCTTTGTACGTATGGATGATAAATATCCTTTAATTCATCCGTCGAGCCCGGAGTCAGCAGCTCCTCTGTTCTCTGGGCCAGGACCACAGCAGTGGGCAAGACAGACCACGTTCTTGATCTCGTGGAGCCAACATTCCAGCGGGAAGAGACAGGCAATAGCCAGGGGTTCTCAAGGGGTTAATAGAATCGGGGGAAGCTTCACACATGTACGGATGGCCGTGTCTGGGTCCCTATCCTGACCGATGGAAAGAAATCCTCTGGGAGGCAGGCCTGGGCATCAGTATTTTTAACGACTCCCTGGGTGAGTCTAATATGCCCCCGGAGTGGAGAATAAAACAACTAATAAATTAGCATTCACTGGAGACAAGTGCTATGAAAGAAGTGAGGCAAAGGAGTGTGGAAGGTGACGGGGGACAGGTGCCCACTCCAGACCGAGTGTTCAGGGACGACTTCTCTGGGCGGAGACTGGTAAAAAGTGAGCCAACTCCTAAAAGATCGGGGAGGATGTTGTTCTAACCAGGGGTCGGCAGAACTTTCCCGCTTCCTTCCCCTCTCCTCCTCCTTCCGTTCCCTTCCCCTCCTCCCCTCATCCCCCTTCTTTTTCTTTCTCTTCTCCTTCCTTCCTCTCTTTCTCTTTCTTTCTGTCTTGGCGCCTTCACCCTTTAAAATATAAACAATTTCTTAGCTCAGGGGCTATACAAAAATAAGCTACAAGCTGAATTTGGCCCACTTAAACCATGTTCTAGAAAAGAGGGTCCCGCCAGTGCAAAGGCCCTGAGGCAGATACGAATTTACTGTATTAGAGGAACAAAAAGAAGGCCTGAGTAGGTGGAGCTTAGGTAGAAAGGAGGAAGAGACGGAAGATGAGTCTAGCGGCATGGGCAGGTGTTTAGATTTCATTTTTATATATGATGCAAAGCCCTTGGAAGATTTTCGGCAGGGAATGAACGAGTGTGTGCGTGCGTGTGTGTGTGTGTGTGTGTAAAGGAGACAGTTATGTGTCCAGACTCACCACAGTCTATCTCCCTGGATCGGCCACTGATCTCCCTCCGTGGCAGTTTCCAGGAAGGAAAAACCCGCCCCATGCAGAGAGAATTCTGTTACTTTCGACTCCTTCCTGACTGCACTTTCTTTTCTCCCTCCTCTTCCCACGTTCATTTTTCTCTTTCCTTTAAATAGGCCACTCCACGCCGCACTGTCTAATTTTTCATAGGTGACCGACTGCTGAGTGGGGGTTTAGGTAGACAGAGGGAAGGCGCTGATAAGCCGGAGCGCGGATTCTATTAGGGAAATGCAGTGGTAATTAATGAATCCTGCCAGTAATTGGGAAGGTGTGAGTCCCCATAATATCGTAATGATAGTCATCCGTCTGCGTACCCCCATCACTCTGAGCCATCCCTCACGGCTCTCTGATCTCAGACTCTTAGCCATGCAAATCTCCTGACAGGACGCTGTGTCTCTGTCTCCCTAATTGGGCAGCATAGAGTTGTTTATGGATATTGTCGGCATTTAGACCTCGGTTGGAGGTTGTTCAAAAATCGTTAGCAAAGTTGCCTTAACGGCGTTGTCAAATACGTATTCCCCGGTTTCGATATCTGTTTTTAAGCGGAGGTGCGCGATGGAATTAAGCTGTGCGTTGTGTGGACCGGAGCTCCGCGTGTGATTGTTATTAAAGCGTTTCTGAAGTAAAACCCAATTTCCAGTAATTTCTCATCCCGCTTCGGATAAAACTTGGGTGTGCGTGCAGGAGCCGGATGCCTTTTTAATAGCACGTCCTCGGTTCTGCAGAGAACACTGAGTATGCGAATGCCATCCTGAGACAGGACCATTTGCAAACATTACGGTTTTGCATCCAGACGGGTTTCTAAACATCCATCACCATTTAATTCCAAATGGGCACCTTTACTGGAAGCATTTGCCACATTTTCTTGCCAATATTTTTTCCTGCACGCAAGTGGCCACCCTTGCGTCTCCCCCAACCAAACGGAGTGATGTGCCATGAATTTTTTTAAAGCCATTATAAATCTGGTAAGTGAGCCTGAATGTTTCTGTCACGGTGGTTAAGAGGGCTCTTTCAAATATTTAGAAAACATGGGAAGTACCATTTTAATATGTAATCAACACACTTTAAAAGTATTCAAATATGAAATAGTACAGTTCAGACTGTATCTCTATTAAGCCCAAAGAGGAGAGAAGTTTAAGAAACTCTGGTCTTCATTTTCTCCCCCGCCCAGAGGTTGAAGACACTTAGGTAACACAGATTCGGAAGTCTTCAGAATGGAGGTAGATTTAGAACCGGGTTCTTCCTCTCACTAGCTCCGTGTGACCTTGATGAAATTATGTAGCCTCTCTGAGCTTCTGGTTTCCCATGGCTCACCAGTGCCTGGACGTCAGCTCAGGCTGAAAACGAGTTAACAGATACGAATGTGCGTGATACATGGGACGGGCTTTTGCAGTCACATCTGGTAGTTCTGCCACTTACGGGCTGGGAGAACCTGGACAGATCACTTAACCCCTTCTGAGCCACTGTGGCCGCATCTGTAAAATGGGCCGGATAATACGAAGTTCACAGGGTAGGTGTGAGGAGCAGAGAGTGAGTTGAAAGGACCCGTGCTGACCTTGGGAACTAGCCGTTCCTCCAACAGGGGTGGCCCTGGACCGTTGAAACTCGTGGAGAGCACACGGGGGCGCTCAGAAAACATGATGCCTCGAATGGAAGATCCTTAAGGCACCGTCACATTTAAAAGACGATGGCCACCGCTTTGCCTGTCTCTGCAGTCTCCAAACTTGACCTTCACGTTGGCTTTCATAGCTGTTGGGAAAAGCATCAGAGCAGCCACACCAGCTGTGTGAAGACCAAGGGGTGGACTGGAGTGAGGAAAAGCATCCCTGAGAAACTTTAAAGTCTAAATGAGGCAACCAACCATCCCAGTTTGCCTGGTACCCAGGGGTTTCCCCGCACAGGGGACTAAAGCCAGCACAGCCCCAGGCAAACTACTACATCACCCTGAGTTTAAACAAAACTCATCTTCCAGCTTCAACCCCAAGGCTCTGGCAGGCCATGGTTTACTAAAGCCCCGGGTCCCCAGAAAACCCTCATTTCCATTTCTAACTCTGGATTAGGGGTGTTTTTCTCTGTAGAATGATCTGGAATGTTCTAGATATTCTCAAGAACCAGAAATGGCTGCTAGGCAATGACCTCCCTCCACAGCGGGTTCTTCTACCTCAACTCCTCCAGAAGGTTCTATGGGTACCAGTGACAGAGCTACTGATGGCCATCACTCCTACCAATGTGGTTCTGTTTAGTGTGTGATAAGGTGGGACCAGGCAGGAAAAAGCCAGGGTGAGTCCCTCAGTGCCAGCATTGCAGTGTTCTGCTGGAAATCACCAGGAAGCAATTGAGAGAGGTTGACGTGACCGGGAGGGCGCTCTAGGGAAGTCAGTTTGGCAGAAGTTAATCCGAGAGCCCCTGTCAGCATTTCAGGGACTGGCTTGTGGCTTCCTGTCCATCCACAACTAACACTGGCAGCCGCCTCAACCGTCCAGACCCACCGGAACATTCCTCTACGGACATCCCAATCGAGGAAGCATCTAGGTTATGTTGAAGGGTCCACAAGCCCTATAACCTTTAGTGCTTTTATTGCAAACCTCCCGGGGTGGTCTGGTTCAACAGCCAAGACTTTCTCACAAAAGTCCTTATTCATCCCATAGCAAACCAGCTGGATCATCTTTCAATTAAAGGTTTTATTTTGCAACTTGCTCCCCCCCACCCCCCGCCCTAGCCCAACGGCTGGCTCTTTTCCTTTTTTTTTTTTTTTTTTTTTTTTTAATCACTGTCCCTTGCTCTCTTGGATCTGAACGAAGAGCTACAACGAATATGTCTGCCAGTAGACCTCTGTCGTGAGCACCAAGGCTTCTATGGTTCAGTAAACCAGTCTCAGACTGCCAGGGCCTCCAGCCTTGAATATGAATGTGCTGGCGTTTCACATTAAAGATAAATAAATAAAGGGGGGAAGAAAAGAAAGGGAGAAACTCAAAGACTAAGGAGCTTCTCTGAATGTAACAGCTACCCAGGCTGGATGCAAAGTGCTGTGTAGAGTAATTGTCAAATGCTTGCGTAAACACATAAATAAGATAAATTTATTTTCATTATTCATATTTGGTGCTCTTTCCTTCCACTTATTTATGCTTTAAACAACAGTTACAGTAAATATAACGATAAAAAAGTGCCTACAGTGGCCAGGAAGATGATCAAGAAACCCTGATATACAACAATTCATGTTTCTTCTTGACGATCTCTAACGAATCTTAACTGGAGCCATGTTACGTTCCCATGTGAGTGATAAGCAATGATTTATTATGAAGTGTCATGAAATCGGAATGCCATACAGTGAGACATGAGCTAGTGGAAAATGTTTTCCCTGTTTCCCAACCTCATTACTCAAAGATGCAGTGTCCCTTTACCAAGCCTAATTTAACTGACTTTTTTGAGTACTCTACTCATTGGTGATGGAAATTGGCCAAGGGGAGGATGTCCAGCAAAGTCTGATGCCTAATGCCACGGCTGTAGTGTAGCTGGTGCCTGGGCTGGCCAGAAACCCTGGGACTGTGCGAATTGGCCAGCGTCCAGAAATACAATCCCAAGAATCATTTCAACTCTCTGCCAAAGCAGCAAGGATACTAATGCACTCAGGAAATGAAACCCACCACAGGAGAAGAAACCCAAAGGGCGACTTTGATGATTTTCGGACCTGGTTTTATCCACATGTCGGGCCATCCTACTTGGAACTCCTGCCTTGATTAATTAAGACTTATCCAAGGACACAAGGGAGCCAGCTGAGCCCAGAGAAAGAGCACAGCCTTTAGAGCCATACTGAACAAGAGCGCTGACTCTTGCGAGGAGGAGTAAGGGGGTTGGGGGCCAACCTCTTGTATTAGTAAAGCATCCTCTCTTGTCAGGTGATGCCCCTTGTGGGACGGGCATCTGGGGCCTGCCTCTCGGGTGGGGTCCTTGGAAGTCCCAGATCCTGACATGACAGATGTGCTCCATTCAGGACGACTTCCCATTCCCCTCGACGTTTAATCTGCCCCCTCATGGTTTACTCTCCATGCTCTTACCACTAAGGGCCTCTCTCCTGTCTAGGGCTGGGCATCAGCAAGCAGCAGGAGAGCTCATGACCTACTGACAGCTTGCACATCTTTTTTCCTTACCAAAACAGTGAGAGTGTAAGGAAGCTACTTGTCGCTCTCATCAATCTCCCATATCTTTCCTCCTTCTCCATAGACATGAGTATAGACCAGAGAGTCTGCTGCATGAGCATTGTCCAACAGGAAGTTAGGTGTTAATCTCCCCTCCTCACTGGAACCCAATCCTTCTCAAGTGCTTCGTGTAGAGTCACTCCCCCGGCTTCTGGGGCCCCCTTGACAGTTTTCCAATGAATTTCTCTAGTCCTTACCTAGATGGGCCAGCGGCAGGTAGGAAAAATGGTGCTCGATGGCCTGTTCTACCACTTAATAAATCCCATGAAAATAACAGTTTCTCCACTCCCTTTTTATTTTTTTTAACTGTTTTATTTTGAAATAATTTTGGACTTCAAGTTGCAAAAATAGTAGGAAGAAGCTTCACCCAGCTCCCTGTAATGTTGACATCTTATCTAACCATGGTACAATGATCAAAACCAAGAAATGGGGGCGCCTGGGTGGCTCAGTCAGTTGAGCATCCAACTTTGGCTCAGGTCATGATCTTACGGTCTGTGAGTTTGAACCCCGCGTCGGGCTCGGTGCTGACAGCTCAGAGCCTGGAGCTGCTTCAGATTCTGTGTCTCCCTCTCTCTCTCTGCCCCTCCCCTGCTCACACACTCTCTCCCTCTCCCCCTCTCTCTCTCTCTCTCTCTCAAAAATAAATAAACAATAATACTTTTTTTTAATTTAATTAAAAAAAACAAGAAATGAATAATGGTTCCATAATATTTACCAAACTCTAGACCTTATTTCAGTATTACCCACATTTCCTTTTGCTACTGCTCAATTTTGCTGATTTAGGCTCTCACATTCAGTTGTGTCTCCTTCTCCTCCCATCTGTGAAAAATCCCACAATCTTCCTTTATCTTTTCTGACTTTAACACTGACCTCCGCTGGTCAGTTGCTTCATAGAATGCCTCCCAGTCTGGGTTTGTCTGACATCTCGTCAAGATTAGATTGAAGCTATGCGCTTTGGGCAAGAATACCATAGCAATGACGGCCCTTCTTAGGGCATCATATCAGAGATTCCACGATGTTGATATGTCATTACCAATGACATTAATTTCATCACTTGGTGGCAACTTCCTTTAAAATACGAAGTGTGTGGCTTTACCATAGTCCTTAACTTTGTGGCGTTAGCCAAAGTTTCATAAAACAAAGAAACTCCATTCAGTTTCCAATTACACAAGCTGTGTGATTTTGGACATATAATTTAATGTTTCTCGGGACAACGTTTTCCTCACCTGGAAAAGGAAAACAATAACAACCACCTTTCAAGATGGCTGGAAAGATTAGTGACCATATAAGCAAAGTATTTGGCAGGTGGTCCAGCAGACCCTCAAAAGAGGTGGGTGGGGGGATGGGCTAGATGGGTGATGAGTATTAAGAAGGGCACTTGTTGGGATGAGCACTGGCTATTGTATGTAAGTGATGAATCTCTGAATTCTACTTCTGAAACCAATATTGCACTGTATAGTCACTAATTAAAATTTAAGTAAAAATAATAAACGATGCCATGTATATAAAAAAAATTTTAGAAAAACACTAATGAATTATAATTACGTAGCAGATAACAATTACATGAAATAAATGAAAATCACCCACAAAGAATGAATTCTTGTTTAAAGCATATTATGTACTATTTATGAAAAAGGCTGAATACTTGAACTGGGATGAAAGAAAATTTGAAATAAAGTTCCTTAATTTTAGATTAAAAAAAAAAAAAGAGGATCCCTCTAAAAACTTGTTGGGCAATTACACACCTTTACAAAACACGATGTGTGTAATCACCACTTATTTACAGAGAAGACGGGAGCAAGCTTTATCACTTGATTCTCCTCTGTAGATCTCTGATGACTCAGCACCTCCCACAAACACTTTGCTGTGGTCCTCCCCAGATCACCCCAGACCACTTTTTTTTAAATTTTTTTAAATGTTGATTTACTTTTGAGAGAGACAGAGAGAGAGAGAGAGAGCAAGTGGGGGAGGGGCAGAGAGAGAGGGAAACACAGAATCCTTAGCAGGCTCCAAGCTAACCCCAGGCCACTTTTTGATGTCATCAGTAATGATCCTTCACTGCTGGGCCATACGCAAAGGCAGGGTCACATGGCAGTTAGACATACGGTCCCCAGAGTCAGAAAGTTCTTGGTCCACATCCGAGCTGGGCAAGCTGCTTAGATTCTCTTTGCCTCAGTATCCTCCTCTCCACCCACAGGGTTGTTGTAAGGGTTAAAGGAACAATAATAGCTCTCAGCATGGTGCCCACCATGTAGTAAGCATGCAATAGTTATATAATTATCTCTAACTCCCATTTACTCATTCAACAAATATTCCTGAGGCACCCACCATGCGTCAGGCACTATTGAAGACTCTGGCAATAGCCCCTGAAGAAGGCAACGTATGTCCCTGGCCTCATTGAGTTTAGGTTAAAATGACAAAAAAAAAAAAAAAAAGAAACAGACAAAAAAAACTTTACATAGACAAAAAAAAAGAAATAAGTAGTGTCCTATCACATTTCTTGAGCAATGTGTTGGGTAAATGAACTTACCAACACTTCCCCAAACAAGTCTGCATCCTTATACCTGGCTGTTCCCTCCACATGGAATACCGTCTGGCCCATCTTCCTCCATTAAAGTCCTCCCCTTCTTTAAGGCCTATCTCAGCTTCCCTCGATTTCCTTTACTGTTTCCTGATTCTTCAATTATACATGATTACTGCCTTGTGGAACCCACCTCCTCCCCCACCCCATTAAGAGGGTCCCAGGGTCTGCTCTGCAATGCTTATTATTTAGGGACACATTAACCACCCCCCATCCGCCTCTGGTACAGCCATAACTTCCGTTTGGCAACACTGATCTATTTTTTGTTACATGGTTTGTGTTCCACCTTCTTCACCAGATTGTAAATGGGTTCCCTGTGGGCAGAGACCACATCTCCCTAATATACTTGCTGAGGCCCTCTTATTGAAATCAGGGTCTGACATGAGTAAGTGTTCAAGTGTTTGTTGATGGAACAAATACGTCAATGTCTTTGTTTGTCTTAACCCTCTTGCTGAATCGTGACTCTTAGAAGGGAGTGGTTACGCCTTATTCGTTTAATACTTATTGAAATGAATTGAGACATAGCAATACTGGATATATTTGCTCCGCTAATTATTTCGCTTGTGCTTTTGATCTCTTCATTTCACCATCTTTAAAATACATCTTCCTCTCTCTCTCTCTCCTTAGAGAGTTTTTGCTACATTGCAAGAGTTATGTGAAGGTAAGAAGAAGGAATACCTGCGGCACCTAGGTGGCTCAATCAGTAAAGCATCAGACTCTTCATTTTGGCTCAAGTCATGATCTCACGGTTCGTGAGTTCGAGCTCCATGTGGGGCTCTGCACTGACAGCGTGGAGCCTGCTTGGGATTCTCTGTCTCCCTCTCTCTCTGTCCCTCCTCTAGTCATGTGAGAACACACGTGTGCACTCTCTCTCTCAAAATAAATAAGCAAACACGTTTTTAAAAAGAATGAATACATGTAAGGCATTTGGATTGCCTTGACAATGAAGTGCTTCAAAAATCACAGGGATTGCTTTTTGTTGCTGATGTATACTTATACAAAACCCATCTTGGGGCGCCTGGGTGGCTCAGTCGGTTAAGCGTCCGACTTCAGCTCAGGTCACGATCTCGCGGTCCGTGAGTTCGAGCCCCACGTTGGGCTCTGGGCTGATGGCTCAGAGCCTGGAGCCTGCTTCCAATTCTGTGTCTCCCTCTCTCTCTGCCCCTCCCCGTTCATGCTCTGTCTCTCTCTGTCCCAAAAATAAATAAACGTTAAAAAAAATTTTTTTTTAAATAAAAAACCCATCTGTCCCTATCCTATTATTGTTGATGATTTAATAAGGGATTATTACTAATTTTACTGGA
The DNA here is from genome assembly GCF_018350195.1 of Panthera tigris. Taxonomy (NCBI): domain Eukaryota; kingdom Metazoa; phylum Chordata; class Mammalia; order Carnivora; family Felidae; genus Panthera; species Panthera tigris. The sequence continues at coordinate 8,829,896 of NC_056662.1, read as the reverse complement.
AAGGAAACTCTGAAGACCACATTTTTCTCTCTAGTAGTCATTTAGGCTGCCAGGAAAAGAAAATAAAAAGTGCCAAGTTGTGGCTTTGAGAGTTCATCCTTTCCTTACAATGCCCTTCTCTTCTCTCCCCCTTAACATCACTCTCCATTCTCAAAAGCCAGTTAATGAGGGGTGGGAGGGAGGGGAGGGTGGGTGATGGGTATTGAGGAGGGCACCTGTTGGGATAAGCACTGGGTGTTGTATGGAAACCAATTTGACAATAAATTTCATATAAAAAAATAAGTAAATGAATAAACACACAAAAAATTTTTTTTAATCCAGTTAAAAAAAAAAAAAAAAAAAAGACCATAAATCTTACTTCCCCAGCCTGAAGTGCACATCTTGGGAAACAGATTGGAAAATCTTTCTGGGAAAAGTTGACTGAAATTTTAAACCAATACGTCATATTGTTTATGTCATTCACAGAAAAACGTTATACAGCTATTCTACATAAAGGACAACCTCGAGTTTTTATACTGCGTGCACATGGTGTGAGGGTTGGGATGGTTCTTCTTTAGTGACAAAATGTAATCTTTTTATTTCCTGGTTCATAACCATCTAGATCTAAAAGTTGACCAATTAAGACACTCAAATGTACCATAAGGAATAAAGCATTCATATTTTTACAAACCATACATCCCAAACTTGTTTTGGAATGGGAATGGAAATCAGCTCTTATTAGATACTCAGTATGCTGGGCCGAAGAAAAATAATTTTGTTGAAAATGTCTGTGCTAACCTCAACGACACAGAACGCTTAGGTCTTTCTTGCCTCCGCACCCCAACCACACTGGCTTTCTTTCAGTTCCTTGAACAAGTCAAATTCCCTCCTGCCTAACAGCCAACTGTTTTGGGTCTTTGTTAAGAATCCCCTTTATTCAATCCTTTATCTGGCTGAGTTAGTTTCAACTAATTCTTCAGATGCTGGCATAAAAGATGCTCCTCATAAAAGTCTATTGTGACATCTTCTGTCTTGTCCAAGATAGACCCAAGCACACATGCAGACTAGATTAGAAAGCCCTGATAGTCTCCTTCATGAATCCAAATTCTTTGCTGCATAGTGTTTGCCTCCATTGTAATGGTTTTGTTGTTTGTGGGTGTCTACCCCAAGACATTTTCCTCCCTAGACCATAAAAGTAGGGATCTTTTTAATCTGGATCATCACTTAGTACAGTACCACACTGTAGAGACACAATAGTTAATTGAGTGAATTCATTATTGGATTGAATTAATGAACGGGTTTGCTAGGAGGGTCTGGGAAAACCTAGGTAAGGAGAGCCTAAGAAGCAGGTCAAACCTGAAGATGGAAAGACTCAGGGTTGCTCAAGAGAATGTGGTCTGAAAATAAAGATCTAAATTATAGTCAAGGTCATGACCAAGAGTGCCTCATCAAGTGTGAGGAGCAAAAGGAAGTCAGTGAATGAAAGCCTCAGATGAGTAAGGAAGAGGATAGGAGTGGCTTCAGATGCAGTTCATGCAATGGGTCAAGGTTAGTGGTTTAGAACTTAAACTGTGAAAATTTGAGAGACTTTGAGACCCCGCTTTTTATGACCCAGAGGCCAGACCTATAGTTGAAAGGGAGAGTGAGCCCTCATACCAGACTATATTAGCTATGTGAACTTGACCCAAGTACTGCATCTCTTTGAGACTCAATAACTTCACCGCCAAATGGGGATATGAATACCTGCTTCTACAACAGGATCGTGTATGTGTAAAAGAACATCACATATAGGAAGTTTCATGTCATAGTTCTTCCACGGTCTTCTACTCAAAAATGAGCTCTGCCTCTCTCTGGGTTTTTCTCAAGATATATGTTGCAGTTGTATTGCTGTTAAATGTGTCTGCCTTATGTGCCCTCTATAGACCAGAAGCTTCTTGAAGGGAAGAAACTTGTCTTACTCGCCACAATTCTGTTGGATTCCTGGTAGCACACAGGTTGGGTGGGGAGACAGAAATGCTAGCCATTCAGGGGTCTCATGCATGAATGAAGACCACAAAATTATCAATCAGCTCTAAGGCTGTATGTGGCCTTTCTACAAACATCCATTGCTTGGAAGCTAAACTTCACATAGGAAACACTCGATAAATATTGAATGAATGGATGAATGAATGAATGAACTTGCCTTTGGTTATGCATAGCAATAAAAAAAAAAGAAATTTAACTTTGTCTTCTAGACTTTGAATGTCTCTGCCAACAACTAAATCTCTTCCAGGGAGGGCAGATGGCGGCCTGTACAATGAACAATTTAATCTTTAGAAAATGGAACAACTTTGCCAACAAACTCCATTTTTCTCCACGAACACATTGTCAATAACATGTGCTCTCAAATATGTGGTGAAATTGATGACTGGGCCCTGATTTATGGAAACAACAACAAATTAAATGATTACCTTTCTCTTTCCTAGCTCGAGGTCTTTCCGACCGGCCATGAATTTTTTTCCCTGTGTTCTAATAATAGAGGAGGTCTAATTAAAATTCCTGGCTGTCTGATTGTGTATGTGGAGTAGAAGAAAGAAAAGACAGTGTCCAGGGTATCTTAATTTAAAACCACAAGGGGAAAAGCCACTTATGTGATAATAAAGATTAATTTAGGGAACTCTCCTCACATAAAAGCAGATATTGAGAGAGTCTTTCATACAAACACTTCTGTGGCCACTTATTTAGCTCCTTGTAGAAATTTTTCTTGGTTTCGAAAGAACTTGAGGTTCGGGATTTGGATGAGAATAGACCAGAGTTGGGGAGGTGTAGTCAGAGAAATTACATTCTCCAGAGAGTACCCATATTGGATATTTGAGACTGCTCTTCATTCGCTATTCCTGAATCACTCCTGGCTCAGGAAAAGTCCCCATCCTAAGATTCATTCTAGCATGGTGGTTCTGAACTTATATTGGGATCAAGAACTTTTTTGAGAACCTTATGAGAGCTACAGATCCTCTCTTCAGACAAAATAAATAAACAAGTGTGTGTTTACAAATGCACACACACATACACAGAAAAGCAAAATTTTGCTTTTAATAATACCACCTTTTGTCTACGCTATAAACTTGAAAGCCTTGAGTAACAATTGCTACTCGAGATTCCAGGCATCACCAACCTTCTTGTAATGTTCATCTAAGGTTAAGAATCATTTCATGTAAGGAGCCCTGGGTTCCTTAGACTATGAAAATTTGTCATTGTTTCAGGCTGTGAACTTCTTTGGCCAACTGGTGAAGCCCATGGAGCCCTTCTCAAAACTAATGCTTTTAAAGGCATAAAGTAAACTATCTAGGGTTTAAGAAAAAAAAGTCACAGAAGTACAGTTATCAAATACTAAAGAAACCAATGTGTCACAGAGTAGTAAATGAATTTCTTTATGTCCATTACATAGCATGACCAGCACTAAGGCTAATGACCACTGTGATTTCAAAGTCGTAAGTGTACATGATACTGCAAGATATTTTCAACAACTGTAATACAACATAAAAATATCTGTGCTGTTTTGGTGAAAATATTGGTGGTCAAAATCACGACGTGACTACTACTATTGTGATTTGGTGTCCTCCATAAACGAAGGAAACGCTGGATTTCAGTTAGAGGTCAGTAAAATGGAAGATGTAATTTTCTTTCCCACACAAGTTCATGGATCCCCCAAATTCCATGCCTGGGTGTCAGGTGACGTTTTCCTTCAGAGTGTGGAAATGATCCCATACATGTTTCATCATCCTATTTTCCCACTGTTGCTTACTGAAACATCGCCTAAGGAAAAGGGCATCGATGGGAATATGGCATACGTTTGATTGGCTTGACTCTGAAGCTATAAATCAAACACCTACCATGCCGATGGTGCAGAGGCAGCGATGAGCCAAAGAAGAAAGGTCTGTTGAAAATGTGTTTAAGTAGAACATGAACCGCAAGAAGGCAAGGACCAAACCATCTGGTTCCAAGTTGAACATCCAGTACCTAGCCCAGTTTCGGGCACAGAAAAATCTCTCAACACATATTCATCCAATTAAGGATACATATCAGAAATCAGCAAAGAGTAACATAGACCTTTCTGGAGTGTTTAATCCAAGGAGCCAGCATTCCATGGACGTCTCCGTCTAGAGACTTTTTGAGAAAAAGGGACCCACTGTTAAGTAGAGGGAAGTCACATCCACAGGCACTCAAAAAGAGCTATTTCCAAAAAGAACAAGTGATGAGAAACTTCTTCTGTACAGGCCAGATAGTAAATATTCTAGACTTCGCGGACTATACAATCTGTCACAACTGCTCAGCTCTGCCCTTGTAGCATGAAGGCAGCCATAAGTTATACGTAAACAAATGTGTGTGTCTGTGTGCCAATAAAACTTTATCAATGGACTCTGAAATGGGAATTTTATGTAATTTTGATGTGTCATGAAATACTGTCTTTCTTTTGATCTATTTCAGTCCTTTAAAAATGTAAAAATCATTCTTAGCTCGTAGACCATCTAAAGATAGACAACAGATGGGACTTGCCCCAAAGACCATAGAGTGGGGGCTGTGGCTTTGGTTTTACTCTTGGTTGTTGGTGGGTTGGTTTTGCTCATCTGGGCTGAATCTCCACCTGGGCTGGCTTTGTTATGTTTCCTCTGATGGCCAAGCCCTGTCTCATCTTTGGGGATTTGCGTCCACGAACGCTCCACCTGGGCATGTAGGCCCCCAGCTCCCCACACCATGGACGGCCCTTTCTCCTCTCTCAGGTCTGAATTCAAATGTCACCTCCTACAGAGGCTTCTTGGGTCCCTTCTCAGAGTGGCCTTACTGCCATTCACACCCACAGATGCTCACTTTTTTTAAGCTTATTTCTTCTGAGAGGGAGAGAGAAGGTGCAAGTGGGGAGGGGCAGAGAGAGAGAGAAAGAGAGAGAGAGAGAATCCCAAGCAGACTCTATCCTGTCAGCGTAGAGCCCAATGTGGGGCTGGAGCTCACAAACAGCACTGGCCTGACTTCCTGTGGTCTCGTACCCCATCTCCTCTCCCTCCGCAGTTCAGACCCCCTGAAGGCAAAGGTCCTGTCTGGTGTGTTCCCTGCTCTGTTCCTTGTATTGAGAAGGTACCCAGTGCCCAGCACCAAACACATGTTGCCCCAATATTTGTTGAAAGAATATTGTCAAGGGGCGCCTCGGTGGCTCAGTCATACAATTGTGTTGTGGGGGAACACAATTCAGTTCGTAACACTGGCTTCCGCATAGCCTATCAGTGAAGCTTTCCTACTATTACTTTAACATCCATGGCTGCTTCTCATCACCACCATCCTGCCCCTGCCCCTGCCCCTGGCCTCCGAGGGTGCAGCTTGTGGGTACAGAACCCTCCAAACAAGCTTTCCATTCACTTTCTTGACACAAAAGTGAGAGGTGCACCCCACCGCTTTCATTTATAGCTATGCTTGAAAGGAGCGAAAGCTTCCTCGTGGATTTTATAAGTGAGACATTTAAAATCCCTATCGTTGCTTCTCAACAGCTGACCCCAGGAGGGAGGAAAGCCTTGAATTCTTTCAAGGGAGGGGACCTAGTTCGGTGTTTTTTCAGTGCACAAACAGGATCACAGGTCAGGGTCTGAGGAGGCCTCTAGGAAGCAGAGAGGTTAGTGGTGATGGTGCAGGGGGAGGGGACAGGGGAGGGGTAAGAAGAGGGAGGTTCATCACTTCATGAACCGGCTGACCCTTTTGTAGAACGGTACCGCTGATCGTACCCACCTCGCTTTGGTTGTGGGGGCCTGTCTGTCCCCCACCAGCCTCACGGGGCACCTGACACCAGGTGACTCTTCATTATCTGGTAACAGCAGTCGTTGTAACTACTGAAGAGCAAACAGACCCCAGGGTCTTGATGGTCTCGTATGAATTCTTTGTTTGTATGGAAATTTAGTTGCTTACTCTTTGGAGAAGTAACTAGACCATCTTGGTGGGGACTTGTCAGTAATGGCCGCTACGTTTATAAGGAATAGTGGGTTACAAGTCTAAGTGCGTCGTGGGGTTTTTTCATATTTGTATGTGTCATGAAGGAATTTAACCCACATAAAAATGCAGATTTTGCAGTCGGGAGGGGAAAAAGGCGGTGGGGGGGAGGCAGAAAAAGAGAGACGGAAGCAAGGAATGTTGTAGGCGAATTGTACAAGTCATGTATTCTGCTGAGTCTCTGCAGGAAGGGGAATTGATTAAATGGCAGTAATCAATAAATCAATCAATCCTACGTGACAGCAGTGGTTCTTAACCTCGACGGCCCATTAGAACCCCCCGGGGAGCTTTTAAAAATCCCCATGCCCAGTTCCATACCCTCAACCAATTCAGGCAGAACCTCTGAGACTGAACCTAGGCATGAGTATTTCAGAGCTCCCAGGTGACTCCCAGGCGGAGTAAGGCCCGAGAGGAGAAGGTGCCAGAGGCACCAGGCACAGATGATTCTGCACCACTTACTAGCTGTGAACACGGGCAAGCTTCTTAAAACCTCAAGTTTCCTCATCCGTCTTGAGGATGAAATTAGACGTCATTGGTTCAACACTTGGGCTCCAGGTCAAGAACACCCTTGGTTGAAAAATAGCAGGCGTTCCTTCATACTGTCGTCATCCAATGCATGTGAAGTCTGGGCCTCCAGGTGGCCATCTGCAAAATGGAGGGGGCAGAGAGGATCCCTGAGGTCAACCACTTCCATTTTCGCGATTCCACAAAGGTAGAGCGATGGGAAAGGTAGGAAGAAAAGCTCTTGTTTTCTCACTGATTGACACCCAGGAACCAGGCACTGGGTTGGCACTTGGGAGACTCGTCGAGCAAAATCGCCACCATTCCTGCCCTCCGAAAGGCTAGAGGAAAAGACAAAAGCATTAAACCACTACTCACACAAACATTATTCATGGCAAATTGGAGCTAGAGAGAGAAAAAAAAAAAAACTCTGGATTTTTTTTTCTGGGATAAGAAAAGGTCTAGATTCTGGGAAAAGGAAAGGTCTTTCTGAGGACATGATACCGAAGCCAGTGGATGAGTGATCAAGTGTGAAGCAGAAATTATCCAGGCAGGGTCCTGGGAGACGCCTTCTAGGTAAGGCATACAGCAGGTGCAAAAACCGTGAGCTGGGAAGGGGCTTGACGTTTCTGAAGAGGTTTTGTTTGAAACATAAACGAATGAATAAAAAATCTTTTTTTCTTAGAACATCTCAAGGGACTCGAACGTTCCATACCATCCTTTGGGAAACATTCACAGAGTCCAACGAGACTGGATTAGAGATCCAGACAAATTTTGATTTCACTCCAGCTTCTCTAGGAAATGGCTGTGTGGGTGGAGCGGTGGAATTAACCTCCTGAACCTCTGGTTCTTCATTTGTCGTGAGGAAATAATTCATCTTTCCCAAATCTTTTCTGAGGATTGATAATTACCGGTAGTAATCAAATTGGTAAAGGGACCAGTTAATTTTATGAAGCAACAGGCTACGTGGGTGACAGAGAAACCTGGGTTCACATCCCATTCTATCATTCCCCAGGCACAAGATCTTGGTCCCATCACTTAAAGCTCTGTCTCTCAGTTTCCCAACCTCTGAAATGGGCTCATTGAGAGCTACATTTGGAGATTTTTATAAGAATTACACAAAATGACAGCAGTCAAGCTTCAGGCAAAGAGTAGGTACCCAATGAATGAAACGATCATTAAAAACGAAGGGGCACTCAAAATAAATTTAAGAAAATAATAACTTCTTTTTACTGTGTAACACATACCGTGTAATAATACAATTTCATATTTGTTAAATTGTATTTAGTTAGGATTGAATGAAATAATGTATGTCTTGTAAAGCACTTAACACATTATCATTATACAATACAATACGTTTGTGATGTCGGATATTAAGAGGAAAGGGTTTTGTGGAATTAAAACCGGGTGGGGGGCACTCTTCTTGGAAAGTGGGAGAGTTTACTGAATTATCTAAACATGGGTTCCAACCCACTAATCCCCTTTTCCAATGTAGACGACACTACCAACAGTGTTGCTGTGGGCTTAGACACATAATCACAGGGGTAAAAAAAAAAAAAAAAAAAAAAAAAAAAAATCTGCCCTGTTGATTTGTCATACTTGGAGGGCACGCTGTTCTTCCTAAACGCCAACAACTCACATTTAGGCAGCTGTGAAGTCCCCTAGCTGTGTCCATGCAGTGAATCTCGCTGGGTTGTAAGTTAGTTGTAATAAATAACGTTTGGCTCTGCACTCCACTTAGAGAAGATAGGTTCCATTGTGAATCATGTCGTTGGCCGTTTGGACTTTAAGCTGTCCGGGTTGTTTATGGTGGTGTTTGCCAGCATCTAGACCTCTTTCAAACAATTTAAGTGCCCTTTTGGAGTATATGAATGTGGCTCAATAAAAATGGGTACAGGGAAATTGCTTGCTTTCTCTCTTCCCTGGTCGTGCACCAAAATCAACCATATATGAGAATTGTCAAATGTGAGTTCCATAATTGCCAAACATGAGATTGTAATTAACATAGAAACCACCAAGGACATTTTCCCTTCCCATTGTCAGGATGTTGTGCTGATCTTCGCCATCCTTCTAATTTATTTCTTGAGAGTACGACAACAGCTGGACAGTTTTTCAGTCCTTATTTTTCATTATATAGCCTTACTGAGCAGTGTGCCCTTAAAAGATTCTAGTTAGTTCCTTTGACAGCGATAAATATTGGCTAGCGAACAGGCTTTGAAGCCAGACAGACCTAAGTCCAAGTGCTGGCTCTACTATTTGCTGCCTATCGGAAATGGGTGAAATCGCTTAACCAATCTCAGCCTCTATTTTCTCATCATTAAATAGGGACAATGCGATCTACTATCAGTAAAGTGCAGAGCTCATCATGAGCATCTGATAAGATGGTCAGTATTATGACCTCTTTCTACCTTCTTCTTCTTAATAACCACATCAAATGTTTGGAAATGCTATTTCTTCCTTTCTTTTTATAAAAGGGGAAAACTTTTCTGAGTTCCACATCTGAATTGACAACTGATATCTTTTCAGCATTTAAAGCATGAACTAAAAAGCCTGTCTTCTACTTAGTTTTTTAAGTTTCCAGGACGAGAGAATAATTCATTTTCCAAGACCCAGTGATTATTTATATCTAACACATAAGCAAAATTTTATGTATGGATTTTCTTAATTGATTCTACGTCTTATTCCATAGCCCTTTTGGGGTGCTATATTGTATGCAAGGAAATAAAGTCATAAAAGAAAATCACTTGTTTTTAGTATGAAATTTATTGTCAAATTGGTTTCCATACAACACCCAGTGCTCATCCCAACAAGTGCCCTCCTCTATACCCATCACCCCCCCCCCACCCCCCATCAACCCTCAGTTTATTCTCAGTTTTTAAGAGTCTCTTATGGTTTGCCTCCCTCCCTCTCTAACTTTTTTATTTTTCCTTCCCCTCCCCCATGGTCTTCTGTTAAGTTTCTCAGGATCCACATAAGAGTGAAAACATATGGTATCTGTCTCTCTCTGTATGGCTTATTTCACTTAGCATCACACTCTCCAGTTCCATCCACGTTGCTACAAAAGGCCAGATTTCATTCTTTCTCATTGCCAAATAGTATTCCATTGTGTATATAAACCACAATTTCTTTATCCATTCGTCAGTTGGTGGACATTTAGGCTTTTTCCATAATTTGGCTATTGCTGCTATAAACATTGGGGTACAAGTGCCCCTATGCATCAGTACTCCTGTATCCCTTGGGTCAATTCCTAGCAGTGCTATTGCTGGGTCATAGGGTAGATCTATTTTTGATTTTTTGAGGAACCTCTACACTGTTTTCCAGAGTGGCTGCACCAGTTTGCATTCCCTCCAACAGTGCAAGAGGGTTCCCGTTTCTCCACATCCTCTCCAGCATCTAGAGTCTCCTGATTTGTTCGTTTTAGCCACTTTGGCGTGAGGTGGTATTTCAGTGTGGTTTTGATTTGTATTTCCCTGATGAGGAGTGATGTTGAGCATTTTTCATGTGCCTGTTGGCCATCTGGATGTCTTCTTTAGAAAAGTGTCTATTCAAGTTTTTTGCCCATTTCTTCACCGGATTATTTGTTTTTTGGGTATGGAGTTTGGTAAGTTCTTTATCGATTTTGGATACTAACCCTTTATCCGATATGTCATTTGCAAATATCTTTTCCCATTCCATTGGTTGCCTTTTGGTTTTGTTGATTGTTTCCTTTGCAGTGCAGAAGCTTTTTATCTTCGTGAGGTCCCAATAGTTCATTTTTGCTTTTAATTCCCTTGCCTTTGGAGATGTGTCAAGTAAGAAATTGCTGTGGCTGAGGTCAGAGAGGTTTTTTCCTGCTTTCTCCTCTAGGGTTTTGATGGTTTCCTGTCTCACATTCAGGTCCTTTATCCATTTTGAGTTTATTTTTATGAATGGTGTAAGAAAATGGTCTAGTTTCATTCTTCTGCATGTTGCTGTCCAGTTCTCCCAGCACCATTTGTTAAAGAGACTCTTTTTCCACTGGATACTCTTTCCTGCTTTGTCAAAGATTAGTTGGCCATACTTTTGTGGGTCCAATTCTGGAGTCTCTATTCTATTCCATTGGTCTATGTGTCTGTTTTTGTGCCAATACCATGCTGTCTTGATGATTACAGCTTTGTAGAAGAGGCTCAAGTCTGGGATAAGAAAATCACTTTTCATTTTATTTTTTTTATTTTTTATTTTTTTTTTAGAGAGAGTGCGAGCAGGGGTGAGAGGCAGAAGGAGTGAGAGAGAGAGAGAATCCTAAGCAGGCTCCCTGCTCAGCGCAGAGCCCGACTACTCGGGGATTGATCCCATGACCCTGGGATCATGACCTGAGCTAAAATCAAGAGTTAGACACTCAACCGACTGAGCCTCCCAGGTGTCTCAGAAAATCACTTTTTTATACTTTTTTAAAAAGTTTATTATAATTTTGAGAGAGAGAGAGAGAGAGAGAGCACATGCGGGGGAGAGTCAGAGATAGAGGGAGATACAGAATCTGAAGCAGGCTCCAGGCTCCAAGCTGCCAGTACAGAGTCTGACTCGGGGCCCAAACTCACAGACCATGCAATCATGACCTGAGCCGAAATCGGACACTTAACCAACTGAGCCACCCAGGTGCCCCCCAAAAATTGCTGTTTTAAATCTACATTCTTATTGTGTACCAGGCACCATGTGTGGAAGGTACGGTTATTAACCTCATTTTGCAGATGTGGAAATTTAGATTCAGAGACGATGGGTCATTTCCCCCAACATCACACAGCTAATGAATGACAGAGCCAAGCTATTAACAAATACACCAAAGGAAAATGGAGAGTGAATACAAAAAGAAGTTAATGAGTATAGACTGGAGCCCTAAGAGGCTACATAGTTGTTAAAGTGGGGCTACCAAATGGACACTGAGCTTCCTAGTAGTGAAAGCAAAAATGGAAACATGACCCATCCCAAGATTCATCTTTTCCATAAAGAAAATGTATATACCAGGATTTAAGAATAAGCAAAATCTTTCCTGATGCTGAATGTCCGGCAGAAATCTCATGCATAACTTCTGTGATAGAATGCAACAGAGATAGTAGGAAGTTCCCATAGTAAAAAAACAAATATTTAAAACTGAAACCATTCCTTTCTGCAAAAATATGTTTTACTTAACACAGGGTTCCATGTCTTTCGTCGATAATTATCCGATCTGAGCTTTGTCAAAGCATCATACTGAGAAAAGATACGTGTTAAAATGCTAGTTGGGGAAGGGAGCGGAGGATGCTTTTCTCTGCCTTATCATTTTTATTTAGATTGACGTACCTTTGGTTATAATTAGGGATAACTGTACAGCAGTTAAGATTCCATAATCCCATTATTAGTTGTCAGGAGATTTTCACAGGGCAAACCCCCATGCCGTTCCATTCATTTCTGTCTCTTAACTACTTGGGTAGTCTTGAAGTTGAAGAGTGAGCTTTAAGGAGAAGATTTGCTTCTGTCACTGAAATCTTCTGGCACGTAAGGAAGGACACAAATGATACCTAGTGACAGCGTCCGCGCCACTCTCTGGAGGCCCCGCGTCTTCTTGCCTGACATTTTTGTTGTTGCTGTTGTTGTGGTCCAAGATGTCACCCTGTGTCTGCCAGTTTCATTCCGCAGCCATTCCAAATGCAGTGGTGAAGAGATTTGAAACCATTTCTAGGGATGCCCATGAAGTAGACCAAAGGGGAAATTGTTTGGAAAATGATTTCCAATACATCCACTCGGTAAGACACTCAGAAGTCGATGGTATAGGGTGGAGGTCAGCTTAGAAAGTGTTTGCTCTGGCACTGATAAAAAAGGGGGGGCGGGGGGAAGAGGGGTCCCTGGGTGGCTCAATCGGTTAAGCATCTGACTCTTGATTTTGGCTCAGGTCATGATCTCATGGTTCCTGAGTTCAAGCCCCGCATCAGGCTCCATGCTGAGAATGTGGAGGCTGCGTGGGATTCTCTATCTCTCTCTCCCTCTCTGTCTGCCCCTCCCCTGTTCTCTCTCTCTCTCTCTCTCAAAATAAATAAATAAACTTAAAAAAAAAATGGGCGCCTGGGTGGCTCAGTCAGTTAAGGGTCCGACTTCAGCTCAGGTCATGATCTCACAGTTCATGGGTTTCAGCCCCACATCAGGCTCTGCGCGGACAGCTGAGAGCCAGGAGCCTGTTTCAGATTCTGTGTGTGTGTGTGTGTGTGTGTGTGTGTGTGTGTGTCTGCCCCTCCCTCACTTGTGCATGCTCTCTCTCTCTCTTTCTCAAAAATAAATAAACATTAAAAAAGAACCCACAGAAAAACTCGCCTTTAGGAGCTGTGGGCAGTTGGCTGACTGGTTTGTGTCATGGAGCATATATCATACATTTGAGACTCATGGTTGATTTATCACAAGTTCTGCTTTAGAAGAGGAAGTTCAAAAGTTGAGATTCTCCAGTGTGTCGAATGTGACCTATGTGTCATCTGGACTTAGACCTTCCAAGGAGAGGACAACCAAGAGCCAAGATCAATAATACTTCTGAGTCCTATTCTTCCAGGGTCTAATCAAACACCCCCTTGCAAAGAATCTGTGGTCTCGGGTCCGATGTCAGGAACAATTTGTTTGGCGGTGAAGAGTAAAAGCTCTGAAATCCAGAGAAGACATATTCCAGTTGAATATCGTAATATCCATTCCCACTTGTTGTCAGGTCACCTTGGGTAAGTCGCTTCAGTCACCTAAACATTAACTTTTTTCCCTATGATATTGGACACCCCCTCCCCGGACTACTGACGTGATTAACGGAAATAATGCATAAGTGGCGGGCCCAAGATCAATAGTCACTCCCCACGTGTTACTTTTATAGAACTTTTAATTTTCTTATTGACTCAACCTCTTTGAGATTTGTTATAAGAAAGATAAAGTCCCAGAGGGCCTGGGTGGCTCAGTTGGGTAAGCGTCTGACGCTTACTTGTGGCTCAGGTCGTGATCTCACAACCCGTGAGTTCGAGCTCTGAGCCAGGCTCCATCCTGACAGCGAGGAGCCTGCTTGGGATTCTCTGTCTCCCTCTTTCTCTGCCCCTCTCCCCCCTGCCCCTCCTCCATGCTCTCTCTCTCTCTGTCTCTTTCAAAATAAATAAATAAGTAAATAAATACACATTAAAAAAAGAAGAAAGATAAGATAAGGTCCCTCTCATCACTCAGAAAGTCAGCCACCTCATTCTGTCTGGCTTACTCTGTGGCCTCCTCTTTTCAAGAGCAATTCACCTCAGTGTCTGCTTTCAATGGCGGGAAAACTACCTGGAAGAAAGAAATCAAGAAAAGGCACAAACACATCAGACAATACTTTAAAATATCACCCACCTGCTTACACGGGGCTGCGTCTGGCACATGAAAAGCATTCAATACATTTAAGCAATTACTTTCTTGGTTCTAAAAAACTGAAATTGGTCCGCCAAAGTTTAAGGGTTTCTGCACACAGAGATTTCTCTTAGGAAAAATTAGGTGAAGCACTAATGATGAAATTCAGCAATGTAGGTGAGCCAATTTGGATTTTCAAGTTGTGAAATCAATTTGAAAAAATATTAACTGCAGGTTTCTCCCAGGATGACATGGTTGGGAATCACACGTTTCCATAACCACTTTCCTTTCTTATCACAGCCTTTTTTTTAATAATAGACTTTATATATTTTCAGCTTTTATAGTTCACTTTTTTTTTCATTTTTAACCAAACGGTTTTAAGAAGCCCTGAACTCAGAGTCAGATATTCTAATTCCATCACTAATCATTATAGGAGCAAATTATTTAAACTCCCACGGCCTCAATATTTTTATCTTTGGGGCTACTACTATTTATCCAATATATTTCAGAAAAGTGTAGATAGATATAGATAGATAGATAGATACAATGTATATAAGATACATTATGTAGAATTTGAAAAGATGTAAATTGTTTCAAAATGGCAAAATAATTTATTGTTTGAACTTAAAAGTACCAAGTAGATGGCAAAGTCTCCTCCTGTCCATTTGTTTCCTTGGACTAATTGTTCTAATCTCTTCTCTTTTTTTCTTTACATGCTCTAAGTTGTCTCTTTCATAGAAGTAGAGATAGGATTCCAGGTGAACCTATTGTTCTCTTTTGTATTATCTTAGTCTTAAATACTTTAAAATTCTTCTTTCATGGGGTCTTTAGGACTTCATTCGCTCAGCAAGTATTTATCAAGTACCTCCTTTGTGTCAGACATTGGCTTATCTGCTTGGGAAACTATTATGATCTAAAACACAGTCCAGGGGCACGTGAGTGGCTCAGGTGGTTAAGCATCCGACTTTGGCTCAGGTCATCATCCTACAATCTGTGAGTTCAAGCCCCACGTCAGGCTCTGCGCTGACAGCTCGGAGCCTGGAACCTGCTTCGGATTCTGTGTCTCCCTCTCTCTCTGCCCCTCCCCTGCTCACGCTCTCTGTCTCTCTCTCAAAAAGAAATGAACATTTTAAAAAGCTAATAAATAAATAAATAAATAAATAAACTTTAAAAAAAAAAAAAAGGAAAGGAAAACAGGGTTTTTCCTAAGTGCAGTGGAGATCACCCAAGGACTCTCAGCTGGGAGCAAACAGGGAGGGACTGCTTCGGTCTATTTAAGGTTTTCCTAAGCTGACTTTGTTTGCCATACGGAAAATGATCGGCAGGACCCAGAGAGGGGCAAGGCGGCCCAGTGACAGGGCACTACGGTCCCCTGGAGACGAGGCGCACGGGCTGGAACTGGGGCGTTGGGGAAGGGCATGGAAATAGATCCTGGCGAGGAATCGTAGGACGAGGTGCCCGGAATCAGCCGACTTTCCGGCCCGAGCAACTGAGCGGTTTGAACTTCCATTTCCCGTGAAAAGAAACCCAGGAGGAGGACCGGGCGGGGGGCCGGGGAACTCGAGCTCCCTGCTTTTGCGAAAGTTGCCTCGGACGTAACTTGTGAGATGTGCCCGGAGACGCGTCGAGGAGCCAGTTGGATGTGTGCATCTGGAACACAGATACTCCATGTGGCTCATGTAGAGTAGGGGGGGCCTCACCCTTCGCACACCCGGCGTGGACATTTCCCAGTAAACTTCTTAGGATTTCCCCTTTACCATCCAGAAAGGAAATTCATAGGTCAGATGACCAGCCTAGACACATACTTTTGACAAGGATTCGTCTGATGCAGTGACCATACGACGAGAAACAAAAGGAAAACGTTCGGGCCCTAAAGTTGACCGGATCAGGTCTTTCTCGAGTGGGAATAGGTTCACTCGGTATCCTGTTAAACGCAGATTCTGAGTTCAGCAGGGCTGGGGACCTGTGTTCTGCATTTCTTTTTTTTTTTAATTAGTGTTTATTTATTTATTTGTGAGAGCGGGGGAGGGGCAGAGAGAGAGGGAGACACAGACTCTAAGCAGGCTCCAGGCTCCGAGCTGTCAGCACAGAGCCCAGCGCGGGGCTCGAACCCACGAACTGCGAGATCATGGCTTGAGCCAAGTCGCTCAGCCGACTGAACCCCCCGGGCCCCACAGTGTTCTGCGTTTCTAACAAACTCCCAGGTAAGTCAGGGCTGCTGTTCTGTGGGCCATCCTCAGGGACAAGGTCCTCAAAGGGTGATGAGATAGTCCACTGCGTGCTCCTAAGTGCAGACTCCCTGTGAACATGGCAGTAACGAGTGCAAGGTCAGTTCGGGGCTGTGGAATGGGCGTCTCAAATACCCCAGTGGCAACGCCAGAGGTGACTTAATTTTTTTAAACGGCAAATAACTCCCGTGAAAATTCCAAAGAAAACAAACCAGTTTCTCTCTGTTTGCAAGCCAGCTTTATTTCTGGACGACGCAGTGTCTATGAAACTGTGCACAAAAGACTTTGTGCTTATATGTGAAATGGAATTCGGTTCCAGGCTCAAAGAATTACAAAACGTTTGCCACTATGTCAGTGGTTCTGAACCGCTGTGTTAATAACGTTGCTCTCTGCCTCGGGGACATTCGGCAACGTCCGGGGATATTTTGGGCTGTCACAGCTCAAAGGTGAGGGGACTGCTCCTGGAATCTGGTGGGTAACGGTCAGAGATAATGCTAAAAACCCTACAAAGCAAGGGACAGTCCTCCACAACAAAGAATTATCCAGCCCAGAGGCACCTGGGTGGCTCAGTCGGTTGAGCGTTCGACTTCAGCTCGGGTCATGATCTCGTGGTTCTTGAGTTCGAGCCCAGCATCGGGTTCTGCACTGACAGCTCAGAGCCTGGAACCTGCTTCAGATTCTGTGTCCCCCTCTTTCTCTGCTCCTCCCCCGCTTGTCCTCTCTCTCTCTTTCTCTCGGTCTCTCTCTCTCTCTCAAATAAGTATTTCAAGTAAATAAATAAATATTGAAAAGAAAGGATTTTCTAGCCCAAAATATCAACAGTGCCAAGGTTGAGAAACCTCACTCTACAGAGCGATTTTCAAAAATGGTGCAGGATGAGGGAGTCCATCACCTTGACAGAAGCTGTCCCACACATTGCAAGGTGTCCAGCATTCCCAGCCCCTAACCATGAAACGCTGGTGCTGTGCCCAGCGTTGTTGCAACCACGAGAGTCACCCCAGGGACAACAGTGCCGCTCGGAGAAGAACGGGACAAACTAGAGAAAGAGAGAGGCAGGCCTGAGCGAGGGCGTGGAAAGCAAGGCCAACCAAAATGATTTGCCAGAGGGATTAAAAATCGTAGCATGGCCAAATTAAAGTAGATATAATTCTACCCATCTGTTGGTGGCTGTGTAATTAATACAAAAATAATTACATCTCTTCGCCTGGCTCTCCCTCACAAACTCTCCTTAATGAACACTGCCAATGACTTTTTAGATATGTAATTAAAAATTTTATTTATTTCTGTTTTATTTTTATAGTAGTAGCTTCACGTATTAGAGGGGGGGGGGGAAACCCACGCAGCCGCAAAGCGTGCCCTCGACAACCAGCGGAAACGCAAGCGAAATTATTCTACACACCTCATTCTGAACAGTGAGAAGTAAAACCAGTAGCTTTCATTCCCTGCATTTTCTAGTGTTGATTTTCTGGCCGGGTCTCGTCTTCAGACCTACAGAAAACTAAAGTGCTTCTCCTTCTTCTAAGATAAGAAATCGTAAGAAAAGATACATCGTCCCAAAGTGGCCCAAGATTCAGTTCTCTTCTTTACCATTCTCTTTTAGGACAGGAACACTGACCTTCCAGAAGAATCCATCACTTCAGTTCATCGTGGTGGAATGGAAGGAGATCTGTCGGGTAGAAATAACATCAGTGTCCTGTTTAAATAGAAGACGCTCGTATCTAGAATTCAACTCAGTAACTAACTGTACAGATAAACTCTTGGAGAAATGCCTCTGAATTATTAATAATGTTAGTGTTTAACACTTTACGACATTACCACATTCACCCCAGACCGTATGGTTTAAGAGCCCAGACAACCCTGAACCTGAGTATCTTTTCTCCCACCTACCAGCCAGGTGACCGCAGGCTGAACGGTTTCACCTCTCTAAATTTCCATCTCACAGGCTGTTAAGTGTAGACACGTATTCCCTCCCGCATTGCAGCATCATGACGCTGACGTGTGGGGAGGCATGGGTTTAGCGTGAGTAGCATAGAAGGAACGCAGGGAATGTCAAGTTATCACTACAACAGGCTCCTTTGATGCTGAGGGCCCCAAAGAGCCAAGGAACCTGAGCAAAGAACCACAGAAAGTCAATAATGAGGTCAGGACTGAGATCCTAGGAGCTGAGCGACTTCTTTGCTTTTACACAAGCTATGTCATGAAGCTATTTTCCAGGAAATTAACACTCAAGCCTATCTGTGAGAGTTTTGTGGGGAAGAAAAGAGTCATCAAACAAATCTAGGCGGCACTGGGTTAACTAAAGACACATTGTGTTTCGTTGGGTTGGTTTTTGGTGGCAGGACTTCTCAGAACCTTTAAGGTGCTAATGTGTATTATGAATTTCCAAGAAGGGGGTCTATAATATAATATAAGTACTTTTTCCTTCTCCTTGCTCCCCTTCCCAGAGCAAACTCTGCCCGAAGAGAAACCCAGCCAGAGAAGTCAGGGTGTTGATCAAATCTCAAGCAGGTTCGAGGAAGTGCCAAGTGAAACAAGGCTCTCTAAAACCAGTGTCGCGTTCATGTCATGTCAGGGAGGAGAGACGGGGGTCTCGAATAGAGTGCGTGTGAACCCTCCACCCGAGGCCTCATCCTGCCTCACAGTGGAAGGCACTTTCACCCCTTAAGATCGGCTGTCTCTTCCTCTTTCTTTGATCCATCATCACTCTCCTCCTCAAGTCTCCGGATCTGCCAGGGGGTTCCAACCACGTCAGAAGGAAGACTACTTGGTCTCTGAAATGCAAACAAAGTGTCAAAGGGAAAGGACTCCCTCCACGGACCGTGACCATTTGTAATCTAGATGGGGGCACGCGGGGGGGCGGGGCGGTGAACTGACCATAGAAGCTTCCAAATGAAAGACCCAAATTTAAAGCCATCCTCTGCTTTTTATTGACTTGGCTTGACTTTGGACAAGTCACGAGCCTCCTTGAGACTTTTCTCTCTGGTTTTAAAAATGGGATGATTTCAAGTGTTAGTGGTAATATGGGTAAAGTATCCGGCATTTGGTAGGTATATAGTAACTATATATACCATAAGTATATATACCAAAGGAATCGCTTATAACGCCCGTTGTGGTTATTTTGTGGATAATTTCTCTACACACATCAAATGCCAACAATTTTCAACTTGTCTTTATTCTTCTAGAAACTTGGAGGTTTTTCTTTTCCAAAAAAATACTTGTATCTAAGTCCAAGGTATTTTTCCTCACTGAAATGGGCAAAACCACTAAATCCTAAGATGTAGACAAGGAGTGCCATCCACATTGGGCTAATGGAAATTATGTGCATTCTTACAGTACTCCAAATAGCACATATCTGAAAAAAAAAAAAAATTCTCCCAGTTAATCTCCTGTAGCAAAGCACACTTTTAAGTCACACTTCCCCAGCCACAACAATGTTCCTATCTCTTGACTCGGGAATTTCACCTTTGGCAATTTAAACCTATGAATATATCCCAGCAGACTGCAAGGCTTTAAACACAAAGATGTTTATCACAGCGTTACCTACTATTGAATACCAACTGGAAGCAAATGCAACGTCCAACCTCATGAGAATGTGTTAGTAAATTCCGATAATATAGGTGACAGAACTCGTGTAGCTATTTACAACGAGGCCTCCAAGTTGTGGAGGCTGATGGAAATCAGAGAAGAACATTACATAGCGGGTACTTACGACTGTGAACACTTAACAAAAATGCATGGAGAAAGAAAACTAGAAGGAAATACAGCCAAATGTGAACAGGAGCCTTGTCTGGATGGTGGGGCCATAGGTGAATTTTTTTTTTCTTTTTCAGAATGCTTTATAGCGGGAAAGTCATACACTATAGGTTTCAATTTTGGAAAGACACGCTAAGCATAAAATTCACCATCCTGACCATTTTCAGGCACACAGTTCAGTGGCATTACGCACATTCACATTGTTGTGCACTCCTGTTCACCTCCAGAACTGGTTTCATCTTGCAAGGTTGAAACTCTACACATTAGACAATGATTGCCCAGCCCCCAGCCCCTGGCCACAACCAGTTCTGTTTTGTGTTTCTTTAAGTTGGACTATTCTAGGTACCTCCTGGAAGAAAAGTCATACAGTGTCTTACGACTGCCTTATTTTCTCTTAACACAATGTCCTCAAGGTTCATCCATGTTGTCAGAACGCATCAGAATTTCCTTCCCTTTTAAGACCGAATAATGTCCCATTGTACGTATATGGACCACATTTTGTCTATCATTCGTCCGTCAGTGGATATTTGGGTCGCTTCCTCCTTCTGGCTGTTGTGAGTAATGCTGTTATGAACATGAATGTATAAATATCTCTTCCATACTTTATACGTTAGAGGTGTTTCCCCCTAAACTGCCACCACTGAGCTATTCCTCAGAAAATAATGTATCTTTTTCTGTTGTTCTGACTCCCATTACAGGACAAATGCCTTAGTTTCAACTTTCCAGCCTGGATCGCCTCACACTGAATCCGTCTACCACCTGCTTCTGACATTGAACTCCTCCTGACACCCTGCTCTGAGACGACCGCCAAAAAAAAAAAAAAAAAAAAAAAAAAAAAAAAAAAAAAAAATATATATATATATATATATATATATATATATATATATATCACCCCAGCCATCCCTCTTCATTCTTACTAACAATTTGGTAATGAAGTATTGATTTCCACTTCTCTGCTTATGGACGATATTAGATTTTCATTGATAAACTGCAATGAGGCAGTCTCCTCTCCACGGTCCCCTTTCCACTGTCACGAGAAAACCAAGTGCCACTGAAGAAAAATAATGACTGAGAACACTGATGTGCTTATTTCGTCGGTCTGAAACACTTGGCAGGAAAGGGCGGGGAGGGGGAGGGGGGGAGCAGTCTTCATAGTTCAACGTCCAAGCGAGCTGCACGAGATGCAGACCCTTGGACGCTTACTTTTCACCGTAATGTCCATTTCCTATTTATAACCCCTCTGGGAACGTTTGTCTAAAGGAAATGTTTCTGTTCAGAGCAACAATTACGGTTGCACCTGGATTGCCCAGTCCTGCCCCTGCACCGGGGAGCCATGAATCACCGCCAAGTGGAAGAATTATTAAGTTAGACCAGACTTGGAGCCAAGAAAACCTCCGAACAATGTTCATCTTCTGTGAAAGTTGTTCCAACAGTTGGGCTTAACCGTGTTGCTGCCAAAGACTCTTTCCCAAGCAGAGGCGGGCATCCTTTTCTCATCGTGTCCTCGTCGGTTACAAAAACACGGTTTTAAGTGCGCGCGCGAGACCTGCAAGCTGGCAGCGCTGGGGAAGTTGGTGAAATGCAGGATCTGGACGAAAGCAAGAAGGTGAGGTGGCTGCAGGGTGGAAAGTGCAGCAGCTCGTCCTTCCTGGTGATCTCTTTCCGCAGAACCTGTTGTTTATGGACTTGGAAACACCGCTGAGCCCGAACGGCAACAGAAAGCATGAAATAAGGTGTCCATTTTAAATGTGTTCCTGCAACTTTTTTCATTAAAACTTTGAGGGCCCAGTTTTAATTTGCGGAATATTCCCGTTAATAATGAGATCTAATTAAGACATCCATTAAAAGCCCGTTAAAGTTAATTTAACGTAAAAATTCCAATAGAGCTGTATTAGATTTTCTCCATTAAATTAACGTTATGGATTTTTAACGGATGTCTTAATTATACATTATTATTAACGGGAATACTGTATTACACAGATTAAAATCAGGTCCTAAGTCAACTTGGAAAAGCTAAGAGCATGTTTTAATATTAAAAGTCTTGCATACCTAGTGCACAGTTTGGAAATTCAGGGGTAGATCTGTTTACTCTAGTTGAGCATTTTCTATACAACTGAAAGCAATCTATAAATAGAAAAATCTATCACTGCATTTAAACAATGAATCTCCTTATTCTCAAAGGACAAATGAAGTCTGGATTGTGTTATAAACTGCTACTCAGCTATAGGCGAAATATTTAAGCTATTCTAGGTACAACACTAGGAACTAGATGATTCTGAAACAAACAAACAAAAACCAATTTCCTTCTTGTTGTTGTTGCTTTAATTACCAAGGTTATCGCACACAAAAAAAGCTCAACACCAACAAAACGAAACCAAACGTCTTCTTCACCATTTCTCCTGGAAGCCGCCTGTTGAAATTGCTTTGGAAATTTTGACATGATCCCTAAATTCAACATTGGGATTTAAAAAAAAAAAAAAAAAAAAAACTTCTTATTTACCTCCTAGGGAAAGTGTTGCCCTTATGCCACATATAATAGCAAATTGCTTTTTTTATGGCATGCATAACCTAGATGGGAAAAAATATGGCGCTTCGGGGAAGGAGGGAAAAAGTAAATGAAGTTCCAGGAATGTCATTCTGAAGTAATGAGGCATGGACAGAAAATATACCCCTCACATCATCGGATTGAGATGGCAGTCGAAATAGCTTCATTGGAGTGTCAGTACTCATCCATCAATCAATCACCCACAAGAAAAAATAGCAAACGGGGCGGCTTTTATGGGATTTACTCATGGGCATAGGGAATAGCGGCTCAAATGTAGTTCTGACATGAAAAGCAAGGTGCTGATATTATTTTTTATGATGGGAGGATCATAAAGTGAATTGAGAACAGCGAGGTCTGTCTTTGCTCGACCTATTCAACCAGAAATGAATGGAGCTCAACTGGAAAGGAACAGTCTTCGCATGGGTTAAGATCGAAGGGTGGGCTCTACTGAGCACTGTCCTTCGACAACAAAATTCTATTAAAGGAAAATCAGTGCATTAGCATTGGGGCTCCTGAAGCTGTTAAAAATCGCCTGCTCCAACCCAGGGTTATTGGATCAAGTTACGTAATCCAGATCCCGCTGCTACCCCTTCAGAAGCAGATTCCTGAGCTCTTGTTCCAACGGGTGGAGGGGGGGGACAGTACAATTCTCAACTCCGTGGAAATTGTTTCCCTTCTAAGAAAGAAAAAATAAATCATCTGCTTCGACATCTAATTTATATGGTTTCGTTAGCGCAATTTCTCGGGGGGGGGGCAGTGGTGGGGAGGCGAGAGACAAAAATATTGATAAATTTGGTAAGATTCATGAATTGTCACTTGGTAACTGTAAATGTCACTGCTGAGGGACAGCTGCCAACGTTCTCCTTAGGAAACAAGATCTGGGCTCCCGATGTGAGATAAACACAGCTCTCAGAATATTTCTAGAGACCAGGCCTGTCTTTCATTTGGCAAGCCCTGTGAGGCTTCTAGAAACTTCTTTCTGGAGGGAAACATTAACATGAGCTCAGAAGGATGTTTGTATCTGTTTTCAGACCACTCTCTTCCTCTCTCTGAATAAACGCAGTGCTGATATAATGGAACTTTAGAAATGGAAAGGCACATGACGTGCAAATATCATGCGAATTACACTCGAGTATCTCCATTCCGACACCAACCCTGGGGATCAGTGAGGGTGAGAACCTGCCTTTCCTTCCCCATCCTTCCTTCTAGCTAAGACCACCAACCAGCTGCAAACTGAAATGTCCATTGGAAAAGAGTGTGTATAAATCCTTGAGTTTTATGTATTTGGCCCCATTTTGTAGTTCAGCAAATTCACCAAATCTACACCATGTTACAAAGCACCGGGGGCACAAGGCAGATTGGGAAGCACAGTTTTTTCGGCAAATTCATTCCACAAATTTTAGGGAGCACCTGCCGTGTGCACGACACTATTCAACGTGCTACGGAATACGGCAGTTAACAATGCACACAACGTCCTAGTCCTCCTGTGCTTATCACGGCTTCTGACAGGGGGGAGCTGATACCAGACGCCTCGAAGAGGAGCTCAGAGAGGGTCCAACCCCTCTGTCATTTGTGTTTTATTCCTGGTTTTCAAAACAACAATATTTCAGAAGGGGGAATTCTCCTTCTGAAAAGCATACAGAAAGGAAATAGCTTAAAAATAGGTCAAGGCCTAAATGTAGAATATAATCACAGAGTATATTGGATAGCCCAGACAGTCCCCACAGGATTTCTCTAAGGTCACAAGTATATTTCTGAAAACTCACCACCCGCCCCCGCCCCCCCCCCCCCCCCCCACCCCCGCCGCCCTGCCCCACCACAATGTGCCTGCTTGGTTGAGCTTTGCATCATTAATGTCCCAGGCACAAGCCGCTGAACTTAGTTGAAATGCAGAAAACAAACTAATGAAATGACATATTTGGGAAGCATTTATGTAACTCTGGGTAAGCAGTGAGGAGATGTACATATACATGAATTTACTGTTATTTTTCCAGGGTCTACAGACAGTGACACAGTAAAAGTCTATGATTTTCTGAAACTTTTCACACTAAATCCAAAGATTACAAGGCCTTCAAAGGGGCATGCATTCTGTTGTTTTCTCCATCTGTCACCTCACCGGTTATCTGACTGCGTTCCAATCTTTTTCACTGGGTTTCATTTTTTAACCTTGTTAAATGTTTTTGTCTAAAAAAAAAAATGAAAAGTGTCATTTTCACATTATCCTCTACTCTCGACAGGCATAAAAGTATGTGGATGAATGCTATAGTGATAATAATCGTGATGAAATCACTAAATTCTACTCCCGAAACCAATACCACACTATATGTTAACTTGAGTTTCAATTAAAAAAATAAATAAATAGGGGCGCCCGGGTGGCTCAGTCGGTTAAGCGTCCGACTTCGGCTCAGGTCGTGATCTCACGGTTCATGAGTTCGAGCCTCGTGTCGGGCTCTGTGCCGACAGCTGGGAGCCTGGAGCCTGCTTCAGATTCTGTGTCTCCCTCTCTCTCTGCCCCTTCCCTGTTCGGGCTCCGTCTTTCTCTCTCTCAAAAAAAAATAAACATTAAAAAACATTTTTTTAATAAATATAAAATAAATAAATAAATAAATAAATAAATAAGAAATCTCGAAGGCTTTAAACACACACATACACATATGCCATTCTAAAGAGTAATAAAGTGATATCTATTTGGAACAAGCATTAGGCCAGGAAGAAAAAAAAAAAATCACAACTGAACTTTCGGTTTATTTTTTTCCCCGGTGAGATGTTAAAATGCTAATTTCATTTTCTCCCTTCCTATATGTGGCACTTTCTCAAAATATCCATGAAATGCTTTTAGACAAAGATTGAGCAGGAGAACGAGATACAAATTTCCATCCCCCCAGACAGAGATACATGTTTCCATTGTAGGGAAGGATTAAACATTTTGAAACTTGTGAATCATCTTTAGAATTTCTACAGGGGAATTTTACCTCTTCATCCAAAGTAAAAGCCACTTATCTCCTTTGGTTTCCTGTGACAGATTCAGAGGCATACGCAGATATACAATTTCCAGGCTCTGGTTAATCTTCTTCCAATAGTTACGAACAATGGGCTAACGGGCGTGGGTGTTTCTCCAAAAATTATTCATGCACAAGGCAGCCCAAGGCTTCAGGGAAAACTAGAAATGTTTTATGGATTAGAATAGGACTGTTTTAAAATGCTAGTACCAGGTGGAATGCTATTTCTGCAACAGGGCTCTGTCCATTTCCTTTGGAAAAATATATTCCAAGTAAAATGGCTCTTCCAAGGAAAGGCACCTTGATCTGCAACCTTTCAGCACACAAATGAGTTTACCAATAGCCATATGATAATCATTAAGGCCTTTTAACAAACGATCTGTTTGAAAAAGACAGATTAAATCCTCACAGCCCTTTCTACAATGTTTATTTGCTTAAAAGCGCTTCTGGAAGTACAAATAATAACTCTTTTGTGAAAACCCCCAAGAGAAGTTGAAAAACTCGAACAAATGCATTACTTAAAAAAAGAAAAAAACCTACCACTCCCTTCAACCCCTCCAGAAAATGAATTTCAGTGTGTTTGCTGAATTATCTTGAACCTGAAACCTGTGTTTGGGTATCCGTCCCCAGGCAGAGGCTTATAGTTACAGAACTTGCACAATCATACGATTATGTCGCCAACGTGGAGGCTTTGTACAGTGACATTTTCACTTTTTAAATGACCCATATAACATTCAGGAATTATAAATGTGTTCGTATATTTTTTAAATACACAAAGTTCAACCGGTTTGCGGAGAAGAAGGAAAAATTGTTCCCGTCCTGTACTGGGGCTAAATATGACAGGAACATTCCGGTTTTGCAATACAATATTTTGGCTTCGAGCACAGCAGAATCAGAACGCAGTGTAAGTCCAGAAAAGCTGACACACGAAACAATTCTCATCTGGCTCAAGGTTCTCAAATGTCACGATATCTCGAGACCCGCTATCCTTTTTGGTCTCTAATATACTCATATCCGCCTGATGTCTCCTGACTTTGATTCCTAAAAGCCAGGCACCGTCAGCATGAATCATAAACTTCCAACCCCCTTAAAGCTCCAGAAGGCAGTGGATCCGTACGGTCTTTTTAATGGTCAACCAGCTCTTACACTGGGGAACCCAGATCACTTTTTAAGGAATCTGGTATCAACCGTGATTCCAACACATTTGTCCTGTTGTGTGAATTCTAGGTTGTTTTTGTTTTTGTTTTGTTTTGTTTTGTTTTTGTGGTTTTGTTTTGGGGTTTTTTGGGGGGGTTTGGGGGGTTTTGTTGTTTTTGTTTTGTTTTGTTTTGTTTTTAGAAAAGGCAGTGGGACTCTAAGGCAGAGTGAGTTGGGAGAATCACATTCATCCTTGCTCTGAAGGAAAGTGTTTATTTGCCAGCGAGGAAAGGCAAACACGTTTTTATATTAGGAAAGCAGACTAGTCATTTTCAAAGAAAAATGACTACAACCATACCTGTAGAATGTTTCTGTGCAAATGCACTAATTTTCTAACACCTGCATGCTGTATATAATACATTTGCCTGTATATTAGGAGGAAAAGCCAGGCTGTTTTCCCCATGTACAATGCAGCTTGGATGGCTGGGAACATAAGCCTTCCGTACATTTTTTATACTGTACATATTTGTATATACTAACTATATCTCCATGTATGAACACAGATTTTGTTATATTTGCCTGTTTCTGTTTCCTACCAAACTGGCCCACAATGGGGATTCTTTTGTACAGAAAAAAAAAAAAAAATATGCTTGTAATTTTTTTCCTGGTCATTCTCTTTCGATAGCTAATGAAAGAATGAGATTTGACTTTACAAAGAAATTCTAAGACCCAAGTTTGTCTGTCTGCATGAGTCCCGTCCAACTGCTGGATCTAGGGAGGAACCCGCGTCCTAACTCAGAGTTTTCCTTTAAAGGCATGCTTTACCCCTTGGGAAAACTGCAAACTCATCCATGTAGAATTATCCTCTTTGTATTTGATCTAATAGTGCCTGAAAAATTTTTTAATGTCTTCTTAGAGGAAGAATTCATAATTGTCGAAATCTGAAACATTAGCTTAATTTTGTTTTTATGACCTCGCAATTTTTCTCCTTACTTATCCGGTTGTTGTTGTAACGGGGCCCCAGGCCGTTCCTGACATCGGCGTGTTCTTCTTCTGCATTAAGGATGTTTTTAAAATTACAGAGATTATTGAGCCAACAGGCTGTTTTAATCAAAACCATGTTTCACTTGTTTTTGATGATTATAAATTGTCCTTGCAATGAAAAAAAAAAAAAAAAGTTTTCTGCTAGGAAAATTATACCACCCTGTGGCCAAACAGATTCATCACAGATAGGCAGGAATCCGTGCCCACTTCTCCAGGATCTCGAAAATGCTTCCCTTGGCTGGCCCTTGGCTGACTACTCCCCATCATCCTGAATCCTAGGACTCAATGCAGTCACTATTTGCAAATTTCCAAAGGCTTGGCCAAGTTGTCACTGCCCAAAGACAAACAACCCAGCTGGAAATGATGGCTTTCCAGCTTGGGGAAAAAAAAAAACAAAAAAAAACAATGCAGGGATTTTCAGAAAAGGTGCTCCTGCCTTTGTCCCTTGGTGCCACCCTCCTGTCATCTCTCCTAATTATAAACAATCTGGTCTTGATATCACATATAACTTAAACCAGGTCAAAAGGAACATTCAGATCAGCCCCTCGCTGAATAAAAATGACTTCGTTCGGGTGCACTTAAGATGTATGTCTGTGTACGATGCTGCGGCATTGAAATTATCTCTACGAGGAGAGATTTTTTTAATACAGTTTTACCACTAGAAATAAATTCTGATGGTGGAGATGAAGAAAACCCTTAAATTATGTCGCAAAAGCCATTATTTTTTACATCTCAAGAGTTGGGGTTTTTTTTTTTAAGAAAATCATTCGACTTTGAGAACTGTAATTAAAGCCCTAAATAATAGATGCTACTTTTTTTAGCTATTCTGAAAAAAATAATGACGCCCTCGCCAAGGCTATATGGAGCCCCTCATTTCCATCAGAAAGGTTTCTATAAGCGTATTATTTACATTTTTACACATGATAACTCTTTCCTTTGGGAGAAAAAGGATGTCTTTTTTTTTTTTTTTTTTTTTTTTTTTTCCCACTCAGCAGTGGAAAATAGACTGTTTCCCATCTGAAACCTTACCGTGATTTGCATCAGGAAACCCAATGGCCAACATTGAGTACTTGGGTGTGTTCCATTATGATTTTGCTGGAGGCTGTCCCTCATTCTAATGCTGCAGATATTGAACCACCTTTGTGACACCCAGCTGATACGGTAGAACACACAGACATCCCTCTCACCACCATTAGCTTCTGGCAAATGGTTCCACTTCCATCAATGCCGACGTCCGCTTTGGCCAAGTGAGACATGAAAAGTAAAAGAGAGAAGAAGAGAAAGAAAGAAAAAAAAAAAAAACCACACAGATGCACTTAAAACGCGCAAAGAATTATTTATATGATAAAAATATATTTAGATTTTCAAAGCACAAGACTGAATAGAAGTGCTCTTTTTATGCTTTGCGAAGATGTTACTGTGAAATGTCTTTCTACATCAGGCTTAATAAATCTGTAATGACATTTGATGGATTGATTTCTGCCTATGTGTGTTTTTTAAAGATGGCAAGAGAGGAGAGAGGCAAGGGAGAGGGGAAAGGAGGCAGCGGAGGAACGGCACTGACCCCCGGGGAGGCCAAGCGAGGAAATTATTGGGCCTCCCTCCTGCTTACACCTACTGACCTGCTTCCAGTATCTACCCTCATCCCCAACAGATTTTTGTTTTGTTTTCCACAAATGCCAGCACCCTTGCTTGGTTTCTCGGCTGCCCTCGCATGCTCTCAAATCCGGTCAGCTTGTGCCTGTGTAATTTATGATGTAATCTCAACGGAGGCAGTGGGTGGCTGTCTCACAAATTCAAGGATGAAGGCAGAAGGCAGACACGATTGAGATGGCCCGGCCTTCTCTACCTCAGAGCGACGGCCCTGCTTAACACTCAGTTTCCCGATGTCCTCCCTCCATTTCTTTTAATGTCCTGGGAGAATTGGAACATGTTTCACACACAAGCTGCCCAAGCAGATGCTGATGCCCCACCAGAAATGATTTGCTGCCTGTGCACAGCCAGCTCGCGGCCTCCGTATCGTGTGGCTACATGAGACGCGTGCTCATTAAATTATGATGACTATCCCATCACCTGTTAGCTCCACCTCATTGCCATGGCCCCATGTCTGAGCCGTAAACTATGAGAGCCCAGCGAGAGAAGCAAGACAGGTGGGGAGAGGGGAAGCAGCAAAGGCAGGGTGTCAGGATAAGCAGTCTGGAGCAAACCAAAGGGTTCTTGGTCTTCCTTCACTCAGTGACTGTTTACTGGGCACCTATTAGGTGCTACATCCGAGGGTTACACCGATAGTCGTGATGATGGTCACGAGAGCAGAGTCTAGAGTCAAATGGTGTTAGGAATCCGGGCTCTGTTATCTATGTGTTATCTCTATGATCTAAGGCCGGATCAACAGAAGAACAGAACATTATGACAGGATGCGGGTGGGGACGCCAGGGGCTCAGGGGTGGCCCCCAACCAAGCTGAGAAGTCATGGAGGGTTCCTGAAGAAGTGACACTGAACATAAAGGTAATTTCTCAAGGAGCATTAGAAGAACCAGAAGTACACAAGGATACATCCCTGAACTTCTCCCTTCCTCCTTCCAATCCATGCACGGGTCCTACTGTTTCTAACTTCAAAATACAACTCAAGTCTTGTTCACTTTGCAATCATCCTAGATTTCTGTGTTGGCCTTCTAACTGGTCCTTAAGCCCTCTGTCCTCAAATCTGCACTCTACCCTGCAGCTGGAGTGATCTCTTAATAAAGTAAAACGGACCCTGCCATTCTGCTCCTCAAGACCAAAGACGGGCACGCCTTTTCTTTGCAGGGTCAGATAGTGAATAGGTTTGGCTTGGTGAGCCCTGTGGCCCCTGACCCAACAACCCAACTCAGTTACCGTGGTGAAACGCAGCCATAGACAATAGTTAGCCAAATGGGCATAGCTGTGTTCCCATAAAACTTTATTTACAAAAACAGGCAACAGGCTGGATTTGGCTCATGGGCTACAGTTTGCTGACCCCCGCCCAAGACCCTTCAACACCCAGGATTTCCTACGGAAACAGGCCTCAAGACGAAACGCTAGGAGAGTTTACATGGGAGATGAATCCAAGAGACGCCAAGAGGGGAGTGGGGAAGGGAAACGGGAGATGAAAAGATGTCAATAAGATAAAGGGGCCTTAAAAACAATGACACCCCCCCCCCCAGCAATGGTGCGAATCCCGCTGGGAACTCTGGGAGCCAAGGCAGAACATCTCCTCAGTGACTCTGCCTACGGAGATGGGAACTGGGGTATTTATGCACCACCTTAGCTCAGTTATTAGTGCAGGGCCGCTGCTGGGTAAGGGGAGGGGGCAGGGGGCCTCAACTCCCCAGAACTTCCAACCAGCCCAAAGGTTGGAAAAGGTAGGCTTCAGCGGCCAAAGACCACCCCAAGGCACAGAGTCACGTGGGTGGAGTTGGAAATAGAGATGAATGGCAGGCAGGGAAGGACCGATGCCCAGGGACACGGGCAGGCTCCTGTCACAGCCCATCTCACTCAGAATAAAATCCAAACTCCTCCCCAGACCCGCCGGATCCGTCTCCTGCCGGCTCCCTGACCCCATCTTCCCCCTTGTGCGCCCAGCTCCCGCTACACTACCTTCCAACGGTGCCTAAAAGACACCACGCTGTGTCCTTACATCCCCAGTGTATCAGCATTGATACTGAATCCTCTGAAAGGTGCTCCCTGAGCCCCCATCGGGAACACTCTCTTTTTACTCCGGAGCCCCAATCCCGTACTCCTGTTGTGTTCATTTGCATGATGTCAGTTTCCCCCACAGGCCACACGTGAGGGCAGAAATCAGCGTGTGTCTTGTTCACATATTCCCAGTCCCGGGTGTGGCCCAGTCCCACACACAGTGGGTGTCCAAAAAATATTTCTTAAATAAATAAATGCTGTTTTCCTGGAGATCTGGGGACGCCCCAGCCACTATCTCTGAAATGCTGCCTCCCTTGCCCCTGTCCACTCATTGCCTGAACCTTCCAAGATCTACCCCTTTCATTCTACCCCCAGGGCAGCGAAGCATTTCTTAAGGACTTTTTGGCCTCAAAGACTGTCATCTGCTAGATCTTGGAACATGCTATTGAGCTATCCCACCCTGCTGGACTGCCAGGGGCCTCAATGAGTTTCACCTGACTTATCTGGAATGGTCTCCATGAGGAGCAAGGAAAGAAGGAAGTCAGGAGTGCAAGTGAGTGTGCTTGCTCTAGAGCCAGTGGACTCAAGGCAGAACCTCACTAGTCCAAGTGCAGAAGCCAGACACAGGCAAGTCCTGAAGAAGGCAAGACACAGCTCCCAAGCTAAGAGGGGTCAGGCTGGACGAACTGAGGTCCTTCAACAGTCCCAAATGTATCCAATGTGTCATACATCTTGCTCAGTGCATATCTGAATGCATATTCAACAAACTGGCCATTTGAAACCACCACGGTCCCGGGGCGCCTGGCTGGCTCAGTCAGTAGAGCATGTGATTCTTGACCTAGGGGTTGTGACGTCAAACCCCATGTTGGGTGTAGAGATTACTTAAAAATAAAATCTTAAATAATAAAATAAAATAATGAAAATTTTGACAAAATGAAAACAATATAGCCCCATTGATTTTATTAAGTGCGTGTATTGCCTTTTCAAAATTAAAGAACAAATGAAGATAATAGAGTAGGAAAACTAAAAGATGAAGGAATGTACCTGTTAGGCATGAAAATATACTGTAAAGCTGTAATAATTTTTAAATGCCTACTGGCACAACGGTGAACAAACAACTCAGTGAAAAACAAAATAATTCCCAGGAATATATTAAGCATTTAAATAAGAATTCAGCATATTATAAGAGTAGAATTTTTAATTTGTAAAGAAAAAAAGTGCATTAGGGGCGCGTGGGTGGTTCAGTCGATTGGGCACCCAACTTTGGCTCAGGTCATGATCTCTGATTCATAGGTTCGAGCCCCACATCAGGCTCTGTGCTGACAGCTCAGGGCCTGGAGCCTGCTTTGGATTCTGTGTCTCGCCCCTCTCTCTGCCCCTCCCCTGCTCATGCTCTCCCTCTCTCTCTCTCTCAAAAACAAATAAATATTTTTAAAAAGTGCATTAACAACAAATAAAATGTTGTACAATTGGCAAATTTCTCAGGAAAACAACTAAGTTAAATATCTCATATTTATTAAATTATATTTCCAATGAATTAAAGAATTAAATCTAGAAGTGAAATCCCAAAACCAGAGGAAAATATAGGTCAATACTTACCTGATATCAGGCAGGGAAGTTATTTCCAGGTACAAATGCTAAATAAGAAATTATAAGGGTGCCTGGGTGGCTCAGTCGGATGAGCATCCGAGTTCAGCTCAGGTCATGATCTCACAGTTCGTGAGTTCGAGCCCCGTGTCAGGCTCTGTGCTGACAGCTCAGAGCCTGGAGCTTTCTTCAGATTCTGTGTCTCCCTCTCTCTCTGCCCCTCCCCTGCTCGAGCTCTGTCTCTGTCTCTCAAAAAGAAATAAACATTAAAGAAAAAAAATTTAGAAATTATAGAAACTAAAATTCTAGGAGCAAGAAAAAAAAACACCATATATACAATGAAAAGTCACAAATGGGGGGGAATTATTTGAATTAATACATGGTTAATTGTTTTAGCATAATTAGTGATGTAAAGAGTGTTTATATGTCTCTAAGAAAATAAATAAATATCCATATAGAAAAATTTTGGCAAAATTCATGAGCCAATAGGATGCAAATAAAGAAATATAAATTTTCAATGAACACTTAATACAATATCAAGTAACAGTAATAACCAAAGAGACATATATTAAAACAAGGAGAAATCATTTGCACTTAGCTGACAAAAATAAAACATAATGTCTCCATTATTGGAGAGAGCTCAAGGAAAAGACATCCACGCACATTGCTGCTGGGAGCAAAATGAATAAGAACTTTCTGGAAAATGATTCAGCAGTATTTGTCAATTTCTCTAAAAATGTGCATGCCCTTGGGTTAATTACTCTTCTAGAGAGTTTTCCTCTGAAAATAAGTGCAGATATACAGAGATTTATTTAATAAAAACGTCCAATCATAACACTGGTTATAATTGTGAAAAATTGGAAAGAACCTAAGTGTTCTTAGGTGGAATTAAATGAATTATGGTATACCTATGTGGTAGAAAAATACACAATCACAAAAATTTGTTTTAAAAAAGCAGCCACAGGCTGGTTCAGGATGTAAAGCTTGGAAGTCAACACTCTGTCCTACCAACAAGCAAAAAGCTAAATAGACTGAAAACATCAACAATTCAGCTTGGATCCATAAGAGAATAGAAGACACAGGGCAAACCTCTACCCCCAAGATTGAAGGAACAGACACAAATACAGGGAGTAGAGGTCTAACAGAGAGGAGACTCGGGTCAGAAACCACCATGGGAACCACTGTGGGGACAGGACAACTAAACTGTAATAAGAAGTTTCTGGAGGCTCCGTGCAGACAACTCTGACACTTAAAAACCCTAGGAGGACCCAGCCATGCATGGAGGGGCCCTCAAAATGTTGTGAGATTTACCTCCAGGAGCTCGACCAGATTCCCACAGTAAGTATCAGAGAAAAGTCTTGAGCTTTCTGCAGAGGAAAGGAACAAAAAGAACCATTTAAAAATACACCACGTGACGCCTGGGTGGCTCAGTTGGTTGAGTGTCGGACTTCGGCTCAGGTCATGATCTCAGGGTTGGTGAATTCAAGCCCCACGTCAGGCCTGCAGCTGTCAGTGCAGAGCCCGCTTCAGATCCTCTGTCCCCCTCTCTCGGACCCACCCCCACTTGTGCTCTCTCTCTCTGAAAAATAAATAAACATTTGCAAAAATAATTAAAATAATAAAAAATAAAAATACACCAGAGCACTCTGTTCTTCTTAACAACTCCTGCCCTCAAGACAGACTAGTTAACCAGAGTCTAACCTGCTGGGGTATTCTCAGAACCTAACTGACCTGAGGAAGAGAAACACCCAACCCCAAGCTGCCCAAGCCTTCCTACCCCACCTGAGGTGGGGGAATGGGGGAAGACTGAGAAATTCTTGTGAAGTTCACAGCCCAGAGGCACAGGCTCACCAAAACACTGACACCTAATCGTAGGACTGTAGACCAGTCCCCTCTCCCCACACCTCGCCACCACATTACTAATGCCCTATTTACAGTAGGTCCTTTCACCCAGTACATCATGTCTGGCTATTAAGGAAAAATGATAAGCATCTCAAAAGGCAAAAAAAAAAAAAAATGCAGTTTGAATAGACCATCAGAACCAGATATAGCAAGGATATCAAAATTACCAGACCATGATTAATATGCTAAGGGATATAGACACCTAGACACCGTGCAGGAATACATGGGCGATATGAGGAGAGAGATGGGAATTCTAAGAAAGAACTATGTTACAGATTTTAAAAAAAGGCAAAACACTGTAATGGAAATGAATAGTGTCTTTGATGGGTATATTAGTAGACTCAACATGGCTGAGGACAGAATCTCTGAGCTGGAGAACATACCAATAGAATCCTCAAAAACTGAAAAGCAAAGAGACAAGGACTGAAAAAAGGAAAACAAAACAGAGTATCTATGGTCTGTGAGACAACCACAAAAGGCACAACACACATGTAATGGGAATACAAGAAGAAGAAGAGAGAAAATATTTGAAACTGTCATGACCGAGAATTTCCTCTAATTAATGTCAGCCACCAAATTACAGATCCAGGAAGTCTACGAAACAGGATAAATGCCAAAAAACAAAAACAGAACAAACAAAAACTAGGTAGGTTATCTTCAAACTACAGAAAGCAAATATAAAAAAAAATAATAATGAAAGAAGCTGGAGGAAAAAAAAACACTTTACCTCAAAGTGAGCAAAGAATTGCTTCCAACTTCCCTTCAAAAACCATGCAGTTGAGAAGAGTGGAATATTTAAAGTGTTGAGAGAAAAAGACAAAAAACAAAACACCACCAACTTAGAATTCTGTACCATGATAAATTATCCTTCAGAGTGAAGGAGGAATAAAGATTTCCTTGGACAAACAAAACTTGAAGGAATTCTTTGCAAGAAATG
The DNA here is from genome assembly GCF_018350195.1 of Panthera tigris. Classification (NCBI taxonomy): domain Eukaryota; kingdom Metazoa; phylum Chordata; class Mammalia; order Carnivora; family Felidae; genus Panthera; species Panthera tigris. The sequence goes on along the minus strand of NC_056662.1, from coordinate 8,794,289 downwards.
TTGAAAGAAGTTCTTTAGAGAAAAGGAAAATAATCTAGGTCAGAAACTCAGACCCACATAAAGAAGGGAAGAATATCAAAGAGAGAATAAGTGAAGGTAAAATTAAAAATTTATTTTTCCTATTCTTAATGATTTAGCAGATAAGTTTATTCAAAATGATAATACTCAAAATATATTTGGTTCTGTATGCTTATGTGCATATCACACACACACACACACACACACACACACACACACGTGTGTGTTTGTATATGAGAAAAATGAATGATAGCAATGATCAAGGGATGAAAGGGAGGAATCATAGCTATCTCATTATTATAAGATATTCACACCACTCATGAAGTGGGATAGTGTTACTTGAAAGTGGATTTGGATTATTTGCAAATATATATTGCAAACTCTAGGGCAATCATTTTGAAAAGTAAAGAATAATGACTGATGTGCTGAGAAAGTGGAGAAAATGAAGTCATACGAAATACTCAGTTAAGCCCACAAAAGACAGAAAAGAGTAAAATATGAAAATTGGGAAAATAAAACCAATAGAAAACAGTAACAAATATGGTGACTATTAATCCAACATTATCAACAATCATTTTGCATGACAATGGTCTAAACACACCAATTAAAAGACACTGTCAGAGTGAATTAAAAAACATGACCCAGCTCTATGTTGTTTGTAAGAAACCCACTTTAAATATAAAGACATCTATAGATTAAAAAGAAGTGGATGGAGGGGCTCCTGGGTGGCTCAGTCCATCGAGCGTCTGACTCTTGATTTCAGCTCAAGTCAGACTCTGTGCTGAGCATGGAGCCTGCTTAAGATTCTTTCTGTCTCTCCCTCTGTTGTCTCTCTCTCTCTCTCTCTCAAAAATAAAAATTAAAAAAGAAAAAGAAGTGGATGGAGAAAAATATACCATGCTAACATTAATCAAAAGAAATCGAGAGTAGCTGTAATAATTTCAAACAGAACAGACTGTAAAGTAAAGAAAGTTATAAAGGATAAAGAAGGGATAATGATAAAAGGATTAAAATCTCTAAAAACACAACAATTCTTAACATATATGCACCACACAACAGAGCATCAAACTTCATGAGATAAAACTGATAGAAATGCAAGGAGAAATAGATTAATAAATGAATCCACCTTTATAGCTGGAAACTTCAACACTCTCTCTCTCTTAGAAATGGAAAGATCAAGCAGACAGAAAATTAGTAAGAATTTGCTATAGGCAAACTCAACAACACCATCAATCAACTGAGCACAGTTGACCTTTATAGACTACTTCATCCAACAACAGCAGAATATATATTTTTCTCAAACTCACACGGAACATTAGCCAAGATAGACACATTCTGGGAGACAAAACATATTTTACCAAATTTAAAAGCATAGAAATCATGCAATGCCTGCTCTAGAAATTAAATAGAATTAAGCAAGAAATCAGTAACAGAAAGACTGCTAGAAAATCCCAAAATATGTGCAGATTAAACGACACACTTCTAAATAACACATAGGTCAAAAAACAAATCTCAAGAGAAATTTTAAAACACTTTGGACTAAATAAAAATGAAAACACAACTTATCAAAATTTGTGGGATGCAGTGAAAGCAGTGCTTAGAGGGAATTTATAACATTGAATGAATAATTTAGAAAAGAAGAAAAATCTAAAATCAATAACCTAAGTTACCAATTTAGAAAACTGGAAAAAAATAAATTAAATATGAAGTAAGCAGAAGAAGTAATAAGAATTAAAGCAGAAATGAGTGAAATTAAAAGCAGAAAATCAACAGAGAAAATCAATGAAACCAAAAGCTGAAAAGATCAATAAAATTGATAAGCCTCTAGCTTACCAAGGGAAAAAAAAGACACAAATTACTTATATCATAATAAAAGGGAAAACATCACTACAGATCCCATGGACATAAAAAGGATAATAAAGTAATACAATGAACAACTATATGCCCACAAATTTGATAACCTAAGTGAAATGGACCAATTTTTTGAAAGACACAATCTGCCAAGACTCACACAAGAATAGATTATCTAAATAGACCTCTATTTATTACAGAAATTGAATCAATAATTAATAACCTGCCAAAACAGAAAGTATGAGGCCCGGATGGATTGACTGGTGAATTCTACCAAATATTTAAGGAAGAAATCATACCAATTCTCTACAATCTCTTTCAAAGAATAGAAGCAGAGAAAATCCAACATTATCATTCTATGAGGCCACATTACCCTAACACTGATACTAGACAGAGACATTACAAGAAAAGAAAACTATAGATCAGTATCTCTCACAAACATATATGTAAAAATCCTCAGTAAAATATTAGCAAATCAAGTTCAAAAATACGTAAAATGAATTGGACACCATGACCAAATGGGATTTATCCTGGGTATGGGAGGCTGGTTCAACATTCAAAAATTAATTAATGTCAACAAGCTAAAAAAGAAAAATCACATGTTCATACCAACGGATGCAGAGAAAGCTCTTGACAAAATCTAACACCCATTCATGATAAATACTCTCAGTAAACTAGGAACAGAAGGGAATTTTCTCAATTTGATAAAGACTATCTACAAAAACTTGCAGCTGACATCAGACTTAGTGGTGACAAACTTGAAGCTTTCCCTCTAAGAGCAGGTACAAAGCAAGGATGTCCCCTCTCATGACCTCTTGTCAACGTCATTCTGAAAGTCCTTGCTAATACAATAAGACAAGAAACGGAAATAACAAATGTATACAGATTGTGAAGGAAGACATCAAACTATAATTGTTTACAGATGACGTGATTGTCTATGTAGAAAACCTGAAAGAACTGACAAAAAAAAAAACTCCTGGACGAAGTGACTGTAGCAAGGTTGGAGCATCCAAGGTTAACAAGCAAAAGTTAATGACTTTCCCATGCACCAACACCAAACAAGGGGAATTTGAAATTAGAAACACAATACCACCTACATTAGCACCCCCCAAAAATGAAATACTTAGGTGCATAAAACAAAATACGTACAAGATCGACTTGAGGAAATCTATGAAATGCTCATTATCCTGAAACAAATATTTCACTGTAGGTTAACTAAAATTTAAATTAAATAAATAAATACACAAATAAATAAATAAAATGAAATCAAAGAAAAACTAAATAAACGGAGAGATGTTCCATATTTATGGATGGGAAAACTCAATATTTTAAGATGTCACTTCTTTCCAACTTGGTCTGTAGAATCAAGGCAATCCCAGTCAAAATCCCACCAAGTTAGTTTATAGATACTGACAAACCGATTCTAAAGTTTCTGTCTAGGGCAAAAGACCCAGAACAGTCAACACAATACTAAGGGAGAACAAAGTTGGAGGACTGAGGCTATGTAATTTCAAGACTTGCTCTAAAGCCACAGTAATCAAGACGGTGTGAAAGAACAGACAAGTATATTAATAGAACAGAAGAGACAGCCCAGAAACACAGCCCTGTACATATAGTGAACTGATCTTTGACAATGAAGAAAAGGCAATGCAATGAACAAAGACAGTCTCTTCAATAAGAGAATCACCAAAAGTCCACATGCAAAAAAGTGAATCTAGACAGAAGGTACATGCTTCCTAAAAACTAACCAACATGGATCATATGCCTACATGTAAAATGCAAAATTATAAAATTCCTAGAAAGCATTGTAGGGGAAAAATCTAAATGACCTTGGATATGGTGGTGACTTTTCAGAGACAACATCAAAGACATGATCCATGATAGAAATAATTGATAAGCTGGACTTCGCTACAGTTACAAACTGGACTTCACTAAAATTAAAAACTACTCTACAGAAGACAATATCAAGAGAACTAGAAGACGAGTCACAATCTGGGAGAAAGTATTTGCAAAGGATTGTTGCTCAAAATATACAAGAACTCTTAAAATTCAGCAATAAGAAAGCAAATAACCCAATTTTTAAAAATGGGCCAAAGACCTTAACATACACTTAACCAAAGACGGTATACCGATGGCAAGTTATCAGGGAATTGCGAATTTAAACAACAATGAGACATCGCTACACACTATTAGAATAGCCAGAACATTGACAACACTATAGAATGTTCTGGAACATTGACAACAACGATGCTGGCGAGGGTGTGGGGCAACAGAAACTCTCCTACTTTGCCGGTGGGAATGCAAAACCGTAGAGCCATCTTGGAAGACAGTGTGACAGTTTCTTACAAAACTAAACATACTCCACACCATACAATCGAGCAGTCATGCTTCTTGGTATTTACCCAAAAGAGTTGAACACTTTTGTCCACACAAAAACCTCTACATGGATGTTTACAACAGCTTTATTCATGGTTACCAAAACATGAAGGCAACCAAGATGTCCTTCAGTAAGCAAGTGGAAACTGTGGTCCATCCGGACAATTGAATATTACTCAGCACGAGAAAGAAACAAGCTAGCAAGCCATGAAAGGGTATGGAGGAATCTTAAATGCATATTACTAAGTGAAAGGAGCTAATTTGAAAAGGCTACAGGCACCCTTTCAAGTTGGCGACATGGGTTTCACTCTTTTGTCTCTTGAGCCCCCAAAAGCAAAAATATTTACTATCTGGCCGTTCCCAAAAAGCATTTGTTGACCCTCGTTACACTGTCACTAGATTGTAGATTCCTGAGGGCAGATTCACCATTGTATCCCCAACTTCTAAGACAGCCTGTCATGGCTTACACATCACAGCTGTCCGGGATGATATTTGCGGAGAGAATCAATGAACGCATGAATGAGTCCTAGCTAATACCCTAACATATACTATGTATTGATGCTGACCTAGTGAGTAAAAGGTAACGCCGAGAAGCGTCCCAATCCTCCAACAATCCCAGGAGGTACCGACTCATACCCCATTTTACAGCTGAGAAGACCCAAGTTGCCCCAAGCACAGACCCCTTGACAAGGTGGACCTGGAATTCACATCCAAGTTTGTGATATGGGAAGGCCACACTCTTGTAAGCTCCTAGCATGAGCTTTGGCAAATGGCAGGCCCTATAAAATGATGGTTTGTTACCATAAAGTAATCATTGGGCCTAAGTTCTGTGATGTGAGCAGAAAGTGTCCCAGGACTTCCAAGAGCCAGCAGTGAAGTCTGGAGAGCTGTGGGATGAGTAACAGAGAAGACACACTTCTCCACCAAAGCAAGTGTGACAGGCAAAAATCTTTGAAATATGAACTGATGTCTCATCTGCCCCTGAGTTATCCAGTCCCCCCTTTGGTCTGCTTCCCAGTTTCCAGAACTAAGCTCCTCCTGCCCCGAAGGAAATGGAAAGAATTTGAGAAAACACAAGATGTTCTAAGATGTTTCTTGCGCCCTCAGCTACGCCTGCCCGCCCCCATCCCTTGATTGATTGCCTTTGATGACTCCCTATGGCCCTGGTATCAGTCCATTGGCCTCAGCTGGCCTGAGACCCTGCCTGCCTAGGCTGGCTCCTGCCATCCCGGGACACTCGCTTCCTCTGGCACGTTCAAACGGGGGGCCCTTCAATTTCAGCACCCTCCAGGCACTGTCTGGCCTCAGCATCTCTGCACATGCTCTCACCCTACCTTCTTCTCTGACCTCCAGTCTAGGAAAAGTCCTGCTCTCTGGTTGCACCTACGATGTGTGCACCTGCGACAACGTATACTGCCTGCTGGCCTGTCACCACGCCGGAGGGTAGGGCTCGTGCCCAGCGCCATGGCCCGTGGCCATGGCGCGGGGGGCACCCGGTGAAGGTGCGTTTGGCACAAATAACAAAGGCCCTGTCGTGGTCTCCTTCCATGTGCTTTTGGATTTACTCTTCGCTGCACGATAGAGAGGAAAAGTGTGCCGTGCCTAGGGTAGAGACGGAGACACAGGGACCCAGCAGGGCTGAACACCATCTTCGAGGCCACATGGCAGGGTGAAGGGAACCTGAGACCCTAGCCTGATTTCATACCCTGAACTCCTGTGGTATTTCACACGGCCGCCTCAGCTTGCGTCTGTGTCTTTTCCCGCCTCCTTCTGCACCTTTGTTCTTCCGTCCACACCCAACCTGCAGGCCTTAGGTGGAGAGAGAAGACGTATGATATGATATATGATATGCATAATAGTATATTGATATATGATATGTGATAATATATAGCATATGCTGTATTAATAATCCTGTATTACCTCTAACGTGTGGTCTCTACAACACACATTAATACTTAACCATTTCTGAGCACTTACTCCGTATCAGGTAGCTGACAGAAATCACCTTTCTTAATCTTTACCGTTGCCCTAAAGTCAGCATTCTCCACAGGGTGATACTGCTCCTGAGCGGGTCAACATGGATTCGTGGGGAGTGAAAAATCTTAGCTGTTACAACGCCTTGTGCTCCTCCAAAGCACCACAGTATGTAATAAAGAGATACCCTGCGCATCTGTGGCATTAGAATTTCACGGGGAGGGAGATGATTCGGGAGGAAAAAGTCCAAAGAAACTTCTTCAAGGGGGCAATTTAAAAAAAAACACCACCCTAAACTGTAAATGTCCACGTTAACCCCCCCTCCGAGTGCAGCCCCAGAGAGGTGAGCCCACTCCCCCAAAGTCACACAGCTAGCAATTTGTGGAGCAAAAATGCAAACCCAAGTCTAACGCCGAAAGCCAAGCCCCCCGATTGACCTTTGAAAGCCATCTCCCGACACTAAGTCCGCGGTGGCGGCAGGAAGGTTGCGGGAAGTGTGGTCCTCCGACTGCTGGCCACAGCGGCACGTGGGGGCTTGCCAGAAATCCAGAATCTCAGGCCCTTCCCCAGGTCGGCTGCGTGAGGACCCGCCGCGTGCCCAAGCGACAGTCTGCATGCTCCCGTGTTAAAGGAGCTGGGATTCCCGTGGTCACCGGTGAATGACCCTCACCTACCTCGAATCGCAAAGAGACAAAGGCACCTACAATTGTCCCTCATCGCGGGTCCCCGGGGCCCAGTCAGAAACTCCCTTGCCAGACTAATTACACTTCAGGGTGTCCCGTGACTTGCTGGGTTCCCTGAAAAAGAAAGAAAAATGAAGTTCTCTTTCAGGTTTTCGGGGTAGATGATGTCAACTATTTACAGAGCACACATCCTTCTGGAGGCGTTCCATTCTCTGCCCGCTGATCAGGGCGCCGTCAGTCACGCCCAGACGAGAGGGCCCGTCAGCCCTTCTCAACAGACGCTACCTGTCACGTCGGCTCAACGATGCACGCCTGCAATGCTGGGGACACAGGGAGAGCGAGAGTTCTGAAGGCAGGCCCGTGGAAGGAGGGGCTCCAGGGTCGCACGGGACCCACCTTTGGGGAACGGGACAGCTCGAGGCTGTCCGTTCGGTGAGGTTGCAGACAGAAGGTGGGAGAGAGGCCTTCAGGGCCCAGGAGACCAGAGCTCCCTCATCGACCGCGTTTCAAAAACCCGAGCGCGCATCAGAACCACCTGCAAGGGCTTGTCGAACCACAGGCGGCTGGCCCTGCCCTGGGGTCCAGCGGTTTCCGGGGCTCAGCGGGGCCCGACCCAGAGCATCCTCCCAACTGCTGGGGGAGGTACGGCTGTTCTCAGGCCCGCACTCGGAGAACCGGGTCTGAGCTTCTGCTACCTTTTGTGTGAGCCTTGTGCCAGCAGCTCTGGCATCACCCAGAAGCTTGCTCAAAATGCAGAACCGTGGAACCCCAGCCACTGAACAGAATCCACGTTTCAGCAAGATCCGTGGTGAGTAACGACGCACTTTCACTGTGGGAGACGCTGGTCTGGACCCAATTACACATCAGAATCCTCTGGAGCAGCCGTTAAATGCAGATTCTTGGGGCCAGCTCTGGGCCTAAAGAATCGGAATACTTGAGGGGTATGAGCAAGGAAATAATGTTTTTTGTTTTTTGTTTTTAATTTTTTTAACGTTTATTTATTTTTGAGACAAAGAGAGACAGAGCATGAACGGGGGAGGGGCAGAGAGAGAGGGAGACACAGAATCGGAAGCAGGTTCCAGGCTCTGAGCCATCAGCCCAGAGCCCGACGCGGGGCTCGAACTCACAGACCTCGAGATCGTGACCTGAGCTGAAGTCGGACGCTTAACCGACTGAGCCACCCAGGCGCCCCGGAAAGAATGGTTTTTTTAAGCTTATTTATTTTTTGAGAGAGAGAGCAGGGGAGGGGAGGGGCAGAGAGAGAGGGGGACAGAGGATCCAAAGCAGGCTCCAGGCTGACAGCAGAGGGCCCGATGCGGGGCTCGAACCCACAAATCGCGAGATCGTGACCGGAGCCGAAGTCAGACTGAGCCAACCAGGCGCCCCAAGGAAACAGTATTTTTAAGGAGGGACTCAAGAGAAAGCTCAGGAAGTCAGCACGACTGGTCTAACCAGCACTCTCTAAACTATTGGGGTGATGCAACACGTACCTATCAACCCAATGCCATCATTCAGCTACGTAGAAACAATACACATCTTATTATGCTAACTCATTGTGACATTACAAAGCATCACAAAATACTTAAAGCATTTTATATATACATACACACACACATATATATACATACACATATATACCTATATATTTACTTATATGTAATATCAGTATGTTTCTACCCACCGCCATAAAGCTCTTTTTTTTTCTTTTTTTTTAATTTAATTTTTTATTTTTTTAAATTTACATCCAAATTAGTTAGCATCTAGTGCAACAATGATTTCGGGAGTAGATTCCTTAGTGCCCCTGACCCATTTAGCCCATCCCCCCTCCCACAATCCCTCCCGTAACCCTCAGTTTGTTCTCCGTATTTATGAGTCTCTTCTGTTTCGTCTCCCTCCCTGTTTTTAGATTATTTTTGTTTCCCTTCCCTTATGTTCATCTGTTTTGTCTCTTAAAGTCCCCATATGATGAAGTCATGTGATTTTTGTCTCTCTCTGACTAATTTCACTTAGCATAATACCCTCCAGTTCCATCCACGTAGTTGAAAATGGCAAAATGTCATGTTTTTTGATTGCCGATTAACACTCCATCGTATATATATACCACACCTTCTTTATCCATTCATCCATCGATGGACATTTGGGCTCTTTCCATACTTTGGCTATTGTGGATAGTGCTGCTATAAACATGGGGATGCGTGTGTCCCTTCGAAACAGCACCCCTGTAACCCGTGGATAAATGCCTAGTAGTGCAGTTGCTGGGTCGTAGGGTAGTTCTATTTTTAATCTTTGAGGAACCTCCATACTGTTTTCCAGAGCGGCTGCACAGCTCGCATTTCCACACCGCCATTAAGCTCTTGCCCACCCCTCACTGGAGACCATCAGGAGCCACAGCTGAATGTTCCCAGGGAGACTCAATCACTTTGCTTAAACCCCTTCATTTAATCTTTACAACAACCTACACGGTTGGAATCATTCTCCCATTTTACAGATGAGAAAGCTGAGGTCCAGACTGGGGAAGAAAGCAGCCCGCAGTCACCAGTCTGGCCGGTGGCTGCGTCAGTCTTGCAGCGTATGTCTGACTGGGTTGTCGGAGCCCTTCCCCGCGACCCTATCAGCCTGGGGTCTCCACATACAGGGGTTCCACACAAGGGACCTCCCAAGACGAAGGTCCAGTCAGTCGGGGCTCTGAGGCTCTCACTGCTGCTCCTACTAAATCCTCGGTCCTGTGACAATTTTTAGGGGCACAAAGATCATTGAGGCTTGATCTCTGCCCTTGAGGATTTCATCTACATATAAATAGGCCATTTCGATATCATCATCACATAATGTGCTTTAAGTACTAAGCCGAGGTACGTGGGGTGTGCCAGTCGAGAGCAGGGGCAATGAGGAGCCTCGTGTGTCCCTCTGCTTTCTCCATCATGACTGCCACCTCCTTCTCTCACTTTGACTCCCGAATGGTTGCATCATTTCTCCTCTTATCACCTTCCGGTGACCAAGCAGCCAAGGGGATCCTTTGAAAACAAAGGATCAGATCACGTCGTCTGTGCTCAAAACCCTCCAGTGGCTCCCTCTTCACTGAAAGTAAAATCCCAAGATCTCACCACAGGCTACTCGAGCCCACGCTCAGTATATACATCACCTCCCACCTCTGTTCTCTAACCACTCCTGGCTCCTTGCCCCTCTTTCCTCACACCCAAGTCATCCCACCATGGGGCCTTTGCACTGACGATTCCTTCTGCCCAGAACACTCTTTCCCCAGGTGTGACTTGTTTCCACACTTTATTTATGTCTCTGCTTTTTTTTTTATTTTTAATGTTTATTATTTTCGAGAGAGAGACAGAGAGAGAGTGACAGAGAGCAAGCAGCGGAGGGGCAGAGGAAGACACAGAATCCAAAGCAGGTTCCAGGCTCCGAGCTGTCAGCCCAGAGCCTGACGCAGGGCTTGAACCCACTAACTGAGAGATATCATGACCTGAGCTGAAGTCAGACACTTAACCGACTGAGCCACCCAGTAGCGTCTTGCTTAACTCCTCCCCCTCTATTCTCCTAACCCCCCTTAAATTTTCCTTCACAGGACACATCACCACCTGCTATGATTTTATATAGTTATTTGTTTACATCAGTGGTCTGTAACTGGGCAATTTTGACCCCCAGGAGACACCGTGAGATGTTGTTATCGTCAGGACTGGGGGGGTCCCTACTGGCATCTGATGAGTAGAGGCCAGGGATGTTGCTAAATGTCCCACAGTGCACAGGACGGCCCTACAACAGAGAATGACCCAGCCTCAAATGTCAACAGTGCTGAGGCTAAGGACCACAGTTTACATGTTGACTGTCTACATGTTGTTCAAGACAGTGCTTGCCACGCAGTAGATGCTCAGGACGTATTTGTTGTATGGATGAGTGAGTGGGTGAGCGGATGGGATGGATGGATGGATGGATGGATGGATGGATGGGATGGATGGATGGATGGACGGATGAATGGATAAATGAACAGCAGCCCAGTCTAAGAGCTCAAAAAAGTAATAACTCATCCCTCACCTCCTCACCTCCAACTTCTATCCATCCTTCAGATCTCAGTTTTTATGAGCCTTCTTTGATTCACTCCCATGCACACGCACACACACACACACACACACACACACACACACGCACACGCACCACAGTGAGCTTCTCCTGTGAGAAGCTCTTCTTCTGACAGCTCTTCTTCTTTCCTTAGCAGCATTGATCCAGAAGGTGATAATTATTTGTTTGGTTGTCTGCTCCATGCTGCCTCCTTCACTCAACTATAAATTCAGTAAGAGAGCTGTGTCTGCCTGGTCACCAATTAATCCCCAAAGTGCCTGGCAGAGTAACCACTCCCTACGTTTATTGAATAAATGAAGATAATTTAGGGAAAAGAGCTTTGAAATATGGCAATAAATATATCCATTCTACAAATGAATTTGTGGATTAGTCATTAAAATATTAATTTGTTCAGCTCGAGATATAGAAATAGGAGAAGATATCTTCCCTGCCCACATCCTCTGAAAGCAGCCTGGGCCTCAGTGTCTCTTTTCCCCAGAGAAGAATGAATAAGCCCTTGTTTTCAAATAGAAGATGCTAGAAGGATCTTGATTGTCCAGAGAGAGAACCTTCAAGGGGTGGGGGAGGAAAGCAAGGTACCAATGGCCCAGTCCTAGGAACCAAGGGATGGAAAGCCGATGGAGACCTGCATCAATCTGGCATCTCCCCCAACCTTCCCGAAGGGGCTTTTCATCTAGTGAAAGCGCTGATGTGGAAACTTCTAGTTTTCTACAGCTGGATGAAGGGTGCTGTGGCTTGGCCACTTTAGCAAAAAGATCCTATGTTCAAACTTGGAAAAGGCGAGCCACCTGGCTTTGAGGGAATAAAGAGCCTTTGGCCAGCAAGTATCTCAGTTTTGATCACAATGCAATCAAGACCAGAGGCCCATTTCCATGGTTTCTAGAACCTTGAAGCTTTGCTTAAGTCGAAGGTGGGGAAAAAAAAAATCCCCTCCAAGTAAGACAGAGTAGAAACATCCCAAGTGAGAAAGCAACAACATCCAACAGAAATATAATGCAAGCCACATGCACATAAGGTTAAATTTTCTAGTAGCCACGTTTAACAAGTAAACAGGTGAAATTAAATTGAATAATATATTCCACTTAACCCAATATATCCAAAATACCATTTCAACATGGAATCAGTATTAAAAATGCATTGAAAAGTATTTTCCATTCTTTTCTCCTCATTCTAGGTCTACAAAGTCCAATAAGTGTTGTGTACTCCCAGCATATCTCGGTTTGGACGAGCTACGCTTCAAGTGCTCAGCAACCACCTGTGGCTGGTGACTCCTGAATCTGACAGCTCAGTTCTATTGGATGGGAATTTGTAATATACCTTGGGGTCTTTGTTTCATATGAGGTAGCATCCATTTTCCCTTTTCTACTAGTAATTGTGCCCAAATTTCGGGGGGGGGGGGGTGGCTAACTCTTCAAATTAGTTATCTATTGCTGGTTGTTAGGTCGAATTGTGTCCCCCAACCCCCCAAAAAAGATTTGTTGGAGCCCTAAGCCCCAGTACTTGTGAATGCAATCTTACTTGGAAATCGGGCCTTTGCAGATGTAATCAATTTAAGATGAGGGTGGGCCCTAATCCAACGTGACTTATACCCTTATTTTTTTAAAAGGGTAATTTGGACACAGACACAGACATGGAGGCACAAAGGAAAGATGATGTAAAGAGACACGGGGGAGATGGCCATCTATAAGCCAAGGAATGCCTGAGGCTACCAGAAGCTGAGAGATGGGCCAGGACCAGATCTTTCCCTAGAGGCTTCAGGGCAAGCATGGATGTGCTGACATCTTGATTTTGGACTTCTGGCCTCTGGCGCCCTGAGAAAATAACTTCCTGACACTCTGAACCACCCAGTCTGTAGGACTTTGTTATGGCCGCCCTACAAAACTAACATCCCACATAACAAATGGTCCCAAAATTTAGCAACTTGAAACAGCAAACATGTATGATCTCACAGTTTCAGTGGGGCAGGAATCCAGGCGTGGCTGAGCCGGGTCCTCTGGCTGACGGCCTCTCACAGACTGCAACCAAGGTGTTGGCCACAGCTGTGGGCTCATCTCAAGGTTCCAACGGGGCAGGATCCACTTCTAAGTGAAATCAGTGGTGGGGGCAGGATCGGTTCCTCATGGGCTGTGGCACTGAGGGCCTCAGTTCCTCATTGGCTATTGGCTGGAGGCCTCTGTCAGTTCATCACCACGTGTGATTCTCTTTAGGGTAGCTCACACACGATCGTTGTTTCGATGCAGCCAGCAGACAAGAAAACAAGAGAGTGCCACAAGACGGAAGCCAGTCTTCTACAACAAATACGAAAGTGATTTCCCCTCACGTTTGCCTCATTCTCTTCATCAGAAATGAGCCATTAGGTCCAGCCACACTCAGGGGGAAGGGATCACACAAAGACATGAACACTGGGAAAAAGGGGCCATCTCAGAGGCTGCCTGCCACACCATTTCAGACTTCGCCAAGGGGTAGGCAGGGGTGAGGGCTGCTCACACTCTTTCTCATCCAAGAGAGACTTGATTCACCCCTACGTCCCCAGAGCTGACCCATTTCCTGTCCTCCCCCAGCCCAGTGCTTCCCCTGGTGGTTTGTCAATTACCCTGTGTATTTCAAAACTGAAGAGTCGATTTTGTTTCTTGCTTCCATCAAACGCTGATAAAGGGTAGGACAAATTTTCTTTGTTAGAAAAGTAATAAATTATAACCCTTGAACCCAAGTATTATAAAGCAAATGCCCACCTGCTCAATGGGATGGGTGGATGGATGGATTTAACTTTCTGTGTGACACGCCCACCAATCCTAATCTTTTTCATCTGCCCAAGAACTCTTGATATCAAGGTCATGATATCATTAAGCTTTCTTTTTCAGTAACACTTCTTGGTTTTTCTTTACTTAAAGCAGAATAGCAAAAATAGTGGATGTGTATTTGTGAAAGTGTGTGTGTGTGTGTGTGTGTGCGTGCACGCACATGCGCATGTGTGTCTTCGTTCACATTTATTGGCTTTCTTAGGTATTCTGAAAATTAACCAGGCCTGCTAAGGGACACTAGTAAATATTTGGTCATAAAGTATCTTCAGAGAACAATTTTCTGAGTTAACCACACCCGATAAAATCCCCTTGCATCACTGAAAGTCTTGTCTGGCTGTCAGGCAATGAGATCGTTTTATTGAAAAGACTCATGATGTAGTGAACAAAAGCTTAGGAAATAAACTCTAATCCCCAAAGGAACAGTCGATACAACTCTACTCACACTGAAATATTCAATTTATGGCCTATATTGAATCCTATGTCGATAATTTACTGCCCTAACTACAAAAGAGTTCTTTTAATACAAACCAATTTCAATATATTTTACTATTTTCCTTGCCTCTGTTAAAGCAGAAATAACAAATTCTGCTGAAAGAGCAGAAGGACTAATGCAATAAAGATTCCCAGGGATGCATCCTACAATCCCCTACTTTTCATCAGACTCTAACTGGGTACCTAAGATTGTGTTTGGGCATTCTTATTTGTAACTGGCTTCCCAGCTAGGTCTGATATACACCAAAGACAAGAGCTCTTAGGAAACAACATGCATTTATTCAGTAAATATTTATAGGGTACCTACTACGTGCAAGAATCATTCTGGGTTCTGGGGACACGGCAGTAAGCAAACCAGACGATAAGGTCCCTCTCTTTGAGTAGATGGCGTCTTGGAAGGCAGAGAGAAAATAAACAAGCAAAATATACACTATGAAGAATGCTCAGGAGTCAGAAAAGTCCTCACGAAGGTGATAGTGGGGCAAATATCTGAAGGAAGTGAAAGAAGGGAGTAGCTCATAGATCTGGAGAAAAAATAACCAGGAGGGGTTTGGAGCAGAGGAATTGACCATCTGTCTCATATTTTTAAAGGATCCTTCTGGCTGTATTTAGAATTGACACTGGGTGTACCAGGGAAAGGGGGATATTAGGTAGATAGTAATTGCAGCGAACCTAGTGAGAGGTGATGGGGGTGGACCAGGGTAGTAACTGAGGATGTAGGACGAGATGATTGAATTTTTTAATACATTTTAAAGTTAGGACAATAAGATTGCTCTTCCATTTGATTTGGATTATGAAATTAAGACAGGCTTTAAGGATGACTTCAAGGTTTTATCATGAGGGACAAGAATCATGACGTTATCATTTTCTGAATAGAGAAGATGGGGGGAGAATTACATTCGCAGAATGAAGATTCGGAGCTCAGCTCTGGACGTGTCAATGGTGCATATGCTGCATATGTCAACGGTCCAATGCTGCATAATCAATTTCCCCAAAACTTTGTATCTTAAAACAACAAATATTTATTATCTTACAGTTTCTGTGAGTCAGGAACTTGGAGAGCATAGCTGGATGGCTGTGGTTCATGGTCTTTCATGAGGTGGCCGTCAAGATATCAGCTGGGGCTGCAGTCTTACGTGAAGGCTTGCCTGGGGCTGGAGGGTCCACTTTCAAGGTGACGCCCTCACACTGCCATTGGCAGGTGGCCTCAGTTCCTCACCATGTGGGTCTCCCCATAGGACTTGTTGAGTGTTCTCACATCACGGCAGCCAGCTTTCCCCACAGTGAGTGATCTGAAAGAGGCAGGCAGAAGTCACAATGCCTTTTATGACCTAGTCATGGAACTCAAACACTGTCGTTCCCATAATATTCTATTAGAAGCAAGTCATTAATTCAACCCACACTCAAGGAGAGGGAAAGTAAGCTTCACTCCTTGAAGGATGTTGTGTCAAAGAGCTTGTGAACCTTTTTTTTAAACCCTCCACATGCCTATCAGACATTCCATTGGAGTTATTACATATTAGTTGAATATACAGATTTGGAGCTCAATGGAGAATCTGCAAGGGAGATAGAGCCCAGGAGTGGATACCATATGGCCATCACCGGCATTATGATATTCTTATGCCATAGTGGGTATGAACACAAGCTTTAGTATTAAATGTGAATTCAAATTCCAAGTCATACACTCACTAGCCCTTTGATCTTCATTATCACGCACAAACCTCATGAGGTCCCACTTTTTTTTTCTTTATAAAATGGTGATAATAACAATTACCTAGTCTTACCCCCACGGAGCTTTGGTTCACCCAGAAACCTGAAAGCTAGGTAGGTTGGTTTCCCAAAGAAAATACAAATTGTGGTACCAGCAGAAAGAGGAAGGAGACTAGACACGCAAAACCAACAAAGGCCCCTACAGACCTTTTAGGAAGACCAATGCCAACCGATCCCCAGAAAATATGTTCAGATGTTGATATGTAAAACCCTTCTCTGTTCCAAGAAATGGTCGATAAGGTCCTCAATACCTATTAAATGATTGGTGTGAGTGGATTTCTGTCATTTAAATTATTTTTAATGTTTATTTATTTTTGAGAGAGAGACAGAGCATGAGCAGGGCAGGGGCAGAGAGAGAGAGACAGAATCCAAAGCAGGCTCCAGGTTCCAAGCTGTCAGCACAGAGTCCAATGCAGGGCTCAAACCCACGCACCACGGGATCATGACCTGAGCAGAAGTCGGAAGCTTGATCAGCTGAGCCACCCAAGCGCCCTGGGTTTCTGTAGTGGAAAATGAAGGCAGGGCAGAGTTTCAGGGAGGCAAGGAGGAGAAAGAGACAGTACAAGAGACAGAAACAAGAGACCAAGAGAAAGTATCCCCTAAATTCCCTAAATCCCCACAGGAATTAGAGGAAATCTTTGGGAAAGCTTTGGAACTGCTCTGGTTCAAGGAATGAGGATTTCAAGGCATTCTTCGCCTAGATATCAAAGGGCAAGAGGTTCTCTAGCTGATCATACTTTTTAAACTGTATCCAGACCACACCCAACAGAGCTTAGAAAAACTCACCTGAATTATGAACCCCCCCCCCACCAAACTTCCAAACTTCCAATGGCAAGTGGGAAACAGAAGAGACAGTGAGAGCGATCATCGACTCCAAGAAAACAAAGAAGCTAAGGGGATGAGAGGTGGACGAACCCCAGTTTTAGAAAAGCTTAAGATCACTACGTTTGTACACAGAGAGCTACTCTGAAGGAAGCTTATTCATTTTTATAATGATTTTACGAATGTCTGAGCATTTGTGATGAAATCCTTCAGATCTATAAAAAGGTATTGGAGAATAGCAAAGCAAACACCTGTGTTCTTACCACCTGGTTTAAAAAAAAGGGCGGGGAGGGGAACTTTACTTAGTTAACAATACTTGTAGAGTGATTTGGGTCTTTTAACCATGGGTATGCATGTCTGTGATAAACACAAAAAAAAATGAAAGCAGGGATTAAAAACTAAAACTAATTGCAGACCGAGCCATAGAAGGAATTTTAACAGTAAGATTACAGTGGCTGTATCTTCTGTGCTCATAACGAACTATGGCTTTGAGCAGCTGTTTTTCTTTAATGAAGAAATAATTACATCCAAAGTGCTTTTACAGGAGACCCCTGTGAGCCCTCCCCTCTCTGATCATATTTTGCTCCTTCTTTCCCAAGATAACCACTATCCCGAATGTGATGTGTGCCTGTGAATATCTTTATATTTTTATCCCTGTATGATATATAGTGTTGTTTTCCGTGTTCCTTAAACTTCATACCAATGGTATCATTCTGTACTTATCTCTCTGCAACTCGCTTTTCACTCGATGTTAGTTTTTGAGCTGTGTCCGTGCTGCAAAGCACAATCCCAGCTTCCTCCGTTTGGGGCAAAAGTTCTCCTGATCGATTGATTCACTCTGCTCCTCATCAATTGATTCAGACCTTCTGTTTGTTACAGTGTTTGGCAAAGAGATACTCTTGAAGTTGACTCCTGGTCCATGGGTGTAAGTTTTTCTAGGGATCCGCCTGGGGAAAGAACAGCAGAGTCATGGAGCGTGCCCATGAAAACCCCCTTTACCCGACGGGTTTTTTCATACACGGAACAAAATGTCATCAAATTTTTGACCAGAGACACCTAATCCCCGCAGTCTCCCCATCCTCTCCCGCAGTCAAGAATGTCACCCCTTTCTTGGCACCATTGACACCCTGCTCTTTCTAGAAAATTCTGGCATCCACAGCTCTCCTCAGTCTTCCTCCCTCTTGATTTCTCTGTGGTGTTCGGCCCTGTTGACTCAGGGTCGGGTAGGGATAGACACTCAGCAATTGAAGACACATTTTCTCACTCATGGGACCAGCATTGTCCAAGAGAAATATAACGTGAGCCACACATGTACTTTGAAATTTCTAGTAGCCGCACTGAAAGAAACAAGAGCCAGGTTTTAATAATATATTTTGTTTAATTCAATGTATCCAAAAAAATGATTTTAACCTATAATAGAAACATTATAAAATATATTCCACAGAGTCTTTTTTTTTTTTAATAAATCGTCCAAATCCGCTGTGTGCCTGACGCATACAGCGCATCTCGGCGCAGATGAGCCGTGTTTCAAATGCTTGAGAGCTTTACGCGGCTAGTCACTGCCACAGGGAAACATGGTCATCCAGACTTTGTTTCCCAAAGCTTGGTAGATCCCAGGTGATTTCTACACCCATCCGAGTCTAAAAGGTGGCTCGAGTAGTTCTTGGAGACCGAAAGATCTAGGACCACCCCCCACCCCCAGCCCCGCTCCATGGCCTTCTTCTTCAATCATTCATTCACCAAACGTTTGTTAACCCCCAACTCTGCCGAGCACCAGGCTGGGTCCTGAGGATACACTGGAGGGGGGTCCCTATATGGCCCATGCCCTCAAGGAAATTACCATCTGTTCAAAGTTATACAGAAAACCAACGTGCCCTGGTGCAAGCAAAAATGCAAATTATGGAGTTATGATTAAGAACATGGAGTCTGGAATCAGGTGGCTGTTCTCAGGCAAGTTTCTGTATCTCTCTGCTCCTTCAGCTCTAAAAATGAGAAAACGGTTGTGTTGGGCACTGCTGGGTCCTTACCCGGCACCGTGTCCCTTTCTTCCCCACTTAACAGACTTTGTTTCTGTGTTCATCTCTGTCCTGCATGGCCTAGGTGACCAGGGAAGACCAGCTTTCAGTGCATGACATCACCCTGGCCAGGGCGCCCACTGTGTCACATGCTTATCCCCAAACCAGATGGCCAGAGGGATAGAGGGTACCAGTGGCCAAGCCCTGAGTTCCAGGCTCATTCCCAGATTCAGGGGTAGAGTGAATTCCACCCGGAGCCCACAGAGGTAGATTGGGGGGGTGGGGGGGAAGCCCTCAGAAGGAAAAAAATCAAGGGATTATTCCCAAAAAGAGAAATGATAGCCTGACCATCAAAATACACCTCCTAATGTACAACTCCTCCTTCTTGGCCAGGAACAGCGAGACCCTAGAGGGGAACTAGATTTTCTTGAGAACCTACAGTGTGCCAGGCATCACGTGTAACCACATACATTATACGCTGTCCGCATCACTGCCACATACATTATCACCAGGTGTCCCTTGTCACGCAAGGTAAACAATTTCATTTTCAAGTAACAGAAAAGAAAACCAAGGCAGGAGAAGTGGAGTAATCCGCTTGAAATCACATGTGTAGGAAGCAGCAGGCGAGGACACCACCCAGAGAGAGTGGCTCCAAGCTTGTGACCACCCCTGCATGAGATGTAATTTCACCCTCCACCCTCCCCTGCTGCCCCCTCTCGCTATCTTGGGCTCCCAATGCCAGACACCGGGGTAGCCTCTGTTTTCACGGCTCATTCCTTACAGAATGAACGCCAACAGGTGCCGGTCTCACTGAAAGGTAGAGCATTCAGCAGGCGCCTCTTTAAGGAACCCGTGTCTGCATCTCTCCCTCGTCCTTGGCAAATCACCCCCGCTTGAGTCCAGAGAATTCTGTAAACTAATGGGGAACAGCATGAGCCCTGGGCCCGACAGATTCAGGTGCCAGCTCTTCCACATGGCTACAGATGGGACCTCAGGACAGTTTCTCGACCTCTCAGTGCCTCAGCTTCCTTCTCTGTCAAATGGGTCAGATCAGAGGCCCTTTCTCATAGGGTAGGGAGGCTAAAACGGGGGCATCGGCCAGTTGGCAGACGCAGTGAAATGAGTCATGGCTGTGAGCCTTTTAAGATTATTCCACTGAAGGGGCACCTGGGTGGCTCCATCGGTTGAGCGTCCGACTTCAGCTCAGGTCATGATCTCGCGGTCCGTGAGTTTGAGCCCCGCGTCGGGCTCTGTGCGGACCCATCGGAGCCTGGAGCCTGCTTCAGATTCTGTGTCTCCCTTTCTCTCTGACCCTCTCCCATTCATGCTCTGTCTCTCTCTGTCTCCAAAATAAATAAACATTAAAAAAAAAAAAAAAAGATTATTCCACTGAAGAGTAAGACTTAACCTTAGATATTTGAGCCTCTACAGGAAGGGTCTAAAGGATGGGGGAGTAGCTTGGATTGGCAAGACTGATTTATTCAGCAGCCATCCCCTTACAACTGCTACACTGGAAACACTTCGAGGATGATAATAATAATAATAATAATAATAATAGAAATTGTTGCCAATAATTTGGAACGTTAGTGTGGTCAGGATGCTGCTAAGAGAACCTTCCATGCAATCTCATAGAAGCACCATTACAGTGTTAAGTCGGCGGTGGGGGGGGGGGGGTCATTATGGTGCCCATTTAAAGAGAAGGCCACTGAGCTCATTCAAGTCACGTGATTTAATCACTTCTTTAAAGGTAATGACAGAACCAGGATGTCAGTTCTCCCTGAGCCCAAAGGACATGTCCTTTTTTTTTTTTTTTTTTTTGAGACAGAGAGAGAGAGAGAGAGCACAAGTGATCGAGAGGCAGAGAGAAAGAGAATCCCAAGGGGGCAGAGGGGGGGAGAGAGAGAGAGAGAGAGAGAGAGAGAGAGAGAGAGAAAGAGAGAGAAGCAGGGCTCCAGCTCGGGAACCATGAAATCATGACCTGAATGGAAGTCGGCTGCTTAACAACTGAGCTACCCAGGCGCCTCCCACCCCCACCCCAAAGGCCATGTTCTTAACGGTCAGCAGGATAGCAGTGCTGTATAAAATGGTGAGATGCTCAGCTACCAGATTGGAAAGAAGTTCTGAAGAGTGAGAATATTCAACTGAGGCAAGAGTGCGGAGAGCGTGGCGTTGTGAGACCCCGTTACTGGGCATATAACTGTGCGCGTGTATGTTGGACGCGAATTTAGGGATAAAAATTCAGATGGGATATGCACACCCCGAGTAACCCGCCTGTTTCACCACTCTGCACCTGCCTCCGAGAAATACCCTCACTGGTGCACAAGAGGGCAGGCAAAGCTGCTTACGTGCAAGAATGGGAAACCGGAGGCAACCCCAGGTACGTCGGTGTTACGGAGACATGTGTAATGGATACACTGATGGGCCGGGTTCAAAGAGGCGGTTTTCAAACATGGGATAAGTCTAAGGGTACTGACATGAGCCAAACTCCTGTAAGCATGTTGAAGTTAAAAATATGCAAATATTGGGGCGCCTGGGTGGCTCAGTCCGTTGAGCGTCCGACTTCAGCTCAGGTCATGATCTCGCGGTCCGTGAGTTCGAGCCCGGCGTCGGGCTCTGTGCGGACAGCTCAGAGCCTGGAGCCTGTTTCGGATTCTGGGTCTCGCTCTCTCTCTCTGCCCCTCCCCTGTTCATGCTCTGTCTCTCTCTGTCTCAAAAATAAATAAACGTTAAAAAAATATGCAAATATATAGATGCAGGGAATGAGGCTGTTTACATCTGCAAAAACTTTGCACCTCTATGTAAAGCATGGGAAACATCTTGAAAGATACGTTAAGGATTCTCTCCAAGGAGAGAGGAGGAGGGCAGGGGATGAAAGGGTGGCCTGCCATTCTGCATGATTTGAATAGCTTCCATGACCCTGTTGATGTTTTCTTGGAAAAATTGTGTAAGCCATGAGATGAGTTACGGCTCAGTAAAAAGAAAGACCACCGTGCAGGGATGATTCATGGTCTTCCTGACAGCCCGTCTCCCTGAAAAAAATGTGCATTTTGCACATCTGTACAAAACCACGTTCAGGGCACCCACAGAGTCACTAGAAACTGTCTGCGAGACCTAGTGACCCCTGGCTTAAAACACTTGCAAAGGAGAGACGGAGTGTGGTAGATCAATGGTGCCACAAGTCCTTGGCCACTCCTCCCACGGCGAGGTAGGATCTGAACCCACTCCCCCGGAATCTGAGCCGGCCTTAGTGATTTGCTTGGCCAGTAGAATGCAACAGAAGAGGTGTTCTGGGACTTTGGGGGCTAGTCATAAGAGGCCCCGCCTGCAGCTCTACCTGAGCCCCTTGAGACCCTCCTCCAGGGGAATCCAGCCTCCACGGAAGGACTCTGACTCCCTGACGTCACCATACCGCAGAGGCCATGTGTCGTAGACAATCCCAGTTGAGCCCAGCGGCACAGCCATCCTTGCCAAGGCACCAGACATTGAGTGAAATCAATGTACCTTGAAGACCAGCCCATCCACCAGCCTTCGGGTGATCTTGGTTGACATCATGAAGAGCAATGGTGACCCACTGGCTAAACTCCTGACCCACAAAATCAACAGATATATACTGGTCGTGGCTTTAAGCTACTGAGCTTGGGGATAGTTTGTTACTTGTCAATAATTAGAACAAGAAGGGAATGTGCTCCTGTGATCTGGGGTGAAAGTGGGGATCCCACCCATCCCAGGACCCTGGAAGAGGTTGTCTCTTCAGACGTGGTACATTAAGTGTGTCCTAACCTTTCATTGGAGAAACTTCCACCCTTCCTTCCTTCCTTCCTTCCATCCTTCCTTCCTTCCTTCCTTCCTTCCTCACTCTCTCCCTTCCTTCCCTCTTCCTTCCTTCTTTTCCTTCTTCTTCCTTCCTTCCTTCTTCCTCCTTCCTTTCTCCCTCCCTCCCTCCCTCCCTTCCTCCCCCCCTTCTTTCCCTCCTCCTTCCTTCCTTCTTTTCCTTCCTTCTTCCTTCCTTCCCTCTTTCCCCAAATTTTAATTGAGCACTTCCTAAATTGGTTCAAATCATGGTCCAGACTCGGGAAACACAGATCAGTTAGCTAAGGTCCCTATTCTCCAGGGATTCCAAGTAGGAGATGGATAGACACACAAATAATTATCTTTTGAAATCATAGATATAGAAACCATGGTTGTTTTATGATGGTAATAATAAAATCCTTTGCATTAATTGGCTTTATATGGATAAACTCATTCCATCCCCTGAGATGGGTTCCACTCCTATTTCTACTCATCTGATGAACCACTTGAAGCACACAGACACTGCGAGATGCATCCAAAATCATGTGAACAAGAAGTCACAGTCAGAATTTGAACCCAAGCTGTCTGGTTCCAAAGCCACCAGAGATGTTAGGGAGAAGAACAGACTGTGGGGCCCCCAAGGAGAAACGAGATACCCTCGGGGCAATGCTGACCACTCAGGTCCAGGCCAAGGTGTTTTGCCTGAAACACCTAGGACCGAAGTGGAAGAGATCGTAAGGAGCGATCAGGTTCAAGACGGCTGTGGACAGTCATCCTGACGGGGTTGGCTGATGGCTGCATTTGGGGTAAGAGAGGACAGAGGTCGAACAGGGAGCACGATCCTATGGCAAAGTCAAGGGTTGGGTTTGGGCTGTGATAATTTGGAACGCCGGAAATCCCGGGTGCATTCTGGTGGCCCGTGGCGAAGGAGTCCACTTTCTCGAAGGAAGAGATTTCACTCTTTAAAAAATAACCTGCTCGAATTCATAGAAACAGAAAGTAAACCAGTGGTTGCCCGGGGCTGGGGGGACAGGGAGGGGAGAGTAGATTTAGTGAGGACGGGGTTTCAGTTTGGGAAGACAAGACGTTCTAGACTCGGAGGGTGGTGACGGGGGCAGAATGGTGGGAATGGACTTAATGTCACAGAGTTGAAATGGCAAAGACAGTCAGTTTTACACTGTGTCTGTTTAATCACAGTAAACAACAAAATAACCTGGAGTTTTGGATTCTCTTGAAAAGTTGGATGATCTGGCGAGTCTGTGGTTCTCCTCCAGGCCAACTCCCCCCCCCGAGCCCACTCAGGTTTGGGGCTCCTCAGAAGGCCCCGTCCCGCCTTCCAGAGAACATCCCTCTTTCTGACGATCCCCTTTGCTTCCTGCCGTCCCCGGGGCCCAGGAAGGGTTAGTGCAAGGAGTCAGGCCGAGAAGGACGGCCAGGCTGGGACCTCGCCCTTCTAGTCCATCACTAATTATGATGATTGGTGTTGCCCAGTGATTAGCCAGCTGTGCTGCCAGCATTAAACGGTCATTTATCAAAGCCTGAAACTCCTTCTTCGATGGAAAAGCGCGGCCCTCGCCCTGCACTCGGGCAAACGGAGGCCGCTCAAACCGCCCTTGTCAGTGTGGAGGCCAGGGTTCCAGCCTGCTCGGCCCCTGATGCGTGCAGAGAAGGGCGAGAGCAAAGCCACGGATCACGGCCAGGAGACAAGTCTGCGTGTCACAGGCGTGTGTGTGTGTGTGTGTGTATGTGTGTGTGTGTGTGTGTGTGTGTGTGCTCACATGCACGAGCACGCCTGCATGAAAGATGCTTAGAATTCAGAGCCACATTCCCGAGCAGGTGAGGCACCTGCGTGTCCCTCCCACAAACACCCAGCAGCTCTGGTCTCCATCCGGAGACTGAATGAAGAGGAGCTTTGTTTTTCCCTCTTTTTATTTTTACTTATTTGTTTGTTTGAGCTTCGGAGGGCTGTGACTACGAATTACCACAAACTAAGCGGCTTAAAACGGCAGACTCCTCCTCCCCCAGGCCCGGAGGCTGTGAGTCCCAACGGGTGACAGCAGGGCCGAGCTCCCTCCTGGGGCCTCAGGGAAGGATTCTTCCTGCCTCTCCCAGCTTCTGGCTGCTCCGTGCCCCTTGGCTCATGGCCTTGTCCTTGCAATCTTGGCCTCTGGGTGCACTTGGCCATCACCCTGTGTCTGCTGGGTTCCTCTTTCTGTCTCACTGGCCTCGGGGCCCACCCTGAGCCAGGATGATCTCATCTTGGGGTCCTCACCTTAACTACATCTGCAAAGACTCTTATTCCAAAAAAAAAGGTCGCATTCTGGGGTTCCAGACGGACAAGTCTTTTGGGAGGATACAATGCAAGCCACACGTCCTCAAATATCAGACCTTGATCCTGAAGGCCCCTGGGCCCCTGGAAGAGGTCACCTCGGCCCTCCTGGGGCTCCTGCCCATCTCAAGTCTCAAACGGCCTGGGGCCTTCGGCACAGGTGTGGGGTGAGGGTAGAGCATCGGTCCTCAGCCATCAGTCAACCCAGAAAAAGGCCCTTGTCTGTACGGGGCCTCCACCGTCACTATGCCGCAGAGGGACGTGCTTAATGGAACAGCACGTCACACGCCTTCAGGGGCATCATCCTCCGTGGTCAGGGGTCCTTCAGGGCTGCGTCGGCGGGCAGGTCCCTTAGATTCAAGACCCCACTTGCGCACTTCCTAGCTGGGCAACTTTGGGTACGTACTTAACCTCTCTGCACCCAGTTTCCTCGTCTAAGATACAGAAATAACAGCGCTGCCTCCCAGAATTTTCGTGAGCCCCGAGTGCCTGGCACAGAACAGGTGCTCCGTGCCTGCGTGTATCATTGTCCTCATCCTCGTTATTATCGGAGCCACGGGGGCCAGGGCACATCCGCCGGAAGCTTGCAAAGGTATTGCTTTTATCCGAGGTCTCTTTTAAATTTTGAACCAATATTCTCATAAGGGAGAGTTCCCATAAAAATCCCGATTTCAAGCTTTTTTGTGACAATTTTTTAAAATTGTTTTCATGTTTATTTATTTATTTTGAGAGAGAGAGAGAGAGAGAGAGAGAGAGAGAGGGAGCCGGGAGGGGCAGAGAGAGAGGAAGACAGAATCCCAAGCAGGCTCCCCGCTGTCGGCACAGTGCCCAATGCGGGACTCGAACCCACGAACCGCGAGATCGTGACCTGAGCCGAAGTCGGACACTTCACCGACTGAGCCCCCCCGGGCGCCCCAAGATTTCGGCTTTTCTAAAAAAAAACTCCGGAGACTTGGCAACTTCGGGGTCGCATCCCCACCTGGCACCCGTTGGCTGTGGGTAAGTAGCGACTGTTCTCTTTAAATGTGTCGAGGGCCCCAGGCCCCCCTCCCGGGTTCACAGGTACACACATCCTCTCACGCTCCTGAGCCACCCTGTGGCCCCCCGGCCCTGACAGCATTGGAGCTTGCCGTCCCCTCACCTCCCCGGAGGCAGCTGATGCCAGATGGGTTGTGTGGCATAGCCGGGGCCACCCAGCTCGCCACAGTGGAACTGGAGCCCCGGCCTCCTGGCTGCCAGCTTCCTTGTTGCCACTGAGATATTTGTAAATGTGGGATGACCCCGCTCGACGCTGTCGGATGACAGAAATGGAAGAGAATGTGGCAGCCTTCTCTTCTGGTCTCACGCTCAGGCTGGCTGTTTCCAAATGATGGAAGTTGGTCCAAAGGAGGGGTTCTGGAATTGTTTGTGTGTGGCAGAGACCCCCCGGGGCAGTCTGGTGAATCCTGCAAAACCCTGCTCAGAAGAATGTCGAAAACCACATAAAATAAAATCCATAGGATTACAAGCAAAGTCAATTGCTTTTAAAATAAAATCACTGAAACGTCTATAAAAAACAAATTTGAGATGCCGGAACACAGGTGCTTCTGGATGAACGCACTGAGTAACAAGAGTGAGAGCAGAGTTTAATACCTGCCGTAATCCCAACGTCAATGATGAGCGAATAATATTTCCGGATATCCACAACTGCCGGGATGTGATAGCAAAGTATCTGTGGCTTCCACGGCTGGCAAAACTTTGGGTATTGCTACTACTATGTGGTAATCAAGAAATTGCTACATTAGAAGTAAATTTGGGGGTTGCCTGGGTGGCTCAGTCGGTGAAGCGTCCGACTTCGGCTCAGGTCATGATCTCACAGTTCATCGGTTCGAGCTCCGTGTCGGGCTCTGTGCGGACAGCTCAGAGCCTGGAGCCCGCTTCAGATTCTGTGTCTCCCTCTCTCTCTCTCTCTCTCTCTCTCTGCCCCTCCCCGCTCATGCTCTCTCTCTCTCTCTCTCTCTCCCTCTCAAAACTAAATAATATACATTAAAAAAAATTTTTTTTTAATTTTTTCCATGTTTATTTATTTCTTTTGAGAGAGTGACAGACAGCTTGAGTGGAGGAGGGACAGAGAGAGAGACACAGAACCCAAAGCAGGCTCCAGGCTCTGAGCTGTCAGCACAGAGCCCGATGCGGGACTCGAACCCACCAACGGTGGGATCATGACCTGAGCCGAAGACAGACGCTTAACCGACTGAGCCACCCAGGCGCCCCAAAAAAATTTTTAAAAAGAAGTCAGCTTGGTGAATGTAAATGTGTGAGACTTTTTCCTTTGCAAGTTCTCAGATCTGCTAAATTCTATCCCTGCAACGCCCAGGCTGAGAACCCCTCCCAGAGGAAGGGCTGGGAGGTGATGGCACCTGTAACAGAGGGCTGAGGTCCGGCGAGCCATGCATAGAGGGGCACCGCCCCGTGTTGATAGCATGTCTGCAGACTTGTGATGCTCCTTCATCAAGGGGCAGAAGCTGACCTCAGATGACAGGAGGAGAGAAGCAATGCACCTTCCCCCCCAAGCCCCCAGACAGGACACACGGTGCATCTTGTACAATGCAGACGTCGGGGTGCCGACCCCCCGGGCGGTCGAAAAGCCGAGTAAGCTACAGAAGAGAAAATGTTATCAAGAAAATCATAAGGGAGGGACACCCGGGTGGCTCAGTTGGTTAAGCCTCTGCCTCTTGATTGCAGCTCAGGTCATGATGTCACGATGTCATGATGTCATGTACATCATGCCCCACGTCGGGCTCCGTGCTGACAGCTCAGAGCCCGCTCGGCATTCTCTCTCTCCCTCTCTCTCTCTGCTCCTCCCCGGCTCACTCGCTCTCTCCCTCGCTCTCTCTCTCTCAAAATATATTTTTTAAAAATTTTTTAAAAACCGGAAGAACCTTCTGGAAAAGCAAGAGTCAATCTCTCATGTTTTTCCACCTCCACGAATAACCAAAACAAAATTACTTCAGAAGAGCGTGCCTTAACTGAGTGTTTACTATGTGCCAGGCCCCCATCAACTGGGGCTAATGCACTCATGAAATCCTTCCAACGGTGTGAAATTGGTACCATCGATACCCCATCTCCCCTGGGGGACCACGTCCTAGGTGAGCAGGTGCAACTCATCAAGAAGATGGGCAACCGCCTGACTTACTTCCGCAGTCTGGCCGCCTCCAGGTGGGGCTGGGCCAGGATCTCTTTGAAAGACTCGCCCTTGAGCACAGCCAGGAGCCTCTGGAGCCCAGCAGCCTCCCCGGTGCCCCTCTGGCATCCCCCTGGTGCCCGAGTGTCTCCCGCAGCCAGTAGACAGCTTTTCAACCACCCCTTCGCCCTCTCCCGAGCCACGGAACAAACAGAAACAAGAAAGCTTTTTGCAGAAAACGAAAATCTCACCGATGAGGAGACCGTGGCTCAGACCATGTACTCAAAGCACGGGGTTGGAAGTTGAAAGCAGAGCCCACAGTCCCCACACCACAGTGAAACGCTGAGGACAGAGGTCAAGGTAGAGTGGCATAGACTTGGTTGAGCCCTCTTCTAAAACCCCTCTTCTTTGCTCTTTCAACAACCTAATATTTGGGTCTCAGGGCCTAAAGGAGTGAAACCCAATACTATTCAGATGCCTAAAATCCCATCCCGATCATTCTTCTCCTTAGCGTAACATTTAGATCTCTACCAGCACATTTTGGGGACGCCTTGAATTGTCATCGGTGGCTAACACCTCGGTGTAAATGAGTGTTTTGGTAAGGGTGCTAACAGTCTTCCAGAGATTCACGTTCTCTCTTTGGAGTGCGGAGATATTGCGAAGTTGAGCTGTCTTCTCTTTAAGGAAGAAAAATCGACCCTCTTCAGCAGGGAGAGCCCGGCAAGCCCAAACTGATTCAGAGCTCAGCTGTTTGCCGAGCTAACTAGCAGTCCGGTGGCCTCCAGGAGAAGTCCCCTTGCACGTGTTAATGGCGCGAGCCTTTGATTTGGATGAAGGAGGAGATTGCAGCATTTCATCAGTGGGGCTCTGTTTGCGTGTCCGCACGTGGACGTGTGTTTGAGGCATTGGCTTCGGTGGAACATCACCCCTGGGCGTGAGTTGGAGGGAAGAGGGCAATCGAGGAGGGTGGCATAGCGGTCATCTTTGGGACCAGCTTCAAGAGAGGGGACACCAGCCAGAGGACCTGATTCATGAGAAGCTTCTACGAGACTCTAAGCGTAAGCATCACTGCTTGGGCAGAGCTGAGGCTGGAAAGAAATGTTAGGCATCCATGTTGAGGATGAAATGTAAAAGGAAAACCTCAGTAATCAGGGGGAATGATATTCTAATGCATGTTTTTAAATTTTTTTTAACGTTTATTTATTTTTGAGACATAGAGAGACAGAGCATGAATGGGGGAGGGGCAGAGAGAGAGGGAGACACAGAATCGGAAGCAGGCTCCAGGCTCTGAGCTGTCAGCCCAGATCCCGACGCGGAGCTTGAACTCACGGACCTCAAGATCGTGACCTGAGCTGAAGTCGGACGCTTAACCAACTGAGCCACCCAGGCGCCCCTCTAAGGCATATTTTAAAAGATCAGAATCAAGGGGGCACCTGGGTGGCTCAGCCAGTTAAGCATCCAAGTTCAGCGCAGGTCATGGTCTCCCCGTTTGTGAGTCCGAATCCAGCATCAGGCTCTGTGCTGACGGCACAGAGCTTGCTTGGGATTCTCTCTCTCTCTCCCTCTCTCTCTGCCCCTCCCCTGTTTGCATTCGCTTTCAAAAATAAAATAAGACATTTTAAAAAATCAAAATTAGGGATGGCCTGGGTGACTCAGTCGGTTAAGCATCCTCCTCTTGATTTGGGCTCAGGTCATGATCTCAGGGTCGTGGGATCGAGCCCCACGATGGGCCCCGCACCGAGCATAGAACCTGTTTGAGATTCTCTCTCTTTTCCTCTGTCCCTCTCTTCCACCGGTGCTTCCTCTCTCTCTCTCTCTGTCTCTAAATTAAAAATAAAAATAAATAAATCAGACACTTCAGATTTTGAAGAAAAAACTTTTAAGTAAAAAAAAAAAAAATTTTTTTTAAATTCATGGCCCGAAATAAAGCCATGGTGAAGATAATGCCAACATTTTGAATTAAGGACAGGATCAGAAGCTGAGACACAACATGGATAAATGAGCTGGGGAGAGAAACCTTCTGGAAGCTTCTTCAGGGAAGCTGCACCACCCTGGCCCCTCAGGATGGGCAACCATTGGAACTTCGAGAGGCAGAACCTGCCACAGAGAGTGACATCTTCAAGGGCACCGTTGCAGCGGGCAGGCATCAGATGCTACAACCAGCTTTGCTCCTGAGCCCCACTGAGAACCACCCCAGGGAACTCCCCAGGGGGCTGTGGCAAGCAGGGACGTCCCACACACCCTAATTACCGGCAAGAAGCCACTAGAAGAAACCACATATCACTGGAGCGTTGGCGAGAAAGGAAAGCCTAGAGGTGTTCCTTCATTCTATCAACGAAGATCGGTGCCCGGCAGTCCAGGCTGCAGGCAGAGAGGCAGGGTGAGAGTGAACCCACATCAAGTGAATTGCCGATCACAAGGTGTGTCTAGGGTGGAGGAACAGAGAAAAGGTCGAGGTCAAGAGCAGAGGCTCGAAGACAAGTAAGGTCTGGAGACCTGATGTCCACCATGATGGTTACCGTCAACAATACTGTATTATGTGCCTGAAAGTTGCCAAGAGAGTAGATCTTCACTGTTCTCACCAAAAAGGAAATGGTTACTAGGTGACACGGTGGAGGCATTAGCCGAGGCTAGGGTGGTAATCAGTTTGCAATACCTAAGTGTATCAACTCAACACGGTTACACACCTGGAACTTCACACAGTGTTGTGTGTCAGTTATATCTCAATTAAGCCGGAAAAAATGATAAAGGAAGTTAAAGAGGGGGGAAAAAGACCATGGGCTCGGTTGGCTCTGAGAGTTAAGCAAGCTTGTTAACATCAGGACCCTCCGCGCGTCCTCCCTTCCTGCTCTCTCCTGAACCCTCGCCCCCACCCCTACCCCTATCCAGTGTCCCATTTCCCTCTTTCCTTTGCCCTATCACTGCACTCTCAGCCTTGCTCAGCCCCACTGGGAGAACCCATGACAAAAATGCTTCCGATGGCAACGGGTGGGAAACGAAGACAGAAGACCCAGCACTGTATATTCGGAATGATCTGGATTGTGTTAAAAGGATGCTCATTAAAAAAAATACTAATAACGACCATCTGGAAGACAATGGCAATAATCCATTATGGACTGCGTGTGTGTATATGGCCCCCTAAGATTCTTAGGTTGAAACCCTGCTCCCCAACAGGATTTTCGGAGGGAGGTAACTAGGTCACGAGAGTGAAGCCTTCATAATGCAACCAGTTCCCTTGTGAGAAGAGACACGAGGGGCACCTGGGCGGCTCGGTCGGTTGAGCATCTGACTTCAGCCCAGGTCATGATCTCAAGGTTTCTGAGTTCAAGCCCCACGTCGGGCTCTCTGCTGTCAGCCCAGAGCCTGCTTCAGCTCCTCTGTCCCCCTCTCTCTGTCCCTCCCCCACTCGTGCTCTCTCAAAAATAAATAAATATTAAAAGACAGAGAGAGAGAGAGAGACGAGGACTTGTTTCCTCCCTCGGTTCTCTACCCTGCGAGGACACAGCAAGGAAATGGCCACACGCAAGCCAGAAAGCCCGTTCTCAGCAGATGCGCAACTGGCCAGCACCTTGATCTTGGACCTCCAGCCTCTGGAACTGTGAGAAATCCATTTGTGGTTTGAGTTCCTGTCCCCAGTATATTTCTTACAGCAACCAGAGCTGACTAAATTAATCCCGGTCTTGGAATGGCAGGACCTTGAGGAATATGCCCCCTTCTCTCTACGTTCAGATTATTTTCCCCAAAAGTAAAATGTAATTTTTTCAAGATGTCTTGATTAGACCAGTCCCAGAAATGACCAAATAGAACGAGATACTTTTCTTTTCCCATAAGAAAATCTATAGATATTTCCGTATATATTAGATTAAGTCATATGGCCTTTTATTTTGACATTTTAAAATATATGTCCTGCCTCATTTCACAAAGGACTTAAAACAGAAATTTGAACATATTTTATGGAAATGACTATTTTAACTGAGACTATGCTTGGTTACCGTAGTATTCCAGGAGTTTCTTCAAGAATTATATTTTCAGGGGAACACACAGACATTCTAAAGAGACTCTAGATTGCGGTGCCTGGGTGACTCAGTCAGTTAAGCGTCCGACTCTTGATTTCGGCTCAGGTCATGATCTCACGGTTTGTGGGTTCGGGCCCCGCGTCGGGCGCTGTGCCGACAGCTCGGAGCCTGGAGCCTGCTTCGGATTCTGTGTCTCCCTCTCTCTCTCTGCCCCTCCCCCGGTCATGCTCTCTCTCTTTTTCAAAAATAAATAGGGGCGCCTGGGTGGCTCAGTCAGTTAAGCGGCCAACTTCAGCTCAGGTCACGATCTCGCGGTCCGTGAGTTCGAGCCCCGCGTCGGGCTCTGTGCTGCCAGCTCAGAGCCTGGAGCCTGTTTCAGATTCTGTGTCTCCCTCTCTCTGACCCTCCCCTATTCATGCTCTGTCTCTCCCTGTCTCAAAAATAAATAAAACGTTAAAAAAATTTTTAAAAACAAGAAAAAATAAATAAATAAACATGAAAAAATAATAATAAAATAAAACGATGCTAGATCAGGGATCAGCAAACCTTTTCTGTGAAGGGCCAGACAGTAAACATTTTAGGCTCTGTGGGTTATACCATCCACATCACCAGCAGAAACGCTCTGCTGTTATAACGCAAAAGCAGCCGAGCTACCCCGTGTAGAACTACAACTCTGGATTCCGGTGCGGGCTTGAGCCTGGGGTCCAGATACTTCCTTGCCGGCAGCTGGCCTGTGCGATGTGGGGTGCGTAACAGCCTGCCGGCCTCCGTCCACTCGCTGGGGACAGCACTCCTTCCCCTCACCTGCGACTACCCAAAGTCTCCAGACATTACCAGATGTCTCCTGGGGGGACAAAACTGCCCACATCTGAGAACTGGCGCTCTAGAGTCTAGCAGAATGTGAGCCGCATTTTTTGGCAGAAACGGTAAACGCGATCTTTTAACCGGATTTGGACAAATTTGGTGCTTTGGCCACGGTGTGATACATCCAACGAGTACGGCTGTCTCTGCTGGGCCACCGTGAAATCAAAACGTGCGTCCGTTGTGCATATTTTCTGAGGGGTCGCTAAATATTCTAGCCTTTGACCCATTAGCCCCACCCCTGAAAAATCTAACCATAAAGAAATTTGAAATGTGAGAAACACTAAATGCACAAGGATAAGGTGCCCAACGCAGTATTTTCTAGAAACGACGAACTTTTGGAAACGTAAGGTAAGCGCTGCGGTCTGTGTGTGCGTGTGTGTGTGTGTGTGTTCCCCAAATTCCTGGGTTGGAACCTAATGCCCAGTGTGATCACGTTAGGAGGCGGGGCCTCTGGGGGGTGATTAGGGGAGGAGGGGGTACCTTTCTGCATAGGAACGGGCCTCATAAGCCCTCAGCCCTCCCCTGCCCTGCCACATCTGTTGCCCAGGAAAGGGAAGACCACCCTACCGTGCTAACACTGCCTGATCTCCAACCTCCAGCTTCCAGAACTGTGAGGAATAACTTTCTTTTGTTTATAAGCCACTGCGTCTGTGGCATTTGGTTACAGACTAAGAAAACGAAGCAGAGGATCGCACTGTCAAACTACATGTTTCATTCATCAGTGGAAGATGTTACAACTTTCAAAAATCATGTCTACCGGGCGTCCACCCGGATGGCTCAGTCAGTTGAGCATCTCACTTTGGCTCAGGTCATGATCGCACCGTTCACGGGTTTGACCCCCACATGGGGCTCTCTGCTGCTGGCACAGAGCCCGCTTCAGAGCCTCTGTCCCCCTCTCTCTCTGCCCTTCCCCCGCTCATGCACTTTCTCTCTCTTTCTCTCTCTCAGAAATGAAAAAAAAACCCTTTTTTTTTAATGATGGCTATGGAGGATATTAGTAGCTGGGAAAAATGCTTTATCGCATTCTATTAAGCCAGCTAAGGAAGACGCAAGTTTACTTACAGAGTTCAACCTCAAATCCTCCCCCATTTTGTTGTTTTTTTATAATTTTTTTAATGTTTATTTATTTTTGAGAGAGAGAGGGACAGAACGCGAGTGGGGGAGGGGCAGAGAGAGGGAGACCCAGAATCCAAAGCAGGCTCCAGGCTCCGAGCTGTCCGCACAGAGCCCGACGCGGGGCTCGAACCCACAAGCCGTGCGATCATGACCTGAGCCGAAGTCAGACGCTCAACTGACTGAGCCACCCAGGTGCCCTCCCCCCATTTTTGTTTTTAATAACAGTAAGAACATGCTCACACATTAGCTACCTTGGAACTGAAAGATGATGAGTGATTCTGTTTGTTGACGGCCAGCTGGGGGTGGCTGTGTTTTAATGATCAGGAAACCCACAGCTTTTCTTTCTAAAGCAACTTGAACAACCAAAGAGCAAAGCAGTGTAGCCCAATGGTTGGGGGTGGGGAGTGCCCAGAAGGGTATATTGCCAAGGTCTGGATTCAAATCTCAGGGCCAAAGCCTCCCTAGCTGCCTGCAGGTTACATCAACTCTTGCAGGACTGGTTTCCAAACGGGAAGTTTGCAAAGTTCCTATCTCAGAGGGGAGCTCTAAGAATCAAATGAGACAATGGGGGGAAGGAAGGGTGGGGAACAGGGCCCATTGAATATGCCCAGGAAAGGTGAGCTCTTCTGTCTGGTGGGAGTGCCCAATGCCTTTAGGGAAATTGTCACGCCTTCCTTGTCCTGTGTTTTCTTGAAATTTTTCTCCAACCAAAAGAATTCACATCTCTAGAATAATGCCTCCCGAGGTGGATCTGTGTTTCAGTCTTTTTTTTTTTTTAATGTTTATTTAGTTTTCAGAGAGAGAGAGAGAGAGAACACGCACCGAGGAGGGACAGGGAGAAGAGGGAGACCTAGAATCTGAAACAGGCTCCCAACCATCAGCACAGAGCCTGCCTGATGCTGGCCTCGAACCCACAAACCGTGATATCATGACCCGAGCCGAAGTCAGACGCTTAACCGACTGAGCCACCTGGGCGCCCCATCTTTGTTCCAATCTTCATTTGTTTTTCAAGAGGATTTTTTTTTTTTTTTTTTTTGGTCAATTTAAAGGACTGTCCTCCTTTAGATGTTCGGTTCCATTTTTCCAACTGTCTTGCCTATAAAAATGATGGCAATAGGAAATGCCAACCGTATTTTTCTTAATACCCTTAACTGTCAAGATCGAGCCTTGATATCCATCCCTCTGATGACACCAGGGTTTTTTTTTCACTGTTACTGGTTAATGAATTCCGAAAATCTGAGAACCTCTGCCCCCCACCAAAATTAAAGGTCATCCTGGACACTTGCTTTTATCTGCTTTTGGAATAAGCGTGCCAGGCAATTGCCTGCCCTCTCAGGAAGGAAGACTGAGAACGTTCTTCCGCGGCTAAGTGATGCCCTTTCCTGGGGGGTCACCATCCGTCTGTGACAACATAAGCCCAGGGGGAGTAAACCCCGGGTCACCTCCGGGCAAGATCGGAAGACCTTTCCCTCCCCTTAAATAGGTGCGAATCCTTGCCGTGATTTTCTGAGCTGGTGCCTGATCTGTTTTATATTTGTTTACCCAGAGTTCTACAGTTGCTGATTAATTTCCTAAAGTTGGCCTAGAAATGCGGCAGCCAGCTTCTCCGTTGGGGCGGCCGGCCTTTGTTCCCAAAGCACAGTAATTGTTATTCTTAGCTAAGACTGCCCCCGTGTGGGCAGAGGCTGCGTTACCATGGCCTGGGGGAAAACCTTTCCTTCGGCCCACGGTTTAAGGAGGTGATGACAGGCGATTTGAATAAAACTACAGTTGGGTCTCTGCCTGAGTCTGGGTTCTGAGGGTTCTAGAGTCTTCCAGAGGGAGAACGTAACCCAATTAAATAGAGACTGCTTTAGGATGGGAGTGTGAATCCAGGCTGTACTTCGGAAAGAACGCTCCCTCAGGCCTCAGTTTCCTAATCAATAAAATGGAACGTTGGGCCCCACACGTGATTTGTGAAATCAAGACAGACAGATTGAAAACAAAATACAGGCTGTGTTCCTTGGCATGAATAAGAGCTCAAAAAGCATTCATTACTATTCAATTTTTTTTTTAATTTTTTTTAATGTTTATTTATTTTTGAGATAGAGAGAGACAGAGCATGAACGGGGGAGGGTCAGAGAGAGGGAGACACGGAATCTGAAACAGGCTCCAGGCTCTGAGCTGTCAGCACAGAGCCCGACGCGGGGCTCGAACTCAGACTGCGAGATCATGACCTGAGCGGAAGTCAGCCGCTTAACCGACCGAGCCACCCAGGCACCCCTACTATTCAATTCTTATGCAGCCTCAATTATATGCCCAGAATGTGTTATACCTAAAACAATTTTTCAAATGTGGTCATTAATAAGGTACAAATTCATCAACTGGCACAAAAGAAGTTTTGGTGGCTTTTGTCACTAAGGGTCACCAATACCCTTATTCAGGGACCTGTGTGTCGGTCAGTGTTCCAAGCATTAGAGACTGAATAGTCACAAAGTGCAATTAGGATCATTTAGATTAAAAATCGGGGAGGAGGGCCTGGGTGGTTCAGCTGATTACGCGTCCAACTCTTGGTTTTGGCTCAGATCATGATCTCAGTGTGTGAGATCAAGCTCCGCACAGGGCTCTGCGCTCACAGTGCGGGGCCTGCTTGGGATTCCCGCTCTTTCTCTCTCTGCTCCCTCTGCCCCCCCCCCAACCTCGCAAAATAAATAAATAAACTAGGAGGGTGGGCGATGGGCACTGAGGAGGGCACCTGTTGGGATGAGCACCGGGTGTTGTATGGAAACCAATTTGACAATAAATTTCGTATTTAAAAATAAATAAATAAATGCAGTGTACGATATAATAGCTTCTAGTGACTTCCTACCTCTATCAAGTTTCGAAACATTTTCATCACTGGAAAAAGGTGCCCGTATCCACTTGGCCCTCACTCCCCCGTTCTCCCCTCCCTGAAGCCCCTGGCAGCCACGGGGCTGCTTTTTCTTTGTACAGATCGACCTCTTTGGGATATTTCATAAAAATGGAATCCTCCAATATGTGGCCTCTTGCGTCTGGCTTCTTTTATTTACCATCACATTTTCAGGGTCCGTCCATGTCCTGCCATGTATCAATATGGATAGATTTTTTTTTAAGTTTATTTTGAGAGAGAGAGAGACAGCATGAGTGGGGGGAGGGGCAGAAAGAGAGAGAGAGAGAGAGAGAGAGAGAGAATCTCAAGCAGGCTCCCAGCTGCCGATGCAGCGCCCAACATGGGGCTCAGACCCACGAACCTCAAGATCACGACCTGAGCCAAAACCAAGAGTCAACACTCAACTGACTGAGCCACCCAGGCGCCCCGGATGGATATTTTAAAAGCATTTCCAGTGTGTGTGATACAGGGATGCAGAGAACTTGGGCCCTAGAGTCGAACACCCTACTTCCAATGCCAGCTCAACAGTGTGCCCGCTTTATAACCTTGAACACATTCCTTAGCCTCTCAGAGCCTCAGTTTCTTCATCTGACAAATAGAGGAATCTACGGTTTATTTGTCGTGAGTCAACAGTCAAGATTAAACAAGATAATGGTCGCATCACAACTGACACCGTGCCGGGCTCACAGCCAGGTCTGAAGAAGTTTTAGCAAACACTTTTTGTTCGTGTTTTGGCCATTGCGTTTTGTTATTAGTTATGTCATTTGGAGTCACTGCTGCAAAAAAGAAAAACAAAACAAAACACAAAACACAAAACGGGGACTTTGGAGTTAGACCCACTTTGAAATCTTGGGTCTGCCGCCCACAGGCTGGGTCACGTGGGCAAAGGTACATAGATTCTGGAATCCTCAGTTTCCCCATTCCCTGAAGACGGGGCCAGGCCTGGCCCTCCTTGTTAAACCCGCAATACTTTGGCTTGAAACATTGTTTGGCATCCTAGCTTCCCTGGGTTTATTCCATGGCTCGTGACAATCAAACGTGTAACAACGTAAAAATACACGTGTAACCCTGGTCACTTAAAAAGGCTGATGTCTGCCTGTGAATGTCGTTATACACCCGATAATGATGTGATGGGGCGGCCCTTCACCTGCCGTGTGTGTCCCCAAAACCCATAGCCCTAGGCGAAGCAGGAGAAAACAGCACACAAGCCCAGATTGGGGGACATTCCACAATATATTGCCCTGTACTTTTTTCTTTTTTTAAAGCTTATTTATTTATTTTGGGGGGGGGGGGGCAGAGAGAGAGAGAGAGAGAGAGAGAGAGAGAGAGTCTCAAGAAGGCTTCATGCTATCAGTGCACAACTCGACGCAGGCCTCGATCTCACAAACTGAGATCATGACCGGAGCTGAAATCAAGAGTCAGACGTCCAACCGACTGAGCCACCCAGACGTCCCTTGACCACACTTCTTACCACTGTGAGAGTCACCAAAAAAAAAATGACAATCAGGAACGGTCACCGACCAGAAGAGACTGGGTCTGAGACGTGGCCAACTAAACGTAAAGTGGTGCCTGGACTGGATCTGGGAACAGAAGGAAGGACAACAGTAAGAGAACCAGTACGTTCAGAGCAAAGAAATCGGCCGGTGTAACCTCCTAGTGTTGACAGACCAACATGGGTCCATAAGACGTCAGCATCAGGGGACCTGGGTGAAGGGTGTACAGGGGCTGTCTGTACTATCTTTACGACTTTTCTCTAAGTATAAAATGATTCCCGAATCAAAAATGTATTTAAAGAAGAAAAACACAGTCTGCTCAGGCTGCTGTAACACAATTCCATGGACTGGGTGGTCCCGGAGGCTGGGAGGTCCCACGATCTGGGGGCTGACCGTTCTGGTTCCTGGTGAGGATGCTCTTGTGGGTCGCCCATGGCCATCTTCTTGCTGTGTCCTCATGTGGCCGGGAGAGAGAGAGAGAGAGAGAGAGAGAGAGAGCTCATGCCTCTTCTTATAAGGGCACTCATCTATCGTAAGGGCTTGGTTCTTAAGACCTAATAACCTCCCAAAAGCCCCACCTCCTAACACCACCACTTTGGGGTCTAGGGGTTCAACATAGGGATCTGGGAGGCGGGGGGACAAAATTCAGTCCATAACAAACATACGTACGTGTGTGCAGATATGTGTCTGTACGTACGCGTGTGTGTGAAAACCCGCTGTGAGCCGTGGGCGCCAGAAGAAGGGGCCTTCCTGATCCTGTCCAT
Source organism: Panthera tigris (assembly GCF_018350195.1). Classification (NCBI taxonomy): domain Eukaryota; kingdom Metazoa; phylum Chordata; class Mammalia; order Carnivora; family Felidae; genus Panthera; species Panthera tigris. The sequence continues at coordinate 8,754,977 of NC_056662.1, read as the reverse complement.
ACTCCAAGTCCTAGTCTGTCGCCCACCCCTCCCGCTTTCCAAGAAACAAAGCCGAGTTCACTGAGAAAATCAAGTTACCAAATGATCATCTTGCCAAATTTACCACCTGTGTTCTGAACACCTTTAACAGCTTTTTAAAAACAGGCATCTCTCAACAGCTTTAACAGCAAAGTACCATTTTGTGACTGATTATGAAATGTAATTGTCTGAATATTAACTAACCGAAGCTTGAGATGCTCTCCGAGAAGCTGCTGGAAGAATCCTGAGAATGTAATAAAGTTGGTGAAATTGAAATCTACACAAATGAGCAGATTTCCTTGGGAAGTATTCATCTTTTCAAACAAAATCCCAGCATTCTCCACATGATAGACCTGCTCGGGAGATCCACGGTCTTTCACGTTCTATTGGACAGTTAGTAGGACTTTTCTTCATGATGCAAAGTGTGGTTCTCGCTTATCGATTTCACCAATAGCCTATCAGCCTTATTTTTCTAAAAATGGACATTTAAAAAAAATGTTTATTTATTTTGAGAGAGAGAGAGAGAGAGAGAGAGAGCATGAGCCGGGGAGGGGCAGAGAGAGAGGGAGACACAGAATCGGAAGCAGGCTCCAGGCTCTGAGCTGTCAGCACAGAGCCTGACGCGGGGCTCGAACCCACGAACCGCGAGATCATGACCTGAGCCGAAGTCGGCCGCTTAACCGACTGAGCCACCCAGGCGTCCCCTGACTAACATTTTTTTATTAAAGTTTAATTTACAGATGGATCACAAACTCCATTCTTGCCCCCCTCCCCCAGGAGCTTATGGTTTGCTGGGGACAGTGGGAGAAGAAGCTGGTGATCTCAGCCCTGCAGGGTAAGAGCCAGGCAGGGAAGGGTGGGCACCCCAGGCTGTGGGTGCTGGAAACAAATGAAAGCGATACAGGAAGTGGGCCTCTTGGGGGACGTCTCTGAGGCGAAAGGGAACCCAGGCAGGGGGCCAGAGGTCACAGAGGGCCTGGAAAAGCCAAGGTGGCCTGCCCAGCAGTGCTGGCCGCTCAGCCCTTTCCCCCTGAAGGACAGAGATTTGGTGGGAAGTGTGAGGCCTGGTGAGGCCAGGTTTCTGTGGAGGAAGAAAGGCCTCCCCCTGTAACTTCCTGTTCCATCCCCTGGGGGCCCATCCCTCCCTTAGCCCCAGAAGGTGCCATGCCTAGGTCTGTGAGCTCTGGGGGCCCATGAGGACGTTTTCACTTCAATTTCTATTAAAGTCAAAAAAGAAAGATGAGGGCCGCCTGGGTGGTTCTGTCGGTGGAGCGTCCGACTTCGGCTCAGGTCATGATCTCCCGGTTCATGAGTTCGAGCCCCGCGTCGGGCTCTGTGCGGACAGCTCGGAGCCTGGAGCCTGCTTCGGATGCTGTGTCTCCCTCTCTCTGCCCTTCCCCCGCTCCTGCTCTCTCTCGCGCGCTCTCTCTCTCTCTCTCTCTCAAAATTATAAATAAACATTAAAAAGATATTTAAAAAATAAAAATCAATGTTTTCTTTGGTTCCAAAGGTCTATCCAGTCTGGGACTACAGAGGAGCTGCGTGCTTCTCAAGGAGAGAAAACCCAAAGCCGTGACATGCTCTGACGCCCCCAAATTCCAGCCTAATCCCGACAACGGGTTGCCCAAATTTCTGCTTACGTGACGAGGAGACGCCACCAAGTGGCAATGACGTCTCCACCATCTTGGGCTCCCGCTGCGTGAAATAAGGTTCCTGGGGAAGAAATAATCTTCTGGGGGTCACGCACGTTCGGTACCCAGGCGGAACTCCATTCCCCACGTGTCTAATCCACAATTTTAGAAAATGCATAATTCAAACCTGTGTAAAATAGGACCTCACCCAGCCAGCCGGGGTCCAGTCAGGCTGAGGCTACTTCTGAAAGTCCTTAAGCTCCTTACCTCCAGGTGTCATTTGTATTGTAGATGAAAGGGGGCCGTCGGGCCGGCTGTGATCTATGGTTATTTGTTTTATATTAAGGATCAACAAAAAGCAGTAAAAGGAGTCATTAGAGGATTCCATTTTCCAATTCGCTACACTTGCCTGCTCACCTTCAAAACCGAATCGATAATAATGAGGGAGAGTTAATACAAGTTCAACCAAAAGTTCAAGTACTGCCGTTGATTCTTTGACATCGCCTTTCCGCTTCTGGTCGATAAACCCATGGATCTTGTTCCGCAGTGTTGCAGCCCCGCGTGGTCCCTCCCACTGGCCACAAGATGACGGGAGCCTCCCCGGCTGGCACCCCTAATCCTTCCCTGGCGGAAAACTCTCTGCTCAAGTGGTTTCCACCTGCCGACGATCCCTGAAGTGAGCCTTGCTCCCCTCAGGCTCCCAGGAGGGAGGTTCAGAGGGAGCAGCAGGTGCAAACCACTCCTCGTGCGGGTGTCAGATTAGATGCCACTTCTGCCAGGAAGCCCTCCAGACCCTCCCCGTGGGGGTCAGGTTCACCAACAGATGGGGTCTTCCAGAAATGGAAATCAAGTTCGACGTGAGCAGCCTGTCACCTGTCTCTGCGGCACGGACGTCCAACCCCATTCGAAGGTGGGCTCATTGGATCAATGATTCAGTGACCGTGTCCCATCATGGGGAGACCCTGGGCTAGTTGCTGGGGATGCAGCTGCGACTAAGTCACACTAATGTGATTAATCATGTTAATCCTCTGCGCAAGCCCCCTGGTGGCTGGGAGTAAGAGCCAAAATTCTTCCATCTGGTCAGCAAGACTCCCTCTCCTCCCCTCCCCTGCCCTCCCCTCCCCTCCCCTCCCCTCCCCCCCCCCCCCCCCCCCGTCTCCTCTCCTCCCCTCCCCTCCCCTCCCCTCTCCTCAGCCACTGGGCGAGCCAGCCACCTGCACCTTCTCACTGTCCTTGACTAATGCAGGGCCTTTGCACCTGCTGTTTCCTTGGCCTGCAGTGTTTCTCTCCACATAACCACGTGGCTCACACCCTCACCTCCTTCAAGTCTTTGTCTAAATCTCATTTCCTGGGTGAGGACTTTTCTGCTATCCTATTTGAAATTAAATCCCCAACCCCAACCTGAGTTCTGACCCCTCTTTACCAATTAATTTTCTACTAGTTCTTAGAAGCTCTGACATACTATATAATATACTTATTGATTACTCCATAATGCCAAAGTGTTTTGTCTTGTCACATGATAGGCCCTCAATAAATAAATAATGAGTGCATGGCTGAGCCTGACCTGCCCCCATGGACCTCATACTCATAGTCTTTTGTTTTTTAATTTTTTTTAATGTTTTATTTATTTTTGAGAGAGAGAGAGAGAGAGAGTCCAAGCAGGGAGGGGGCAGAGAAAGAGGGAGACACAGAATCCCAAGCAGGCTCCAGGCTCTGAGCCGTCAGCACAGAGCCCGACGTGGGGCTCGAACCCACAAGCTATGAGATCATGACCTGGGCCAAAGTCAGGTGCTTAACCGACTGAGCCACCCAGGCGCCCCTCCAGATTTCCTTTTCTTTTAGGACTCCACCCCTCATCAGGCACCTATTCGCCTTACATCCTCCCTGCAAGCCAAAAGCCACAGACGCCTCCTTCCTGCCTGGGCTCTCTCTGAGAAGCCGGCATCTGAGGACACAGTGAGGACGACAATGACAACCAGAGTTTCTTTTTTTTTTTTTAATTTTTTTTAATGTTTATTTATTTTTGAGACAGAGAGAGACAGAGCATGAATGAGGGAGGGTCAGAGAGAGGGAGACACAGAATCTGAAGCAGGCTCCAGGCTCTGAGCTGTCAGCACAGAGCACAACGTGGGGCTCGAACTCACGGACCATGAGATCATGACCTGAGCTGAAGTCGGTCGCTTAACCGACTGAGCCACCCAGGCGCCCCCAGAGTTTCTTTCTTTAAAAAAATAAAATAAAATAATTAAACTGAATTTTGGACATTACTGGAAATCGAATACCCAAACAGGAATGTTGTCATTCTGCTTCAGGGTTACAATCACTATGTATGAGGAATAAACTGGTTAATGAAGGTAAAGGCTAGCTCATGGAATGTTGAACTATAAAAATTATAAATATTTCAATAAAACCACGATAGAGTCTCATATTTCCTGCAGCATTTAATTTTAATTTTTTTTTTTTTTTATTTCAGAGAGAGAGAGAAAGCGAGGAGGGGAGAGAGGCAGAAGGAGAGAGAAAGACAATCCCAAGCAGGCTCCACACTCAGCAGGGTCTGATGTGGGGCTCGATCCCACAACCCTGGGAACATGACCTGAGCTGAAACCGAGAGTTGTCTTAGCTGACTGAGCCATCCAGGTTCCACCCACCCCCCGCCCTGCAACATTTAAAATAACACAGATAAAATAAAATAAAATGAGATAAAATAAAATAAAATAAAATAAAATAAAATAAAATAAAATAAAATAATAAAATATCACAGATATTCTTTGAAAAATTGTCCCAAATAGTTGAATGTCAAAGCCGGTGGGACCGGGAGAGGAAGTTTGTTTGTAACAGCGCCACCTGGTGGTGCAGTTTATTGAACACGTTCCAGCGTGAGCTAAAATGCCTGGGGTCCTCCCTTTAGTTAGTTCTACGGAAAAAAATAGTCTTGAATTATTCAAAATTTCCAGTATTGATCGTCTTTAAGAACGCACTTCTCACATACAACTTGGCAGGAGGATATTGTGCTCATCACCTTCACCATAATTGGAGACCAGGTTCCAAATGTACCTGGTTCCAAATATAATCAAATGTAATCCAAATGCAATCAAACCCCAGTGATGGCTTCAGCTAAATTCACAGAAATATCTACCTTTTACAAAACTCATGTGGGGCGCCTGGGTGGCTCAGTCGGCTGAGCATCTGACTCTTAACTTCGGCTCAGGTCATGATCCCCTGGTTTGTGAGTTCAAGCCCCACGTTGGACTCTGTGCTTACGGCACGAAGCCTGCTTGGGATTCTCTCTCCCTCCTCTCTACCCCTCCCCCGCTTACTCTCTCTCTCTCTCTCTCTCTCTCAAAAATAAATAAATACATAAATACATACATACATAAAATAAAACAAATAAAATAAAAATTATTTCAAAACTCGTGTATAAACTGTAGCCAGCTACTTATCCATTAAAAGCACAGACATAGTTCAACCCCTTTACCAGCCACAGGCAACTTACTCAACTTCTTTGGGCCTCAGTTTCCTTATCTGTCAAATGGGGAGGATAAACTGGCCACCTAAGATAATTCTCGTGAAGTCCCTTAGTGCTGTCTTTGGCACATAGTAAATGCTCAGTATTTATATATTAAGTTGAGGGGGGAAAGGAACAATATTCAGAAGGCTACAGGGAGGGATCTGGGGGGCTCAGTCGGTTAAGTGTCTGACTCTTGATTTTGGCCTGGATCACGATCTCAGTTTGTGGGATCAAGCCCAGCACCGGGCTCTGTGCTGACAGCACAGAGCCTGCTTGGAATTCTCTCTCTCTCCCTCTCTCTCTCTCCCTCTCTCTCTCCCTCTCTCTCTCTCTCTCTCTATCCCTCTGCCCCTCCCCTCCTCATGCTCTCTCTCTCTCTCTCTCTCAAAATAAATAAGTGAACTTTAAAAAAAACAAAAGGAAAGCTATAGAATAATCCCATTTCTGATAATAGTAATAAGTAACAGTATGGGCATAGAGGAAAATCAGAAGACACAGATTCTGAATTATTAAAGGTGTTTCCCTTTAGAGGATGGAGTTTCACTCTCTTTACTCTAGATTTACACAAGGCTTGCCTTTTTGTAAAGACGTATTGTGCTTGTAATTTTAAAATCAGGAGGTTTTTTTATATTCTGGTAAGATACGCATAACATAAAATTTCCCATTTTAACCATTTTTAAGTGTGCAGCTCAGTGGCGTTAAATACATTCACTTTGCTATGAAGCCATCACCAGAATGTTTTTATCTTCCCAAACTGAAACTCTGTCCCCATCAAACTCTCCATCCTCCTCCCTACCCCCACCCCCACTCCAGGCAACAGCCATTCCAATTTCTGTCTCTGTAGATTGGACTATTCTGGGAACCTCACATAAGTGGAATCATATGCTACCTGTGCTTTTGTGCAAAATGTGGGAGATTTTTTAATGCGTTTATTTTATAATGTTTACTTTTTGAGAGAGACCGAGAGACAGAGCATGAGCAGGGGAGGGTCAGAGACAGAGGGGGACACAGAATCTGAAACAGGCCCCAGGCTCTGAGCTGTCAGCACAGAGCCCGACGCGGGGCTCAAACTCACGAACCACGAGATCATGACCTGAGCCGAAGTCGGATGTTTAACCCACTAAGCCACCTGGGCACCCCCAAAATCTGTTTGGTTTTTTGTAATGTTTATTTATTTTTGAGAGAGAGAGAGCTCACATAAGCAGGGGAGGAGCAGAGAGAGAGGGGAACAGAGGATCTGAAGCAGCGGACTCCGTGCTGACAGCAGGCAGCCCAACGTGGGGCTTGAACTCTTGAACCGGGAGATTATGACCTGAGTCAAAAGTCAGATGCTTAACCGACTGAGCCACCCAGGCACCCAAAATGTGGGTTCTTAATGGAGAAAATAGAGGTTAAAGCACTATCTCTGTCCCGTGCAAAGCCCTTGATCACGGTCCTATTCCAGAAGCACCAGGTCCCAAGCCCCTCAGGGGGTCCACAGGTCAGAAAGACGTATTATGAAGTTACTTGCTTTCCATGGGCCACGTGAAGTGGGACGTCAAGAAAGACAGGGTGAGTGGCAAAGATGACCATCCCACTCTTTTACTAAGGCGCTAAAGAGTTAACAAAGAAGTGAAACATTGCCACACTTCTTGGAAAATTTCTTTCGCTTTGGGAATTTTATTTACCATGAAAAAAAAATATGTTATTCATATTAACATGTAGGGGGTTAATTGTTTTTCATCTTGAATTAATAGATGTCTTAATTGTTTTAAACTCTACTATGGCAAATACCAATAGGCATAACCCACGTAAACAAAAACTTTTGAGGACCCTGAATATTTTGTATCGTTTTACAAATGATTCTGAAGCCAGAAGTTCTAAGAATGGCCACATTGGGGCACCTGGGTGGCTCAGTCAGTTAAGCGTCTGACTGTTGATTTCAGCTCAGGTCATGATCTCACGGTTCGTGGGATGGAGCCTCGTGTCAGACTCTGCATTGACTGTGCAAGATTCTCTCTCTCCCTCTCTCTCTCCTACTCATGCTTGCTCAAGCTCTCTCAAAATAAAGAAACAAGCATTTTAAAAACTAAAAGAGGGGCGCCTGGGTAGCTTAGTAGGTTCAGGGTCCAACTTCCGCTCAGGTCATGATCTCACGGTCTGTGAGTTCAAACCCTGCATCAGGGCTCTGGGCTGACAGCTCGGAGCCTGGAGCCTGCTTCCGATTCTGTGTCTCCCTCTCTGTCTGCCCCTCCCCCGCTCACACTCTGTCTCTGTCTCTCTCTCAAAAATAAATAAACATTAAAAAAAAAAAAAAAAAGAATGGTCACACGATGTTAACCTTTCTTATGATGAACGGTGCTTGCATTGGCGTGGACCACGAGAAGCTTTTCTCTGTTTAGATTACCTGTCAAAGTGTAAACGTCTCAGATGTGAGGAACACTTGTCTCCGGGCAGTGTCTCCAATGTCCCCTGATGCGATTATCAAATTCTGCCCACCAGCCGTCTTCACCGCTCGCTCTACCCACCCACGCCCTCAAAAAAAGCCTTTCAAATACTCCAGACCAAAACTCTCCTGATCCTAATTACCTTTTAGTCTTCTTAAGTACCTCCCCACCCATGCATAGCCTGTGAAACCCCTTCCACTTGGTACGATGATGTATAAGGGATAAGAAACTAACAAGCCTTGAGTGTGCTTTACGTTTTTGCCACAGGTAGATGGAAATGCTTACCTGCAGTGACTCAGCGGATAATCTCACAGGTAGGAGGTTATTCGGAGATAATTCTAGGAGACCACCTCTCTGCCATTAAAGGATTGCTGGGCTGGAATAAATCGTATTCATCCATGCATCATCCATCCATCCCTCCATCCTCCCCGCACATATTGAAGGAGAGAGGAGCTTTGTGCTATGCCCAGGGGAAACATCAATACATTCCTTCCCCTGGGGAGCCCACCTTCAAGTGCACACCCTAACGGCGGGTGGTAGTCAAGTCAATGCTACGAGGAAAAATAACACCAGATACAGACGTAAGGAGGCTGGAAAGGCTTCGGGGCAGGTGACGTACGAGCACAATCGGGTGAAGTCAGGGAGCGGGGCAGGCTACCCGAGATAAAAGTGTTGCCAGGCCTCGAAATAGCAAGGATACCACTGCTGAAAGAGGAAGGTGCCCAGAAGTTTCCAGAAGGAGAACCAAGGCCTCTGTGGCTGCCGTAATAAATGAGGGAAGAAGGCTAAGCGAGGCCAGGGGTCAGGCCAAGGATTTGGGGTTTTATCCTACGACTGAAAGTCCGTGGAGGGTTTGAACAGGGACCTGGGTAAAATTATCTATATGTTAAAAAAGAGTTCCAACACCCACGTAGAGATTCGGCCGGGGGAGAGGAGGTTGAACAGGGAGGAAGGGGGACGGGAGGCGATGGCTGCCCTCCGGGGAAAGAGTGGCTTGGCCGAGGGGATAGCAACGGAGGAGACAGGAGGCAATCTGTGTGTGTGCCCAGAGGTTTTGCAGGAAAAGAGGCTGCAGGCTTGCTCTCCGCTTGGACGAGGAAATGAGTTCTCCCAGGCGGCTGAAGGGTCTGGAGCCTTCCGTGGAGCCGGGGGAAAGCTGTGGCTGGTGCTTTAATCGTCCGCATGTCGAGTTCAGATGCCAGTGAGGCCTGGGTGGCTGCGTGGAGGCAGCGGCCGCGAGGGACACAGCCGGCCTCAGGGGCAGGGCTGGAGGCGGTCCCGACGCAGACAGATGCACTCAGACCTCTGAACCCCAGGGTCCTGTGTCGTCAGAGGTGGGGACTGGAAAGGATTCATCTGTTCCTAAAATCCCAGCCCAGGGCTGCTGGGGGTTAAAGGGAAAATCCCCCGGGGTTGAGGGTGGCAATCAGTCCCTAGACCAACAAAGATGATGCCTGTCAGGCACTTAGCTCGAGGACATTTTAATTATCGTTCTAATGAGATTACAGATGCCGGAAAATCTAGGAAGCTTAGGTAACTTCTCACTCTACAGTAAAGAATCCCTGGTGTGTCGGTCAGGATCCGGGGGAGGTCAGGGCTTGGGAGTGGGATTCTGAGGGGGAGGCCGGAACAGCCACAGGAATTCGGGAGTCTGATGTGCGGGCCAAAGTGATGATGAAATCTCCCCGGGTGACTAAGGGTAAAAAGGGCAGGAAAAAAGTTTTGACTTTTTTTTTTTTCTTCTTTGGTAAGACTTTGTACAAACGCGAAGAGTGGACATCTTGTCATCCTGCTTCTCTGGTTTTTTCCAGAGTTATCCTAAAACGTAAATCTGATGCCACCATGGGCCCGGGTACCTCCAAAGGCCTTCCCTGCACTTCCGTCATGGCCCCAAATCCTCGAGATTCAATACCTCGGACTCTTGCCCGAACTCCAAATCCGTCCCAGGAGCCACGGTGCTCCAGTGGGGCACCCCAGGGACATTTTGGATTGCCTGAAGACACTTTGGGTGGTTACAAAACCACAGCGGGGAGGGGTGCTACTGGCCCCCCGGTGGGCGGGGGCCGGAGCGATGGCCAAGCACCCTCCGTGGGTGGCACAGAAGAGCCGCAACAAAGAATAAAAGGCCAGCAGCCTTTATCCTTTAGTTATCTGTTCAGAAGCTGGCCTCACCCCCAGCTCTGTGCTCCACATTCTTCTGTCTCCTGCTGGCTTCCTTCCATTATTGCAACTGGTCACAATTGCGTTTACGGGTTTTCAGCCCGTCTTCGGCACCGCCTGGAGGACGTTAGCTCTGGAAGGTAGAAGAGCAACTTTGGTTCATGGGACACAGATTCCCCCCGCGCCCAGCACCAGCGCGAAGCACTTGGCAAACAAACACACGCAGAATGAATAGAAACAGGCAGAGGGGCGCCTGGGTGGCTCCATCGGTTAAGCGTCCGACTTCGGCTCAGGTCATGATCTTGTAGTTCATGGGTTCAAGCCCCGCGTGGGGCTCTGTGCGGACGGCTCGGAGCCTGGAGCGGCTTCGGATTCTGGGTCTCCCCCTCTCTCTGCCCCTCCCCCACTTGCACTCTCTCAAAAATAAACATTAAAAAAAATTAAAAACAGGCAGAGAGGCCACCAACTTTCTTCACCTCTCCAGATGTAATTTTTTTTTATCCCCTTGGAGCCATTAGGTTTTCAGGAGAAAAGCGTGCTTTCTTAAGAAAAAATTAAATAAAACCACTGAAGTCAGCCTGCACTGCCGTGTATTACGTGCTCCTTTTCATGAGGGCATCTGAACAGAAATGCACCTCGATCTTTGCCGAAAGAAACAATGGAAGGATCAATCAAAAACTAATTTTATGAAATGGTTACTTTATAGAAGGGAGGGAGCAGGCTGGAACGAACGAAAAGCTAGTGGGCTTCTCTGGCTATATACCTGGTCTTATGGTTTTAAGAAACTGTTTTACATAACGAAACTGTATTTAAAAGGAAAAAAAGGCAAAGTAGAATCTAAAGATGGAAAACACTGAACCCAAGAGCGTATGTTGGCAAGCCCACATAAAGAAGCTTGGGCTCCCTCAACCATGCTTGCGTTTCTGGAGTGGAATTTACGCAGTAGAGAGCAGGGACCACGGAAGACGTTGACTGCCGGACCCCACCCCCAAAGTTTCTGATTCAGCGGGTGTGTGAGCCTGATGGTTGGCATTTCTGGCAACTTCCCAGCGATGATGATTTTGCTAATCTGGGACCACCAGTTGAGAGAACCCACTTACAAACAAGTGAAATTGAACAAGTTTGAAATCTTCCCTTAGAATGTTGGTAAGAATATTGGCATCATGACTTCCTTGCTGTATGTAGTAGGGTAAAGCAAGCCATGTGGGTATCGGGAACCCAACTTTTCAGAGAATCCAATATAAAAATCAAAGAAACAAAAGCACTATTTTAATTCTGAGACAGAAACAGCCATATAGAGGCACCTAGTTGGCTATGTTGGTAGAGCATGTGACTCTTCATCTCAAGGCTGTAGTTTGAGTCCCCTCTTTGGCTTAGAAATTGCTTAAAAATAAAATAAGAAAGAAAAGAGGAAGAAAGGGAAAGAGGGAAGGAAAGAAAGAGGGAAGAGGGGAGGGGAGGGCAGGGCAGAAAACAGCAATATAATTCACTCAAGTGTTGTTTTGTTTTACTCTTTAAGAGCATATATATCCTTTCTCTGTTATGAAGGCCCTGGGGTTGAAGCAGCCTACCCCCAAATCACCATTTCTAATTACCATTTCCCAGGAAAGGAACCCAAGGTCCTCAGGTAAGTAACTCTCCAGGTCCGGGTCAGGAAATGGTCAAGGAGAGCTCAGAACGCCTGCCTTAAAACCAAGAAGCCTCCAGAGTGTTGTCCAAAACATAGCCAACTTGAAGGAGACCCTGTCGGCCAGAGACCCCGAAGATTCTGAGCGTCAAAATGATGCCTACAATTTGCTGACAACTTGTCAAATGTACAATGAGTTCTTAACAAAAAATTCGAAAGTCCATTCACCAGTCTTGTCTGGGACCAGACATTATTCTCAAGGCTGGTTAATCAAGGGGGAGAATCAAGTTTTATTTATCCTGTCTTGTTTAAGCTGTATTTCAAGGTCATCAAATAATCACATGAGGTCTTCTGTCCAATAATAAATGCGGAGGAAATGACAGAACTTAAAAAAAAAAAAAAAAAACACCTTTTGCAACATCCCTAATGTTCGTCAGTGGCTGCTAAAACCCAAAGGAGAAAGGTTGATGGGGAACTTTATTACGGCTGGTTAGTCTGACACCTGAACCCACTGATCAAACGTCACTACAGGTTGGAAAACCAAATATTGTACATGTCCAGAGGTGATGCGATTGGGAGCACACAGACCCCTGCTCCCCAAAACTGAGCTCAAATCTACTTTAAACCCCTAGATTTAATTCACCAGTTTATAGGAGATAGACTGGAAAAACAGGTCAGATGAAACCACAAATATGCAATAAACCCTAACAAGGTGCCAACTTCTACAGGACGAATGACGCAGCCTCTTCACTAAGTAAAATGTCCTCTAAGGTGTGTGTGGAGGGAGATGTGAATTAAAACAGGCTTTAAAAAAAAAAAAAAAACGATATTCTAGGGGCGCCTGGGTGGCTCAGTCGGTTAAGCGGCCGACTTCAGCTCAGGTCATGATCTCACGGTCCGTGGGTTCAAGCCCCGCGTTGGGCTCTGTGCTGACAGCTCGGAGCCTGGAGCTTGTTTCCGATTCTGTGTCTCCCTCTCTCTCTGACCCTCCCCCGTTCACGCTCTGTCTCTCTCTGTCTCAAAAATGAATAAACGTTAAAAAAAAATTTCTTTTTAAAATAAAATAAAATAAATAAAAATAAATAAATAAATAAAAAACGATCTTCTAAACTAAGTGGATCTTGTTTGGGTCTTGATCACAACTCAACTGACCAAATCTAAGACGACACTTTTGCAAGGCTGTGTGGACATCGTGGTTGGTTACCTGTGACCATGAAAGCCCTTATCCATTAGGGACTCACAGTGAAGGGTCGTAGGGATGAAACTAAATCGTGTCTGAGACTCGCTTTAAAATACTCGGGGGAGAAAAAAAATGCTGCTGGCGAGGGTGAGGACTCATTACACGAACCCCTCTACTAAACTGTAGGCTTAAAGTTGTAGTTCTAAAAAGTTAAAAGCAGAAACGAGGGACGCAATAAAGACCCAAACCAAGACTGCAAAACACCAAATCTATATTTACATCCACATATAATAACATAACTTTAAGCTGAAATATATCATAAATAAAACAAGTAATGTCTACTGTTTGACAAGTATCAACAATTAAAATAAATCAAACTGGAATGAAATAAATACATAAACAAAAATCCAACGGATTGTACCTCTATTATATGTACTGTTGTCTCAAAGGAAAAAAAAAAAAAAAACATACAAAACCAGTAGTATCCCAATAGTTAATACTGATGGACAAAAAAAAAAAAAAAAAAAAAAAAAAAATTGGAGGACAAGGGCTGTGGAACAAAGGACATTTTTATGTATTCAGAAATTGAGAAATGTGGTTAGAAAAGAGAAATCTGAAAGCCCCCCCAAATTTCAGCATGACATGAATTGACTTGTTTTCAAATAGATTTGGTGATTTTTTTTTTTTTTAAATACAGGTTTAAATTTCAGCCCTCTATTATCTCGTATCCCCTTTTAAAGATTTACATTTATAGTCACAGCGAGCTTTCTGTAACACTCATTGGATTAGGCAAAGATCAAGTCAATCATCTTGCAAATGTGTTAAATCTTCAAAAATAGGCTATAAAAGTGCAAAACTATGAAAACAAAAATCTAGATTATGTACATATGGCTCAGCTTGTGAACAGGAAAAATGGTGGATAGTGTACTACTCTCTCCTGATACAAAGCACTTCACTACAAGGCCAACAGACCAATCAGGTCTCCCTTTCCCACGGGAGTTAAGACTTCTCGGTCAAGTACGCTTCGTGTTGCATAATGAAAACAAAAAAAATCAGGATTCTTGTAGGACTTTACTCTCGCTCTAACGCAGAAGGGCAGGGCAAGAAAACTTAACAGTGCAAATTTATTTTTGAAACAGTTTTCTTAATAAAATATCTTGTGGTTGCTAAACCCACGTACTGCTGAATAAACTCAGCCACGGACAGCATGTGGAAGGGAACAAAAGTCTAAAACATCTAGTAGTAAGCCAGCTGGTGGCCATCCTCGCTTTAAAACCCAAACTACATCTGGTTGCTCAACACAACCAAAAATGGGAAGACAACTGAGGTCAAGAACCAGATCGCACCCTCCCCATTACCAGAAGGCTCGGCAGGCAGTTCCTTATTCAGAATCAACGTGTCTACAATTAACTCGTGTACGTCCACGGTTAACCCAAAGGCCAGGCACACCAGGACTTCCAGATACAAACCTAAAATTTACCCAAACGCTTTCACGTCCTTTAAAACCGCTCCCAATATATGAAATTCACGTGTGTTAATTCAGCATTTCAGGTTTTTTACATACCAATTTAAGCGAAAGCCAAAAAAACCCTGAATTTTCCAACAAAAGTGATGAACTTGACAGAAAGTAAGTAACTCCACATAGAATTTGGTATGTTTACTGGATATGGGGCTGTCCTGAAGAGGACAGACGCACTTCTCTGTAGACACGCCCGCTTAAAAACCCTACGGGGCACAGGCTGCTCTCAGACAAGGGTCGCAGATCGGGACTCTTCCTCAGTTGACGGACTGAAAACTTGCAATGAAAGGGCACCGAATTCAGAATGGCTGACCTCAGTATATGCAGCACATAGTCACAGAGGGTCGATACTTCCGTTCACAATTTTGTTAAGACGACGCACTGAGGAGGATTTAACATAATACAAATCATCGGGAATTTTTTTTTTTTTAAACATACATTTTCCATGAAAGAACACACAAACAGCAGGAGCTGCTCATGGGGATGAGCTACAGGAGAGAGAAAGGGGACGCACAGTATCTGAACAAGCAGGTTTCGAACTTACGTATGTACAGAGTTACCTGAGGTGCAAGCGTTCGTTATAGACTCTCCCCCCCCCCGCCCCCCCACCCGGATGGTTTGTGTTCAGCAGCGCTCAAGTATGCAAAAGACTCCTTATTTGGTCAACTCTAAAAAAAATATTATTCAGGGACAAAATAGAGATTTGCAGTCTCCATTTGTGTACAACCCAACTGTTCCAACTATGGTTTTTATTGCTATTTGGTACAAAAGTTAACAGAACAACTTTACAAAACCGTAGTGTTCCTGGTATGTTACATGCACGGCACGGTCACAGCTTATTTCACGAGCTTCCGCCATCTGCCTTCTCAAAGGGTGGACTCACTCAATTTCATGGACAGAACACACATCCATCGGGACCTACGGGGGAAAAAGGTTCAAGAGAGCGGCTCAAGATAAAACTGAAAACAGCTTGGGAAAATCTTTTTTCTTTTAATAAAGAAGTGTAATAAACAGAACCAAAGGGATCTAGAAATGCACCGAGTTCCCCTTAAGCTCAAATGTCGCAACGAAGGGGCGCCTGGCTGGCTCAGTGGGTGGAGCATGTGACTCGATCTCCCGGTTGTGAGTTCGAGCCTCACGATGGGGGTGGAGGTTAACAAATTAAAGCTTAAAAAAAAAACTGTTGCAATGAAAGGACCAGGACTCTGCACAACGCTGCACCACCCCAGAGGATACTACTACATTCTGAACAGTGATTTAGCGAAGAGGATTTCACCAAGAATCAGAATTTGCATCAGTTACACGAAGCCTGGCAAAGACCACCACAAGAAACCGAAAGCTTGTAACATCATCTGTTCAGCCAACATCTAATGGGTTTGATCAGTGATGGTGCCGGCAGCGGGTGAGGAGGCAGTGAACAAAGCAATCTCCTCTCAAGCGGAGCTAGCAGTGAACTGGGGCACACAGGTAAGAGGGGCAGACGTGGGGGTGAACTGCACAAGCAAGGGGCAGCGGCCAGGGAAGTCCCTGGTTCCCGGCAGACGTCCTCAGGAAATGATGTTAACCGGTCCCGCGTATCAGAGAGAGGTGATCTGGCACCCAGAATGCAGAAGGACGTTCCAGGCAGAGGAAATGCAAGCAGAGATGCTCAGAGGTTACAGAAAGAGGCCGGGGCGGGACCAACAGGACAGTGGCATCCTCTGTGACTGACAGACTGTGCCCCTACAGTGCAAGTAACCTGTTACAAATTAGCTGTGCCTTATAATCCATCAACGATTTGTTTTGTTTTCATGGAGAGGGGGCTGAATCCCGCTCCTGCGACAACACTTCCTTCTCCTTCTCCTTTCACTAAGTGAGGGGAGAAAGGAGCATAGATCTGCATCAGCCCGATGGGCCCCACATGTGTCTCACTGCAAACAAGAGGGAGACTGGGAGTACATGGTGGGCGTTAGACAAGAAAAGCGGTTCTGGGAGAGAACTCAAACCTGTCCATAAACCCAGCTCTTGTCATTCAATTTATTGGTAAATGAGGTCTAGTAACTTGTGCGGACATCAGGCCCTGTAGCCAAACTCGGAATTAACTCAACGGAATTAACACAACTCTGAGGG
The DNA here is from genome assembly GCF_018350195.1 of Panthera tigris. Classification (NCBI taxonomy): domain Eukaryota; kingdom Metazoa; phylum Chordata; class Mammalia; order Carnivora; family Felidae; genus Panthera; species Panthera tigris. Next base: position 8,738,799 of record NC_056662.1, on the reverse strand, counting down.
TCCTGCTGGAGTCTTCTGCGTATCTACAGTTACATACATTCGCCAAGTGAACCACACTGTCAAAATGCACCTCCGCGCTCTTGTCCCGCTCCCCTCCCTCAACAAATAAGGATGCACCGAGGTTTTGAACAAGCTCTTAAGCATGAGGGTTGGGGCCCAGGCTTTGGGTCATGCTAGGACAGAACTAAGAAGAGTGGGATGCGACCCAAGTCTCGGTACCCTCATCCGTAAAGGGTGCACGGGACCTCCCAACCCAGCAACCATTTTCTGTAAAGAGCCAGAATGTAAATGTAAATATTCTCAGCTTTGCAGGCCACGCGCTCTCTGTCACAGCTACCACTCTGCTGATGTGGCTCAGGAGCCATCGGCTATATGGAAAGGCATGGACACGACTGTGTGCCAGTAAAACTTTGCAGACAAAAGCAGGTGGAGGTTTGCTAATCCCTGGCCTAATGCCCGCCCACCCCCCCCCACCCCGCATGTGGGAAGGATTAAATGAGGTCATGATTATAAAAACACTTCCAGGCTGAGCACGAAATAAATGCTTAGTAAATTCCAGTCGGTACTATTGTTATTAGTTACCATCATCATGGATATCTGGAGACCCTGAGCACTGGAGGTCTTAAGAACACTTTAAAAATCAAAACTAATTTTACTTTATATTTTACTGAATGAACCAGATGGTTTATTTCCAATTAACTAAAATCAATAGATCATATATGCTTACCTTTCTTACCCGAAACAGGAAATCAAGTTTTTTTATCATTTGGTCGATAATGTGCATTCCCAATAAAATTCTCATAGTTTCTCTTTTGTAGCATGCTGCTAGATAAGTGTTGATAGGACACAGGTCTTTTTCCTGATTGGAGAAAAAAAAAAAAAACGCATAAAAACACGTTACAACTGAAATGGTTTTAAGTGCCTCGAGGACATTTGCTAGCACAAAATTTTAAATCACTGAAGCCAGAATTATCTGAGTGCCATGTGGTCATTAGTAAGAATGACATTGGTAACTGTAAGTAAGCTACAATCTCGGGTTTCGGCACCAGAGTGGGGGGGGGGGGGGAATAAAGCCCCAAACAATGGTGGTAGACGTTATCTTAAACCTACATGCATCATGAACCATAACCGTGGGGAAGAGGAGAAAAAATACTGATGTTTGAAAAGAGGCTTTCACTTGCAACATAGAGCCCTACTCTTCAAGTAAAGGCAAAGTTTTGACTCACGTCCGTTTTAACAACCGATAGGGAGAAAAATAGACACTTCTAATCAAAAGGCTGTAAAAATTAGTATTTCATCACAGGATTTAGAAAATTCACTGGAGTGTGTAAAAAGCAATTGTTTTACAATTTGCTATCCCTACCGTATCAATTGGCATCAAGCTATCCTTGATAAGAGTATCGTCGCCACACAGAACCCTTAATTTGAAATTAATACAAACCGAGAGGTTTGAAAATGGATTTCTCTTTGGGGCTGCACAGACCAGCGGGGCTTATATCGGACAAAGGGTGGTTTAATTAAGTCGGCCTCGTGGGACAGCTCCCCAGGACACTCTGATCGACCTCTTCACCTGCACAGGTAAAGCGCCACAGGCCTCTAAGGGAAAGAGGCCGGAAGGAAACAGGGGTTTTGAAAACACTTCCATGGGGAGAACTCCAAAGTAATCTTCGACTTTTAACAATTTACCCACATGGGAAAAACGGGTTTTGTCCCTTCCTTCTTCCTTATGGATGTCTTATGGAAATATATGATGGGTATGAGACAAATTAACTCTATTGATTCTACCAACACTGTAACTGCTGAAATGGCATTCTAATGTTTGCTTTCTGTGGGGTCAGGCCATATGATGCATAGAGCCTCTTTTACGTGAAACGTTATCTACTGCTTAAATGTTTATGCTGTGTTGATAATATTACATTGATGCATGACCCTGTATATTGTGTGCCTAGTATGTGAAGAAAGGGATTACAAGATGTATATAATGACTTTCTAACCTTGCGGCATTCAGAGTTTCCAAAAGATGAAGAAAGACCAAATCTAAATAAAACACTTCATCATTTAAGAAAAAAATTGTCCATATGGGAAAAGGGTGAGGCTTTTAAAATGCGCTGAATATTTAACAAAAAACGGTCTGATTCTAGAGTCCCAGCATCAAAAGAATGTCCACTGAGGTTCTCATACTTTCTGCTCCTGGTGGAAGACGCATGCTCCTAGGGGGCTCACAGTGCACCTGTCACCGGCTAGTGGGGACACTGCCCACCCACAGACCACTCATACCGGCGAAGGGACAGACTGGGCTGGGCTCCAAAGGGCTTCAGCATGAAGGGTGGGGAGCCAGCACTGCCCAGGGCCCCCCGGACCTCACTAGCATTGTGAGCTGGCTGCGGGCGGGGAGTGTGGCCTTCAGCCCGGAGGGCGTGGGCCCCCGGGTCTGTCCATCTCCCCACCCCTGACCCTCAGCAGCCCCCAGGCCCAGGGCCCAGCCCCTCCTCCACTCCCGCGGCCTAGGGTCCCTAGGCCCGTACCCCCTCCACCTTCGCCAGCGAGCCCAGGGCCTATTATCCACCCCTCCCCTGACCTCCCCTTGGGGGAAGGGGGAGGGCAGGGCAGGGCCTATTCCCCGGCCCCCCTCAGCCTCCCCTTCGGCGGCGGGCCCAGGGCCTGTCCGCAGCCCCCCCAACCGCAGCCTCAGCCTCACCTTCCGGGGGGGGGGGGGGGTGACCCAGAGCATCCGCGCACCCCTCCCCCAGCCTCACCTTCGGCGGCGGGCCCGCAGGCGAAGAGCGGCGCGGGCGCGGCGCGGGGCTTGGGCGGCATCGCGGCGGGCGGCGGGCACACGCACTCGGCGGGCAGCAGCGACTGCAGGCCGCGCACCACGTGGTACTTGGGCAGCTCGAAGGCCCGGCGGAAGGTGGGCGCGGGCGGCTCGGCGTCGGGCCGCGGCCGCTTGGGCAGCGGCTCTCCGGGCTCGGCGGGGCGGCCGCTCGGGGGGTCGCGGCCCCGCGGCGCCCAGGGACGCTCCGCACAGCCGTTGGCGGCGGCAGGACCGGGCGGGGCGGGGCCGGCGGGCGCCCTGGCCTTGGCCTCGGGCCTCCGGCCCCTCTCTGGGTTGGCGGCGTCGGCCGGCGGCCGGGCGACCCCCTGCGCCCCGCCGGGCTGCGGCTGCGGCTGGTGCGGCGGCCGCGGCGCCTTCAGGTTGCTGGGCGCTAAAGTGCTGGGGTCGAGCCCCGGGGGCGGCGGGGGCCTGGCGGGCGCGGCGGGGCCCGGCTTCCCCCGGTCGCGGTCGCGGTCCCGGTCGGCCGGCGCGGCCTTGGCGGGCGGCGCGGGCGCGGGCCTGGCCTTGGGCTTGGGGAAGTGCGCCAGCGGGGCCACGTCCTTCCCCAGCAGCGCGGGCGGGCAGCCGGTGCGCCGGCTTCGCAGCAGAGACTTGCTCCTGCAGTTTTTGTGGATGTCGGGGTTGTACTTATGCTCCAGTCGCTGGTGCATCATCAAAACCTCGGGATAAAAGGTCTTGAAGGTACAAAATGGGCAGGTGATCCCTGGGATTAAACTTTTGCTCAGAGAAATGGCCGGGCAGCCGTGAAGCGCCCCGAGGGACAGGTTCAGAGGCTTCTCCTGGCAGTCCGCGCCGGCCTTGTGCTTGCCCTCGGCCGCCGTCGCCGTCCCCGCGTGCTTCTCCCGGTGACCGACCTCGGCCGCACGGGCCGCACCTCCGGGGACCCCCACCTCTGTTCTACACGTGGGTTCCTGCGCCTGAGGGTCACCCGCCGCTCTCTTGGGTAACGCATCCAAATAGGCGGGGGCAGGAGTTTTGCAGACTCTATCAGTACTGTCCTCCGTTGCGTTTTTATTGAAATCCTGAGTATCTTTGTGAACTGGTGAGAGGACAGTGCTGCCCAGAACATTCGGAAAGGCAGAGGCCATCCCCTTAAGTTGCTTTGCAGGTGGGCTGCCTTTAACATCTTTGGCACCATCGAAAAATCTTTTCAAATTTTTGGTTTGCGCACTGTCGGGGGTAAGTAGTGCATCTTCGGGCTCCTGGTTCTTCCCGTCGTTCTTGACTTCCGCGGCAATATCAATCTGTTTGTCCTTGTGATGTCTCTCCAGGTGATACCGCAGAGAGGTCTTCTGGGCTGCAGCATAGTCACAGAATTCACATTTGTACGGTTTTTCACCTAAAACAACAAATGTCACCGTATTACACGAGTTTATCTGGAATAAATGAAGAATCTGTCCCCAAGTGACAAAAGCATCAAACCAGATCTTTGGAAACTAGAATCATCTAAGAGAGAATAGAGGGTCTTTCCTTTTCCCTTCTCCCTGCTGACCTTCATATCCGGGGTTTTTCCCCGGCTGCTCGCTTCATCACCCTCACTCCACTGAGTATTTGAAAATGTGAATAGCGTCTTAAATAGTGCGCCTTAAACTTACTTCATCTTAAGCCTCATAAACCATTATGGTACAGCTGCTTCTACAATCTCAAGGAAACTCTAAACATATTCTCGTTTCATCCCAAGTCATAAAAACCAGTACCCAAAAAAGCTGTGGCATTAAAACATACTAAAGATAAAGAGCAAGTTGTAATAAGATGAGTGGCTACAACCGTCAGAAAGTAAATAAACTAAGTTCAAAATCAGGAACAGCTCGAGTTACAAAATGACACTAACAGACTGCCATTAGTACACTACACATTGACCCAAACTATTCTCCAAGGGTCTAACAGAATAGTCGAACAACAGTATTAAACAAAGAAACACAAAGAACCGCATCATAATTGTTTAAGCCAGTAAGAATTAAAGATCTAGGAAGCTCCTTACCTGTGTGCGTTCTGAGATGAATATTGAGGTAATAATTTGAACGGAAAAACTTCCCACAGTAACTACATTCTCTCGAGGATGTAAGATGCTTTATTTTTCCTCCATCATCATTTTTATCTTGAAGCAGAAACAAAAATATTTATGTAAGAAGACAGCTCGAGTACACGAGTAAGACAAGTGGGCTTTAAGTATTCTTGATGGAAGCATTTTTGGAAAAGCATAAAATAGCTTTTATATATTAGTGCTGGGGTAAACCAGAAAGGGTAGGAACATACCAAACACTGTTTGGAGGTCATCTGAAGTCTTGCAAGCTTTTTAGCATGCGTGCCTTGTTTTTTGTTTTGTTTTGTTTTTGTTTCCTGAGTACAGCCAACTTAGTGGATCGTTAAAAGAGTCCGTTCCTCATTTGCCTCAATCACAGGAAAGATCACTTAACAGACTGACATGCATGGGCAACTTTCTGTTCTCCCAACACGTCTGCGACATGCCTGCTGGACCTACACTCGCTGGCTGCAATATCCAGCTTCTTCAGAGCAACTGATTTAGAAAACTGAGCCAATATAAATTGCCAGTTTCCCCAACCAGACAGAAGGCGGCGATCCTAAGATCAGGCCAGCTACCACTAGAGGGTAGCAAGCACAACCTAATCTTCACAGAAACTAAAAGGTTTGGCATTGGGTCAAACACCTTGTTTGTCAAAATTTAGCATGTTTTGGAAAGCAAACCGTATCATTCGCCAGCACGCATGTGGACAAGATATACCTGAGACCAATCAGAATCCGTCCCCAAGTGACAATGGGTTAAACTTGAAATTTCAAACTCTGCACTGATCAGGAGAATAGATCTCTGCTACAAGAGAGTAAAGGTCTGCCGGGGATGCTAATTTAAAGGGTGATTGTATTTAAACTCCAGCCCTCCAAAAGACCATTCCGTTTGCTCCAGTTAAGATGCCCACTCCCACAAAACTGACTGTCAAAGTTCGAGATCAACCTCCTCTTACTACACACACTACACAATGAGGACAAGAGAAGGGAAGTAGTCATCTCTTAAAATTGAGTATCACTAAACTGGCCATTTTGCCTTGAAAACCGAACTCCAACCTTTGAAAGGCCTCCTTTCCCTGCTCCTTCCTCACTCTGCATTTTGGACTGTATATATTTGGTTTACAGATTTAAAAAGCAGTGTATAAGCAAACCTTGGGCAGCCTCCAGTACGACAGAGACCAGACTGCATGATTCCCCCTCAACTCCCCGAGGAAAATGTATCCAGCTCTAAACATTCTCAAACAGCGGGAACAAGCACTGATGGAAAAAGATGTCATGAAGACTTAAAAAAAAAAGAATTACACGAATAACCACTGTTAAACCTATTTTCAAGTAGAACAAATATAAAAACAAAATGTTTACTTTGTCTTTTGATCTTCTTTAAAGTAAATCTAAAAGAGAGCCAGGTTGATGGTAAAAAACAGTAAGCCAAATGGAAACCACCCCCGTCAAGATACAAATTGAGGAGAATCAATTCTCTCGACACAGAATGCCTAGCTTTGTCTTCCAATCACACCCACCTAGCCAAGTCTGAACTTTACTGCAATTTCCTACTCCCGAGTATGCATCAGAATTTGTTATGTTGCATCACACCCAAAAAGTTATGAAATGCCTCTCTTTTAACAGAAAGGACACGAAACGCCCACATATACCTGGTTCCTGCTCCTTGGGCATCACCTCTGAGTTTTAAAGAACTGCAAACTTTTTTTACCAATAGGCTGTTGAAATGATCCTTGGGAGGTGGAAGACAAGGGTTGACGAACCAAATTTTGCAAACAGAAATCAGGGCAAAGAAATGTTAAGCAACCTGTAATCCGCCACAAAACAATGCAGTGGGAGAACCCGCCTCCAGGCAAGTCGCGGCGCTCCCAGCGATTATCATGGGGCATTCTATCTGCCCAACCACCAAGATTTCCACCCAAGATTTCCACCCGGTTCTCCGGCCCACACCACCCACACCACCCGCTGGCAGAATGTGACTGGCCATTTCATTTCTTTCAGGGCAGCTGGCGGACCTAATTATCTCCCCATTTACTACTACATGCCCCTGAGAATGGGACCCACGCTAACAGGGACCACTATAAAGATAGAGGTCTGTGTTCAAGGCCTTCTTTATGATGTCATTAAGACACCATAATGTGCTTTCGAGATTCCCGAAGGCTGTAGTATGCTAAGTGCTAGGTTTCCTTGTGTCCCATCAAAGTCCAACCATTCTAAATACTCCAGAGGAACTAACAGCTTGTTCTCACATCCATCATGTGATCAGAAAAAGAACCAGGGCACTGGTTTGGGGAGGATCATCTGGTCAAACTCATCTTGGGTCTCACACTCGAGTTCTGACTAGCCAGCCATCAAGTTACAGTGAAAGAAGGCAGCGGCTGAAACCAAAGACCACTTTTGTGAATGATCATGTTTCTCTAAGACTAATTTACGTTCCCATCACTCGGCTGCTGAAGACGACGCAGGGGTTCTTTTAACTGTCTTCCAGCAGGAGAGTCCTTTATTCAAACCAAATCTTACTAAATGGATATGCCAAGTCTCTGGTTTAAGCGCAGATGGGCAAGGCTTGAAGCACACAGGTGGGATCTCTCTGCCTTAGATATCATGTCCACTGGGCCTCAAGACACAATGTGTCAGTGACAGCTTCTGTCTCCTATAAAAGCCATGAGGACACTGAAAACCTGAGCAGCGAGATTCCTTTAAAACATCTTTGGTGCGTTCGCGTTCCCTCTATTTTGAACACAAATGGACTTAGTTCCTGAGCTAACTGTTAACGAACACTAGTCCCCCCAGACATGAGAGGAGAGGGTACCAGGTAGCCCCAAACTCTCAGTACTCACCAAACTCTCTCAGTACCCTTGCTCTGGCTGATCATCATTCCCAGTGCCTTTCGTGACCCTAGAAAACCATCTGGAATAAATGCATGAGGGCTGGGTCCTGAAGGAAGGGGAAGTCTGTTGCATCGAAGGATAACTTGTTTTTGTAGATGAGATCAGGTTGGCCGGAAGAACGGAGCGAAGCCCAGGGTCTCTCAACCCTGACCTCACGGGACACTGGGACCACACAATGACTTGCTGGGGGGGCCGTGCTGTGCACTGGAGGACACTCAGCGGCATCCCTGGCCTCTACCCACCGGACGTCAGCAGCACAACACGAACACAGTTGTGACACCCAAAAAGACCTCTAGACACTACCAGGTTCCGCTGGGGGCAAAACTGCCCCAGTTAAGATAATGTGTGTCGCTTGTTAGCCAGATATTTAAAAAAAGAAAAAAAAAAAAAAATCACACAAGTTTTCAGAAGAGGAAGAAACCTTGAGAAAAATCAAAGCCCTGAGAGGTTAGGTGAACTTACAACGCGGAGGGTACCGGAAGAGCCTGGACTCAAAGCCGGCTCTCCGACCCCGACCTGCCAGCGCTGTCCGGGGCTGGAGGCGGAGGAAGGACAGCACGCGACGGAGCGCCTCACTTACCCAAATGGAGCCCTTCCGGAAGTCCGTCCTCAGACCCATCTTCAGAACCGCCTTCTCGATCGACGGCTCCATTCTCGTCCAGGGCGGTGGTTAGGTCCGGAGAACACGTCCTAGGCTGCCTTCCGTCCACGGACATGGTTGGCGATTCGGCGTCGGCCCTCCGATCCTTCTTGTGGACCCTCGAGTGCAAGACCAGCTGGTGGTAGGTCCGGAAGGCTTTGCCACACTCAGAGCAGTGCGTCGGCTTCTCTTTGTTCCCGGACAGCTTTGGGTCGGCTTCCACGGAAGGCACTTCACCGCCGGAGGGTCTGGGCTTCTCCTTGTCCTGGGAGAGGCCCGCGCAGCCGCTTTTGCTTGGCTTGGGCTTTCCAGAACCTTCGGAATGGCTTTTTCCGGCGTTCCAAATTTCTCCGAGCTCTTCTTTTTCGGAACACGAATCATCGTTGTCGGTGCTGCCCTCCTGCCCTGGCTGCTCCTTCACTTCTCGGCACACGGCGACTTTTCCTTTGGTGGCCAGCTGCCAGGCCTGATAGGTGGTGAACGGATCGAGCTGAGGTATCCATTTGGTGGGCTTCTTCCCGGTCTCGGGGTGCGATTTGGGCCTCAAGTTCAAGAACTGCAGGAACTCTTCCCCCGGAGCTGGCATCCCCCCCTGCGGAGAGTCTGTCTGTGTGCCTCCGCTGCCGGAAGCAGTGTCTTTGGCGTGCATCTTCCTGTGATCGATCAGACTTTCCTTATTTGGAAACAGGAAGCCACAAACCATGCAGATTTTGTAAGGAGAGGAGATGCTCTCGGCCACGTGCTCCTGAACCACCTCGTTGATGGTGGCGGGGCTCTCGGCGCCCGGCTGCAGTTTGCTCTTGGCCCCCGCTTTGCCGGTGTGTGTCCGCATGTGGTTCTTAAGGAACCAGGGCTCCTTGAACCTCCGTCCGCACACATGACAGCCGTAAGTGAAGGAGTCCTTATGCTTCTTCATGTGGATCTCGACGTCGAAAGCGACTCTGAACGTCTGCCCACACACTTCACAGCTGAACTCTTCGTTTTCTTTGCAGTTCTTGTCCTTCGGAGGCTCCGTTCTCACCTGAGTCTTGTCCAGAGGACTCAGGTACTCTGCTTCCACCCGCAAAACGGCCGGCTCGCAAAGGATAGGCCGATGTTGCATCAGGACATGTTTATTAAGGTCTTCTGAATGCGTGAAGGTCTGATTGCAGAACATGCAGTCCAAGGGCATATATCCTTCGATCTGGATTATATTTTTCTCTTGCGTAGCTCGGAAAGGAACGGTGGTGGTCCCTTTTATGGACACGGCATCATCTATCTCCATCTGGGTACCAAGAGAATTGCCAATAACTTCTGGTCCATCCATATACACCAGCAGGGACTGAGTTGGCATGTTTCCTGGCACTTTAGGATTGTATACAAAATAAGAATCCGGTGGAGGGATTTCTGGAACTGGAATAAGGCCACTTGTAAGACTTGTCACTCACGCCCCCAGCAGCCCTGGACTTAAAACGAGAACAAGTATTTGTTACAAAAGTTCAAAAGCAAAGTATATATTCCTGTAGCTTCTTATCTTCAGAAGTCTTAGGAAGCTCGGTGGCAGAGCCAACCACTGGTTCTTTGCACAAACAAGGCAGACAGACTCCCCAGCGCTTTGATTCAAATATGAGTCAGCACGGAGCGTTCATTCTCTTTGTCTCCATTGAGTGAGTGATTCAACTGAGCAAGAAGTCAATCCCAGCAACCTGGAGACCAGGGATTTCCAAAACCTAGAGGGGGAAAAAACAAAAACCAAAAACCACAGAAATGGTTACTTGGCTGCGGCCAGAGGGAAGAGAAGCCCGGTGTGGACGACGCACAGCTGGTCCGCTCGTGGCAGAAGAGGTGCCTCGTTCGTCCACTCCACTTTCGACTAACATCGCGCATCCTGTTAAACATGCCTGTTAATTAAATCGTTAGCATTTTACCCAATGAGGACACTCACCAAATCGCTGGATTTTCATCCAGGGAAGAAACTGAAAACGTGGTGCTCTAATGATTGAAGTCTAAACTTTAAGATTCAGGACAGAAACGGTTAAATTCAGCTGAATGCAGTTTAAATGCCACTGCAATGCAATGTGTGTCCTTACAAAGAGCCCCTGCAAATCTAGAGACGATACCCACTGTGAAGAATGCCAAGTAAGGCCCTCTCTAAATAAAACGTTTAAAGCCCGAACTTCAAACTGTCTTCTATACAGCCCAGAGACACAAATGCCGAACAGCACCCTCGAAGATCACACACGCACAGGCCAACAACACACACGAGAACAGGAACCTTTCCTAAAATCCACATTCAGAAACTACAGAACACCTCAGAATGAGGCTCATCGTGGCCAAGGGGAACCTGAATCATTTTGGTTCACAGGATATTCTAGCCCTCGACCCACCGCCCAGATCCCAGCTGCTTTTTCAGAAGGCAGAAACAGCCTTCAACAAAAGTCAGGGTAGGGCTCCCTTGTGCACACAACAAATAAGGAAACACACGCACCAGGCTACTCGGTGAGGGTACACTTGAAAATCCTCCACACGGCAGGGTCAACATGGCTCAGTCTTTCATCAGAAAACGGGTCCTCCCACTTTTAACCCACCCTTCCCATTATGCACTGGCCAGGTGAAAAATGGATGATTACTTTATGTGGCTCTGCAGGCTCAGATTTAGAAGCCAATTTTCATTCTTGGAGAAGAATTAACCTCCAAACCCAACACCCTCCCCTCCACCTTTCTGGCAAGCACAGAATTGTTTCTAAATAGACTCAGCTACTTAACCTGAAGTCTGTTAATTCCACCCAACAGAACAAAAAGACTTGCAAACTACTCCCACCACCTTGACTTGACTTTCCTTCTCTCCACTTCCTCAAAGAGCAAGGGCCTCTAGGCTCAGAAAAGACAAGGAAACATTTCTTCCCCTTCTTTATACTCATAATAGAAGAAAATTCTCATGCTCTTTGCTATCTTTAGTTTTGAATACACTAGATCTTTAACATTAAGCTTTTCTAAATAAGGCTGCAGATCAAAGATTAGGGAAAAGAAAGAAGGTACTGAAGTGTTTTATCTTAATTTCTGAGTCCTTTGTTGTGATCACAATGGAGGATAAAACTCTTGGGCTGGCTACCAGCTTGGTGGGCTTTAACAGAACACTCCAAAGACCCGAGTTCTAGTTCTGGCTAAGTCACAACCTTAAAGTTGTCACCACCACCTACCTACCTCACCTTCATCTACCTACTGCAGGCGGTTAAATTACAGGATCACCCTCAAGAGTTCCAAATTTCTATGGTTCCAGGGGCAGATCTACACGTATGGATAGACAGACACCAAAGAATATTTGATGCTTTCCCAATCAAGATATTAAGTGATATCTGAAACACGTAACTGATAATTTAGGGTTCTATGTAGTCTGTATTTACTGAATGCCGGTGTACCAGGTAATATTTTAACTGAAGAAATAACAGTACATACTCTAGACAAGCAGTTATCAAACTGACAACACTGTCTTCACTGGCAACGTCTAGATGAAAAACAGAGAGACAACTCAGTGAGTCCTACACTTGAATTTGAATAGAGGCTGTCCTCTATTTGAGGTCCTTTCTATTTGGGGGTTGCAAACTAGCTTTTTTAAAATGAAAGAGTGGCAATAGCAATCAGTACTTTTTTTAATGTCCTAATTTGCCAAAATCAAAGTTAGTCCTCTATGTTGGACCTGTGTGTATGTGTGTGTGTGTGTGTGTGTGTGTGTGTGTGTGTGTGTGTGTACGTATGTAAGAAATTTTACTACTCTCTGATATTTTAAGTTTGGGGGAACTCCAGTTTCCTACAAATAATCTTTCCCCAAAAGACACCACTCCTAAACTCAACCTCTGAATTAGAAACATGGTGTGGGTACATACATCCCTATTATTTCCAATCCAGGGTAATGGCGTGACCAGAAGGAAATGCCTCAGTTTAGTTTCAATTTTTGTCTCTGAAATGTTCAAATATCTGGGTTAAAGAAGTCATCATCAGCTTCTAACACAAGACCTAGAGGATTAGTAAAGGAGACACAGTGCAAAAAAAAAAAAAAAAAAATTAGGAGCAGAACAGAGGCCTGGAGATGAGGGGAAGGACGTCCTAGGCCCCCCAGCTGCAAGAGTCTCCTACGAGGAGTCTCCTACGAGGGTCAGATGGGGAAGGAGAACCTCCCCGGCAAAACCTGAAGCACTTCCTCCTCAAGGGAAGCTTCTGGCACAGATTGTGATGGCCATCGACTGTGCCCAACTGTCCTAAGCACTAGACTCCCGGTGAGTCATGGCAATCCTTACTACTCACCCAAGATCTGCAAACCCTGGGCCACCTGTTTGAAGATCCCAGGAGCAGAGACCCTGTCGACCTTGTTCACCATGATGTCCCCATGCCTAGAAGGGGTCCCTGGCATGGGGTCGGGCCCTCAATAAACCCCTGGTGAATAAATTAACAAACACTAACGTCATCAGTACAGGTATACAATCAGTAATGCACGTCTCTGGCCACAGTCACCAGTCTGAACTGATCTGATATTAAAATTAACCCGAATGTTCATGAGAACTTCTTTCTACACGGCTCTCCATGGCTGCCGTCTAATTTACCATTCTCTGCAGTTTCAAGGGTGTAATAATAGAAAACAAGATCCTAATTAATCCTACCATGAAGTTGACCAGCATAGGCAAAACCTTATCATTTAGATTTAAAACTACGCTCCTTACTGACCCACCAAGACAGACGTGCAGGACAAGCTAGGAAAATCTGACAACAAACGCCTCGGACTCTTGACTTAAGAAACCGTTTGCAGACTAAACACTTCCTTAAACTATAAACCAATTACCTGTATCACTTAAAACCAATCTGCTAAACAAAACCCCCAATCTTTAACAGTGACTGCGATAATACTTGAATAATAACAAAACTTACCAAAAAAGACACATTCTAATCTAATTACTGTTAATAACAACCATTCCAGTCGAGTGAAGTGCACACCCACACACAGCCTTCCTAGAGCCTCGCTCTCCAGGTGGAGCAACACAGAAGCCACGGCAGGCACACCAAGGCACTGCCGGCCCAGGAAGTTGTCTGTCTTCACAAAGAACTGGAGGAGGAAGGAGGGGGAGGATCTTAATCCGACCCCTAGAATCTAAATGCTTTTAGTTTACAGAGAAGTTGAGCGTTCAGAACATACTAGGCTTCCCGAAAGGCGGTTTGCAAAATTGTTTGTCAGTGTTTAAAAAAACGTTCTTAAACCTTTAGTCAGGGAGACGATACACTTAACCTTCAGCTATACACCCCCAAGGCACCCGAGGCAAGAGGTTATCCGCCATAACCTCGTATTCCGCAAGAGTACTGGTGATTACTTTATACTGTGATTAGATACTTTAAAAAAAATGTACAACAACATAATCTTCGAAAAACAGTAGGAACCATATTGCTTAGAAGTGCCTAAAATAGAAGTCTAATGCTCTTTAGGCGATTTCTGTTTTTTGTTTGTTTGTTTGTTTGTTTTGTTTTAAAGCAGATGCTCCGTGGGGAGTAAAGCTCAGGAGATTCTGCCACTATCTACAGATTTTGAAATTAGCAAATATTACACATTATACAATGCTTAATGAAAAAAATGCAATAATTTGTGCTTAAGCACAGCAAATTAGAAGGAAACGCCACCTTGCTGACAATTGCTGTGACTTGGGAATAGTCCTTCATGTACAAACGTACTCACACTGTTAACCTTTACAGACAGCATGCCTCCACTTTAGCTAAACAGGTTATCTTACATTTTTTGATATGGAATATTTATTACCCTATGATGGAGCAAGAGGAATTCAAAGTCCTCAAAAACTGTCAAAGACACCCAATTCTGTTTATAACTAAGTAATATGCAGTATTCCTGCAACTCTACTCTTTCCCTCCGAGTCACTCAAGTGTCCAAATATATGATCATTAAAATATTTCACCCAAACAAACTGCTAGTCTCTGGCCTGTTTCATTTGTATCCTGTAAAGGGCGAAATTATCTCCAAGATCTGGTCAGGAAACTTAACAGTTTTTCTATAAATGTTCCTTCTGTACGTTACACATATGAGTTTTTTCCTTAATCCGACAAGTGAGGAGAACTGTACATAGTTACGCCACAGCGACAATCCAAACCTGTAACTTTAAATCCTTCAACACTATTTCAAGGAAATCACCAAGGTCACACCCATGAGCTGAATGGTCAACCCAACTTTCCTAATATAGCTGTGAAAAGATGTTTAAAAGTTCAGTGAAAAGATTAAAATATTCAAAAGGTTATATTCAGCATCACAATCTAAAACTAGTCAAAAGCAAATGGTTTAAAAATAAAAAAGCCATTGGCCGGTTCAAAGGCAAGGCCTGGGAAGATCCTACGGCCATCTCATTTTCCTGAAACTGTAATAAGGGCTCAGTTCTAAATACAATTAGAGACCAGAGTACTATAAAAATATACAGTCATATTCGTACATTTGAGTGTCAGGATTAAAAACTCTGCCTGATTCATTCCAAATCAATTAAGGTCAGTTAAAGGATCTCAACGTGAACTTGAAGCCACATAACTAGTTTTAGTTTCGGTATTATCAATATTAACAGATCCTGTGGTCTGTAAACTGGCTTTGACAAATCCCATCCTGATCGGAAAAAGAGAACTATAAGGGAAATGAATAAAACAAGACTTTTAATGCAGCCATCAGATGAAGCCTTGCGATCTGGGAGATTCCATTCCTGCTACTTCACCAGTAGTACACCTTAACTACTTTTGGAAAGATGTTAGACAGAACTGCACCAAAAAGAGAGATTTCAATAAAAAAAAGCCAACCTATCTTTACCTATATTCTCTCGCTCCCCACAAAGGAAACGCTTGTGTATCTGCACACACAGATAACTGCATATATAGGTATAGAAGGAACTAGAACCATTACCCCACACACCTACACCACTTTTTCCACAAGGCCAAATGGTGAGTGTTCTTGATTATACCCAATTTAACCAACCAGATTAAATATAAACACGGGCACGGCCTTTTAAGGCAGGCGCTCTTTCTTTAGCCAACATTTAAAGATTCCCCTCCCTATCTCTGTTGAGTAAATACTAAGGTTGTAGGTCTGGCTCTTTTAAGTCACCTGTTTGCTTTCAAAATTCAGGGAAAAGCTCTCCTTTCAATTAATACGTATAGAATCACTGTTCCTTAGATTTGTATGCTGGACTGAAAAAAAAAAAAATTAGCCACCGATTTCAAAAAACCCAAAACACACGTCTTCTGGTGTAAATGAACTGTGTTGAAGTCACCCCGATGGACACAGGTAGGAGAAAAAACAAACAAACAAACAAACAAACAAACAAGCAAGCAGTTCTCCTAATGGGATTCGAGAACAAAACAGATGTGGACTCTAGCTCCGGTCCACAGAACCATAGTTTAAATTCAAAACGTTTCCTGACACGCTGGCAACTGATGAACAACGATACACAAAACACAAACGAATCCATTAAAAAACTGGCATCTGACTCCGGGTAACAGAAGCTCTTCAGCCCGAATTGAAGGAATGCGGAGGTCAAAAACAACTTAGGTAAAGCTTCGGAACAAAAGCCCAGGAATTCAAACTAATTCTCTCATTTAACTTCCCCGGCTGTCTTTTCAGGTTTAGTAATTTTATTTCTCAACGTGATCATAAAATTACCAAACTGGCCCCTGATTTCCAGTAACTCAGTTATGTAGTTAGCCTGGGCAGGAAGTAATGGGATGTTAAGAACAGTCAGTCAACAAATGTTCAAATGTGTAGTCGTTTAATGAACATTCCAATGTTAAGCATAAAGGGGCGGTCTGTGGCGGCAGCTGGCTGCTGGAGGGGGGGGGGGGAGCCCCAGCATTTATTTGGAAGC
Source organism: Panthera tigris (assembly GCF_018350195.1). Classification (NCBI taxonomy): domain Eukaryota; kingdom Metazoa; phylum Chordata; class Mammalia; order Carnivora; family Felidae; genus Panthera; species Panthera tigris. The sequence goes on along the minus strand of NC_056662.1, from coordinate 8,722,539 downwards.
TAGCTCTAAACAAGAGTTGAGCTTCCTCGTCCTGAACGGCAGATTTTAGAGAAGGACGGTGGTCGCACTTCCTCAAAGTCAGACTTCCAGCTGCCCTCGTGGTCTCCATTCAAAATCCTCTGCCCCACACACCACTACCAATTTGCCTCACTGTGTGATCGGTCGGAGAGGAATCGTCCAGATCGCCTCCCTTCCTAACAGCCAACACTTCAAGAACTTTCTGCTGCCCCCAAAAGCAGGCCATTCGGTTAGGACGATCAAGCTTTCCCTCTCCCGAATTTCAGAAATTTCCTGCTGTCTTTGTGTAATTCATTCTTTCTTCCACGTGCATTTTAATCTGGTTAACACCCCTCCCCCTCCCAAATCTGGAGGTGAGGTGTACAAATCGAGACTCTTCCAGCCTCCTTTAGTTTACAGGCTGTAACTAAACCTTTCCCTACTTGGAGCATTTAATATGATTAGGATTTCTTTCATTTCAGCTCAGTAGCTATTCTGTAAACACCTTCCAGGTTTTTACTTGTAACACCTCAGTAACTCTTTGAAAACTATTAGGTGTATTCCAGATGTAGTCGTTTAAATTAAAATCTCCTTGCACTTACTTTATTCTAGTGGAATACTCATCAGCTTATACAACGGTCTCAGGTTTCTCGTTCCTACTGTACAATTCTAAACCTTGAAAATATATAGCCATTGTTCGGGACCTTGGCTTCAACTTCCCAATTCATTTACTAAACAAACTGCCAGGGGGTTACACTGAAATAGGAAATTAGCAATGAGCCATTTAAAATAAGTCATCCCCAGCAACCTCAAAAAAACTCACACACAGGCCATCCTGGCATGTGTGGGATGGGACCATGTGAACTGAAGTGGTCTTTGAGCAAATGGGAACACAGCTTCACGTGAAACATAAAAAAAGGTCCAGATCATGCACAGTCCTAAAAGAGTCAGATCAAAGTATCTTTTTTTTTTTTTAATCAAGTAGTAGATAGTAGGCAGTCAAGAGTCATTAAAACTACTCAAAAGTTCTTATCAACCAATATCATTTTTGTGACAACAGGGAGAAAAGAATGTAATTTTATAAAGTGGGAAAACACATCTTTGGGGACCCCTGAGGCTCTAATCAAGCGTCTCGGAATTAAGAGTGCTCCAGGGTTGGGAAAAGGCAACCCTGCTGTGGCAAAAACATGCCATTTCATCATAAATGTTGTTAAAAGAGAGTAAAGTGATTATCTGAAATGAGGAGAGAGGGACTCTGTCGTTGCCAGGCCATTATATTCCTTAATGATTTCATCAGTTTGTAAGCGACTGGATGATGAAGTCTTATTTTCTGATTTCCTCTTTAAAGGTCCACTGGAAGGGAGACGGGCGGCTACTCCTCCCAGAAGTTCCACTGCCAAAAAATGGAGGCTTACAAAGAGAATGCAAATCAACCTCCACCTTAAGAGTAAAGGCAAACCCTAGCACTCCTCCGTCCTCTTCCCCTCTACTACCTGGGGGGGGGGGGGGGGGGGGGGGATATCAAGCTGTTATCTAAATAGATTCTTCAGGGTGAAGGGGGAAAATATTTTCTACAAACTTTATCAACGTGGTGTATTAGTTCCTTTTTTTGATTAGGAAGTGAAAGGGAAGGATAGGAACCCCAGACCACTGCTAAACTTCGATCTTAACAAGTTATTAAAAAACAGCAAAGGTCACACTGCCAAGCGTTGGAAGGCGCCGTGAAGATAAAAGGTTGGAACCAAGTTGGACACTAAGGAAAAGTGTGTCCTTCGCCTGGAGAAGTCATAATCCTCCCCCACTTCCTCCCCCAGCACGCAAACCAATGTGGAGCCCCCGAGGAGGAGGCTTCCTCTTCTTCACGCTAAATAATTAACATTCCAAGCAATCAGATTATTAACCCTATTCGAACAAACAAGCCAAATAAATGGTGTGCCTTGTGGCTACTGACAAGAGGATTTTTAAGTAAGTCACACTGCCTCTTGAATTTAAGACCTTCTAGAACTGATTAAAAATGGAAGCAATTTGGGGCGGTGGGAGGGGTTTTTCACTAGAACACCAGGATCAAACGCGCACACACTACTACGAGTCTTTGGGATACTGAACAAAACAGTATCTAAAATAAACAGGACTTCTCAGAAAAAGTCATCTACCATTAAAGGACACACCTTAAAAGTTCTTAGACACATTAACTAAGCAAGCACAAACCAGTGGTTTGACTGCTATATTTTTCAGACAAAAAGCAATTAGGTTATTACTCCGCACTTGCCCCTCCAGACACGACAGGCCTTTTTAGAAACGCTAGATTATTCACTCAAAGTGTTATAAAATTTAGTATTTTAAGTCTTAGCTGATATCCACCAGGGCATCCATCCATGGGGGGGCGGGGGAGGGGAGGGGGGGGCGTACAGTAACAGAACATTTCTAAATGTACTTCTTAACATATACAAAAGAGAAGGTGCAAGGCCTCCCAAGACCCCTACCTAGTCGCCAGGCCTGGCCGGCAGCTGTTGCTACCCTGCCTTTTCTTTTGTTGGGCTTAATCTCATGTCAACTCATTCAACCAACTCAAAAGCGATGAAGACATAATTGAATCAACCTGAACTAAATCAGACCTAGGCTTCTTAAAACATACAGCTTAATGGTTCCAAATGATCTAGAAAGCGAGGAAACCAGCTAGTATGTAGCACGTAGTAGTCAATACCACAGGACCCCAAACTGGCCCAAGGACCACTGCAACAACAGCCCTGCATTTAATACTCGTTTAGGAATGCTCAAGCCAGCGCTTCAAGCCCTATAGGCTGATTCAGAAAGATAAACTGAGGCTCAAGGAATTTCAAAGAGGAACACAGCAAAGCCTTAAACTCCAAAGCGACTATTCTTTTCTTGGGGAAACAAAAAAAGAGAAAAAATAAAGTTTCTGCTACTCCCTGTGTAAGCAGGCCACTGGGGTCCCAGAAGTGGCCACTGGTGGCTCTTTCCTGTTCCTGTAACTAAACCTTTAGGAAAAGTCCCCGCCTGCCCACCCCACCCCACCCCCATCCCACCCGCCCAAGAATGCTACTTCCCGTCCTCGGTGGCCCTTCCCTGAATCCCAAAATGCGGGTTCCAACCCGGGACCTGGACGTCTGTCCCGATCCCCGGGGCGCAGGTACCGGCCTGCAGGTCTGGCCCCCATCCGGGCAGGACCGCTCAGGCCGCCCCAAATCCGGCCTCCAGGGGCCCCCAGCAGCGCCCTCGTCTCCCCTCCCCATCCCGTGCAGCTCGCATTTTGGGGCCAAAGCTAGAGAGAAGAGGGCTCTACATCTGAAACTGCGCGGTTTCGCCACTCAGCGCCTCCTGGCAGAAACTTCCCTTTTAAAAAAAAAAGAAAGAAAGAAAGAAACACTTATAGGCGAACATTTCAATCCTTCCTGCCCTTTAGAGTTACTAGTTCTGCTTCCAGCTGGCTTTGGGACTCCAAGTAGAATTAAGTTATAAAGATATTCTTTAAGCGTTTAATGGCTATTTAAAAAGTTTCAAAAAATCTTTAAAATTAAAGAGAAAAAAAAACAACAACAACAACACCTTATCACACACATCCAGGAATCGCAGCCCGTGCACCGCCTACTCAGGGATGGGCAGGAGACCGGGAATCCCGGGGACGGATTTGGGGGCGCCCGGGGGCTCGTTGGGGTGTGCGTCGGGGTCTGCGGCGACGCCAAGCCCCTCCCTCGGCCCCTGTAGACGCGCCCTCCGCCCGGCCCGTGTGGACGGTCCCGGCCATTGTTTGCGGGGGACGCCTGTTAGGACGCATTGTTTTGGCTGTTCCCAAGTTGCCCCGGCCCCCCCTCGGGGCCATCGCGGGGGGCTCTGCGCCGGCCCCCTCACCTCCGCCCGCCCCCCACGGCCAAGCCGGCAAACCCGGAGAGCCGCCCGGCGGAGCCACCCAACTTTTCCGGAACAGCCCCCCACCCACCCACGCACGCACGCAGCCCCCGGCTCTCTCCGGCCGGCCCCCCGGCCCCGGCCGGAGAAGGGGGGACTCCCCCGCCCCCAAGCCCTCCCGTCAGTCCCCGAGAGTGAGTGTGATGGTAAAACACTGTACACACCGGGGGCTCGCCCGGCACCTCCTCACTGCCGGGATCGCTCCGTAGCCGGGTGGGGAGGGGGCGCCCTAGAGGAGCGGAACAGAGAGCCGGAGCGGGGGCCGGGCCGGGCGGGGCGGGGGTCATCCGGGGAGGGGGGCGAGCTAACGAGCACGGGAGACTCGAGGGCGCCTCGGGGGGACTCCGGAGGGGGCGCGCGGCGCCCCTGGGCCCGGCGCGGGCGGGGGGCGCACCCCCTTTACCTGCGGCTCCGGCTCCTCGGCCATTTCCTCGCTCGGCGGCGGCCGGGACTGAACTGACACCACACGAGCGAGCCGAGGTTTGAATGAGGAGGGAGCAGGCGAGGAGGGGAGGGGGCGGGGAAGGCAGGAGGGAGGGGAGGCGACGGGGAGTTTCTCTGGGCCTTTTGTGCGGACACCTCCCGGCTTCCGCGCCCGCACCGGCCCCCCAAAAGAGACGGGGGGCCACTGGACGCGGGGCGAAACCATCTCCCCGGGCGCCTCGAGAAACCGCGCCTGGAAGACCCACCCCCCCCAACAAGGGAGAGCCCCCCCGCCCCCACCCCTCCCCCGCCCGGGGGATTTGGGGGCCGGGCTCACCTCGGGCGCGGGGCTAAGGTGAGCGGGGCGGGGGTGCGCACGGGGGGCAAAGGCGCGGGCGCCCCCTACTCGTCCGCGCGGGGACAGTGCAGGCGCGGGGGGTCCCTAGAGCCGCCGGGGCGCGGCGCGTCCGGCGCTGGGGGACTGTTGGGTCAGAAAGTGCTCTGGGAGCAGCTGTTGCGCCCTCCCTCGGCCCGGCCGCTCGGAGATGCCCCGCCTCCTGCCTTCACCGGCCGCGGCGGCCCCGCCCCTGAGCCCCGCCCCCGAGCCACGTGGTCCGCGCAGGCGCGCCCCTGCCCCGCCCACCGCCGCGGACTCCGCCTCCGGGACGCGAGCGAGCCGACGAGCGCGCGCACTCCCGTTCTCGCCTGAGATTCCCGCGCACGCGCGCGCCTTTCACCACCCCCACACACAGTTCCCCCCCCCACCCCCCGCCCCTCCACACACACCGCCTCCCGCCATCCGGCTAAACGTGGCCCGCGCGCGCTCCGGCGGTTCCAGTGACAGGTACGCGGGGAGGGCACGACCCCCCCCCCCCCCCACCGGGGGCAGCGCGCAGGCGCAGATCCAGGCCTCAGCCTCGCCGCCTCCCCCTCCCTCGCAAGGTGTGCCCAGGCGAGGGAGGGGCGGGTAGCAGCACTCCGGGTCATCCCGAATTACCAGCAGAAGCCTCTGCGCCCATTTGAGCAGGTCAGAAAGTGAAGTGCACAAGCATATCTTCAGATTTTCGTCAAGTGTGAGCAAGGTCGCGGAGGTGACATGATTAAAATGGTTTAATGGGTATCTTCATAAAGCTATCCTGTAATTGTTGTTTTTCCAAAAGGGCTCGACTTGCGCCGCTATTATAACTTGAGATTTCTAAACTTGGCCTGGGTTCCAAGAATCCACTTGGCTTTGATAGAAACCCACGTGGAGGAAACCGAGTTTAAACTGCGGGGGGGGGAGGGGGGGACAAAACTAGCCTTGCCCCCTCCTTCCCAGAAACAACGTATTTAGAGCGTTTCCTACCCTTCCCTGCTCACAAAAGGAGAAAAAAGGTTACGATTCCGAAGGCCTGTCTGTGTTCCCTCATTTTAGGTTCGCCCCAGGAGGAACCACAGAAGCAACAATCACAACCACTAAGTTTTCTGCCCCAAAATGCAAACGAATTCAAATGTAAACAGAGCTAGGCAACTCACCGAAAACAAAACAGCAAAGTATTTTTTTTTAATGGGATATGGGTGTATCCAAAATGGAAAAACTTAAAACCTATCAAGAAAGGCACTTAAAGGATATATTTAATAAATGGGGGGAGGGGGGGGCTATATAAATGCTCTGCTGGTGAGCAATGGAGTTCTTAATAGAAAATGGAATTTTGAGAGACAGCTTCTTAGCAGAGGGGAAGAATTTGCCAAGTGTGATGTTTTGCTGTCATTTTATATATAACTACTAACCCCACATATGGTCCGGTTAGTCTTTTTTAAAAAGGAAGTGAACCAATTACTTACTCACAATTAGCAGTGCCAGAAGTAAATTCTTCGGCCAGACCTCTTTTTTTTTTTTTTTTTTTTCCACCCAAGTACACTGATGTTGATCATTTCTAGTACTAAGGTTCCTTTTCTCAGAGAGGACAAATACCTTCTTTTCAAATAGTTTTTAAACCCTTATAAGTAGTCACATCCTAAAACGCAATCCAAGGGCACTCTTCATAAACAAGAAACTTCGTTTAACTTCTCCAAACAGCGGGCTTGGAGCATTGCTACAAAAACAAACTATGAGCAAGTGGAACCAGGTTGAGTCTCCACATTAAGTGTAGCCTTACTCTACATGTTAATGGATAACCTTTGAACTCTGAAACCTTGAATGCTGTAAACACAATAGCACTGATAGTTAAAATTCTAGTGTCAAAACTGAGCAAAAAGAGAAGTCTAAACTTTTCAGAAGGGATAGGGAAACAATCAAATGTTTTGACAAATAATGGTTCTACTAAGAACAATGAGGCTTCTGGCTCTCAGACCTTGTTGCTCCTGAATCATTTTCTGAGCAAAAAAAAAAAAAAAAAAAAAAAAAAGGTTGTGCTTTTTCTCTGTGCCCTTACAAAGCTACCACTTTGTTAGCATAATAGCATCCTATGGTTTGTTAGTTACTGTTTCTCTCCTCCTCCCCCCACCCCACCCCCCAAAACCTTGTATATGTTGTAGCTTTTAAAATTAAAAGAGAATTGTCTTCACTGATCTATCGGCTCAGAGTTTTGTATGCCATCCTTATGTTTGAGCAAAGAATTACAAAGAACCCTGTTCCTGGAGATGTGCCAATAAAACTGGGAAATCGTTGCAAAAATTCTGCCAGTGACTGAGGGCTGGGTTGCAAACACGTACTGTGTTTTTCAATGGACATGGAACGATCTGCATTTGCTGTAAGGGCATCTGTGAGACACAGTCTCCCCCTTTCAAACAGGAAGACTCGCGCTTAAGATTTACTTGGAAAGCATGCATAGTCAAAACAATTAAAAGTGGAAACTCCAAAAGTAAAGGAGAACACTAGGAGCATTTGGTTTTGTAGTAAAAGCGGAAGAACTCATTATTATCCTATGAAATGAAAATGGAAAACCAAGCGTTGGTCTGCATAAACTTAGCTCCACCCACGAGTAATCCTGTTTTGCCATCACTCCTAGCTAGACTATCTCTAAAGGAGTCAGGTGCTGCGGAGAGGCAAGCAACACAAACAAAGAATAGGACCAGAAATGTCCCTTCCCATAGAAGCTGATGCTCTGCACATGTTACTTGGAGAAAGGTCGAAAAAGCCCCACTTCACCTCTCCTTAACGCGACAAACATCAGCTACACCTCGTTTTTCACAATTATCCAAACAGCCCGGCCCTCCTCAAGATATATTTCCCAGTGTACGCTTAGAAAATTGCACCATTATCTCTGATTTAATCCTCGTGATAGGAGACCTCTTCATTTCCCTAACTTCTGGTTTTCTCTCCAGATGCTGCCTGCGACACAGCCTTCTCAGATCTAATAACAAAACCAAAAACCCTTCTAATTTGCTACATTTAACATTTATTGGAATCATCCTGGGAGACTTCGCCTTCATTAGAAGAACAATGCAATACGATCTTCCCATTTCACAAGTATTTATTTTACTGTGGAACTATTACAGAAAAACAGTTTTGGAAACTGTACGTAAATCCTTGGAGCTGAAATGGAGCCAACATAGACACTCGACTTAAAAGAATGCAGTGTTCAGAGCAGGAAAACCTGAAAAACTGCAGTGAGGAGTCAGCAGGAAAAGAAAATGAAAAAGTTAAGGCGAACCTTGCCAGCTCCTGCTAACTACAAAGGACATTTGAGAAGGAAACCAGGGCAGCCCTTTTAACACGACTGAATGCACTAAATTAAGGACGGATCACCCAACAACTCCAGGGAAAGCCACACAACTCTCCTTCCAGTAAGTTTCTTGATCCCACTCAAGTCCTCTCGAAATTTTAAGCCCTCTATAAAACATCGCAATAATAGATGATAAAAATAAATCGCAGAAATCACCTTTCAGAAGTGGAGGCAGCGTCTGGAGCCTGGAGACTTCTCTCGGAGTTTGCCAGCCCACCTGGCTCCGAACAATACTGCAAGAGATGAGATTACTGGTTTTTCCAAGCAAACCGAAAAGGGAGGGGCCAAGTATAAGGCTCAATTCAAATTGAGGTTTTGATGCAATCATGACTTGATTAAATTAATCGACCTTGATGATGTGCAAAGAGCACAGTTGATTTTTAACTGTTATCTGTCCCATTCCCCCTCCACTCTTCGGGCTCGACTTTTGTTTTCTGCCAATATCCTGGATGCTTTTCAAGGCTGACTTCACTCACAATGTAAATGTATAAACTTTCTTTAAAAAATGACATGGGTCGGGGCACCTGGGTGGCTCAGTAGGTTAAGTGCCCAACTTGAGCTCAGGTCATGATCTCATGGGTTCGCGAGTTCGAGCCCCACATCGGGCTCTCAGCAGCGAGCCCGCTATGGATCCTCTGACCCCCTCTCTTTCTGCCCCTCCCCCACTTGTGCTTTCTCTCTCTCTCTCTCTCTCTCTCTCTCAAAAGTAAACCTAAAAATAAATAAACATAAAATATACACATATATATTAATTACATGTGTCACATGGCTTTCAGAGCACCCCTTGAAACCTTTCTGCACTCACCTGATATTCCAGATGGGAGCTCTGGCACAAGGGGAGGGGTTGGAGGAGGAAGGTGACTAACAAAGTTTATTGAAATTTGATGCCCATTCTCATCTCCATACGTGGATCCGCCCACTTACTCAAGCCAAAACCCAGAAGTCCAACTCTATTCCATCTCCATCACCCTACATGCACCTTTAGTCCACTAATTTCTATGTGAATATAGCTCAACCTTGTCCATTTACCTCCGTCTCTAACACAGCACCATCACCTCTCACCCTCTCCTCCAAATACATGGAGCACATAAGGCATCTGCCAGCTTCTTCCTTTCTAAGCTTGCCTCAATACAAGCTCCACCCTAAGTCCAGGAGATCTTTCACAGGGTAAATCAGATCCTGCCACCGCCCTGCTTAATGGCTTCCTATGGCCTGGGGAGGGGAAAGGGGGGTTAAAGAACAAACTCCAAGAGCTGGCCTCCCCAACTCTGTACATCTGGCCCCTGCCTAACCTGCAGCTTCAAGTTTTGGGAAGCCCTTGCCTGGGATTCTAAGCTTCAGCCCTGGGGCCTTCCCTCTGACCCGGAGCCTTCAGACCTGTGGCTCCCTTTGCCTGGCGCCCCCTACCCTTTCTTTCAAGATGGTGGCTTCTGTGCCTGGGAGTGGGGAGGGGGTGGCTTCCCTCCGACAAGGTTTCGGGACCTCTTCTCCCCACGGGTCCTGTCTCAACTATTCCATCACACCTTCTGACAGCTGCATTAGCCTTAGAATATGATTTAGTCTCTCTGGGCTGCAGTTTTCTTCTCCACCAAATGTGGTGATGATGAAGAGGTGGAAGAGCAGGAGGAAGGCCTTAAAAGTTCTCATCACAAGGAAAAGAACTGTAACCATATGGAGTGATGGATGTTAACGAATCATTTTGCAACGTATGCCTACATCAGATCATTATGTTGTACGCCTTAGGCTTATACAAGGTTATATGTCAATCATACCTCAATAAAACTGGAAAGGAAGGTATTATGTAAATACCTATTTTTCTAGAAGACTCTGGAGAATCAAATGAGACGCACTACAGAGCTGTGAACCCAGAGTTTTGCAGGGGCGAGTGGGGAGGCCCGGCATTGTTCTAGGCACAGGAGACAGAGCTTGCGGGAAGCAAAACAAAGCGTTTGTCCCTTTTTATTTATTTTTTTAATGCTTATTTAGTTTTTAGAGAGAGAAAGAGACCGAGCACAAGTGGGGGGAGGGGCAGAGAGAGAGGGAGGCACAGAATCCGAAGCAGGCTCCAGGCTCCGAGCTGTCAGCGCAGAGCCTGACTTGGGGCTGGAACTCACGAACCAGGAGGTCGTGACCGGAGTGAGCCAAAGTCAGAGGCTTAACCGACTGAGCCACCCAGGCTCCCCAGCGTTTGCCCCTTTTTAGAGGGAGACAAACACATAGACAACAGATAGTATGTCTGCCTCATATATTGATAGAGCCGACCCCTTCCTCACCCTTGAAACACTTTTTCCCTTGCTTTGGAACCCCACGTTCTATCGATTTCCACCACCGCCCCCTCTGGTCCTCACTGGAGGCTCCTTCTCAGAACCCTTTGCTGGTTCCTTTGCCTCTCCCTGACCTCCAGCCTTGGAAGCACCCAAGGCCCATTGCTGGTGCCCTGTGGTCTCTTTTCCTGTTCATTCCCTAGACGATTCCATCCACAGCCCAACGGCCCAAAAGGCCATCTAGATGTTGAGGGCCCAAACATATATTTGTTATTTATTTTGAGAGAATGAGATGGGGAGGGGCAGAGAGAGAGGAAGGGAGAACCCCAAGCAGGCTCTGCACGGTCAGCTCTCTCGGAGCCCGATCCGGGGCTTGGACCCGTGAACCGCCAGCTCGGGACCGGAGCCCAAACCAAGAGTCAGACGCTTAACCAACTCAGCCCCCCAGATGCCCTTCCCCTCAACTCTGAAAACGTATTTCCAACTACCACTCCATCTCTGCGTAGATGTCTGCCCACAGCAGTGATCAGTAGATGCGCTCACAACAAACGCATACCGAAAGGAATAGTAAAACACGCAGCTTAGCTGCAGAGAGGTCCGGTGGGGAGGGAATTGAGATTTGGGTCTTCAGGCCAGTCCCTGGGATCTTGGCTCTCTTTCTTCATCTGCAAATGGGGATTCTAACCCCTTCCCTGCCTGCCTCATTGGATGGCTGGCTTGTCGGGGTCAAACCACAGGAGAGCTGGATGTCCGACAACACAGGGCGGCTTTTATGACGACTCTGCTCGTCAACACTGAGTATCCCTCCACAAAGGGCTCTACTTTTTCGTGGGGCTATTTTTTTTTAATGTTTATTTCTGAGACAGAGCATGAGCAGGAGAGGGGCAGAGAGAGAGGGAGGGAGACCCAGACTCTGAAACAGGCTCCAGGCTCCGAGCTGTCAGCACAGAGCCTGACACGGGGCTCGAACCCACAAACCGTGAGATCATGACCTGAGCCGAAGTCGGTTGCTCAACCGACTGAGCCACCCAGGCGCCCCACGTGGGACTGTCTTTGAGTATACCTGGGACTCTGGCCTCAGCGTCCCTGGCAGCACTTACAGGAGTCCCGAAACCCAAGCTTCCACCCTTTGCTGAGAAGAGCATACGGGCTCCTTGTCCTGTTTTCTCCTCTTCCTTCCATCTCTCCCTCCTGGGTGAGTTAAGGGTCTAGTGGGCTATCTGTGTAGCTGGTTAGAGATTTCATTTTCTTTTGTTTTGTTTTTGTGGTTTTTGTTTTGTTTTTTGTTTTTTGGTCTGAATCAGACTGTTAATGCCACTAAGGGCAGGGACTTGTCCAGACTCCCACCCAGCAATACCTCCTGCATTTATTTCTCTGCCTTGGGATGGATGGACGGTGCGGACCAGAGCACCAAAGTTTCAAAGAGATCCTCTGCCAACAGCACAGCTGGCAGGCCGGGAGGCTAGCTGATAAGCGCTAACATTTATTGAATTCTTAATGTGTGCTTTTTCACTTTGTAACTCATTTAACCCCTCTAATGACCCTGTGAGGTAGGGTTTATATTTTTCCATTTATTAGACAAAGAACCCAGGCAGAGACGGATTAGGCAGCTCTCCCAAGGCCCAGAGGCAATAAAACGGCAGCCTCCTTTCCTGTGTAGACACTGGCCGAGTCTTACCCCCACACCCTGCTGGTGCTTCCCCAGGACCTTGAACCAAGCCCAGCACATAGCAGATGCTCATTAAATACTGGACGGAAAAATAAGTAAATAAATAACTGCGTGCCAGGCACTTTACATCTATTATCATCACATCCTCCTAGTAACACAACGGCTACTTTTAGCCTTGCTTTAAATGCAGAGAGGTCAGATATGCATTCAACCCACAGAATGTGGCCAGCATTGTTTGCCACGGGCCTGGGACGCAACTACAAGGGAAGGGAGCTCTACGTGGACCGAGCTACCATTCCGGCAGAAGCGCAGACCATCACCTCTCTGTCACATCGATCTTTTCAGAAGTCACACTGATCTTTTCAGAAGTCAAATCTGATTACATCAGGGTCCTGCCTAAAACTCCCCATGTCTCTTAGAATAAAAACAAAATCCCTGATAATGCGGCAGGCGGGATTGGTGGGGGGACTTTATCCCACCAACACTGGGATGTGACTGGAAAGAAACGCAAGAAAAACCGACCCACTGAACTTCAAGTTAAGTGTTTCCTCCTTGATTCTCTCCTGAAAGGTGGCATCCTGGTGCAACAAAGAAGACGTGGCAAATTGGGGGACACCGCTGTCCGTTTACTTTCTCTCCCGTGTGGAGGGCACGCTCAGAGAATCAGAGCTGTCACCGATAAGCATACTGGCCACTGGACTAGCCGAATCTTCACCCCTTGAAGTTATCACTGCCTTTGCTTTAACAAGAGGAAACTGAGACTCAAGATGAGTAAGTAGCCCGTCTGAGGCCACCCAGCTGACAGTTGGTTCCCCAACCTTCCAGATGACAGTGAGGCCAGTGGGCCATTTGAACCCTATGTCAAACCCCAGCTCTGTCACCAGCCGAAATCTCCTCTCTTCTAAAAATCTACACCAATGCACATTTCTCGACATCCTATTTCCTGAATGTTCACCAGTCAGCCATGAGTGAGTGTCTCTGGGGCAGGGTTGAAACATCCTCACCCAGCATTCCTCCCCACCCCCAATCCTGGAACAACAATATTTCACTTGGTTGCCCCGGGGCTAGCCCCTCCCACCTCAGTCCCTCCCTGGCATTCTTGATGTACCTGCTTACTCTTCCTCCAAGTCCTCCAAAGTCCCCAGTAGACTCCAGATCTCCTTTGAAGGTAGGGAAGAAAGGTCATGCAAATTCACGTCCCAAAGGCAATTAGCAGAGTGCTCTTTTGCACACAGCTGGGAGGCAATAAACGTCTGTGAAATGAAAAATGTCCTAGGGACGCCTGGATGGCTCAGTAGGTTGAGGTTGAGTGTCTGACTCTTGATTTTGGCTCAGGTCGTGATCCCTGGGTTGTGGGATCGAGCCCCACATCAGGCTCTAAGCTCAGCAAGGAGCCTGGTTAAGATTCTGTCTCTCTCCCTCTGCCCCTCTTCCCCACTTGAACTGTGTCTCTCTCTCTAAAGTAATGGAAGGAAGGAAGGAAGGAAGGAAGGAAGGAAGGAAGGAAGGAAAAGAAAAAATGTCCCAGAAAGAAAGAAAGAAAGAAAGAAAGAAAGAAAGAAAGAAAGAAAAAAGAGAAAATGTCCTAGAAAGAAAAGAAAAGAAAAGAAAAGAAAAGAAAAGAAAAGAAAAGAAAACAAGAGAAAATGTCCTAGAATGGATGTCAACTTTCCATGCCTTCCTTTACATGGCCCCTCACAGCTAATCAGTTACTCAGTTTTATAGATCCTATCATCCAAGTAGCTCTCAAGTGCACCCTCTCCTTTCATATTCCTACCATCCTGTCTTTTCCTTCTGATCTGCATAATAATTTCATAACCGGGTCTCGAGTACCTGTCTTCTTCTCAGCCTAGTAAATTTTTCCTCAATACCACAAATAACCATCCTTCTGCTGCCCTGTACAAAATTCTCCAATTTACCCAAATAAGTCCTAGTTCCCTCTCTTAGGATGCAAAACTACACCATGGCCCCAGCCAACCTTTCAGCCAGATTCATTCCATAAATATTTATTGACCACTCCTTTGTCCCGGGCACTGGCTAGGTAGTAATTAAAGAGTGAGGTACAAAACAAATTGGATTGCTGTCCTCATGGAGTTTATATTTTCATAGGAGAAACAGACATTAAACAAATTAAAACAAACAAAAAAAAATATATTAGCATATAATTATAGTAACTACCCTGAAGAGATAATCACTCAGGGGCTCGAAGAGGCGTACATAAGGATATTCATTGCAGCCTTGTTTATAATCGTGACAAATAAGAAACAACCTACAAGTTCATCAAGAGAAAAATGACCACATAAACTATGATATATCCAAATTTAAGAATATAGACAGCAGTTAGAAAGAATGAAATAGTGCTACATATGCCCATGTGCTAAATCACCAAGACGTGATGGAGTAAATAAATAAACGAAGCCACAAAAGGTATGCCATTCTTTTGTTTAAACACACACAATAGTATATTCTCTAAAGGAAATGCATATATATATATACACAACATATATGTATGTGTACGTTTGTATATTATATATAATATATACACGTGTTTATACTACACAGGGCTCAGAAATATATAGGCTGATCATTTCACGTTACATACAAATATCGAATCATTATATTGTACAACTCAAGCTAAGAGGTTATATGCCAATCATGTCTCAATATAAGAAAGAAATGTATATGCAAATGCATGAATAAAAGCTGGTTAATTCTCAAATACGGGCAACGATCCAGGACCCTTTACTGGCAGCTAAATATTTTAATCTTTTAACACGCAAAACACACTCATATTTGACCCAGATAAGTAAAAATTAGCTGCCTATTAACATACAATTCCAAACTACATTAAATACTCTGAGAAATTAAAAATGGAGAATAAAATACTTAGTATTTTCATACACTGCTTTTTTTTCCCACATACTGCTTTTTAATGAACTATTCTCTGCTTACCCTTCTCCTTGCTCTGTGCCCACTACCTGTCCCACCTTCGTTTTGAATCTCCCCAAACCCACATGCCACATATGTCCAAAATCAGTCTGTAGTCATCCTACCCATCCCCCATGCTCCTCTCCACATGCCGCCATGCTCTTTGTTCGGTCACTCTCTTTGTTCGGTGCCTCCTTTATGACATTTGCTGGGTTATGCCCAGCCCCAGATGTTGTCTGAATGGACTACAGTCTCCTCAACGGGAAGGCCAGTTTCCTCCAAATCACAGCACCCAGGAAAGTATCCCAATATTCAGCTGTTCAATGGAAGTAAATATGCTCCCTGGTTCTTCCATTCACTCATTCATTTACTGTCTCACTCAACAAATAGTAAGACCAACTGGGTATCAGGCACTGTTTTAGGTGATGGGAACACAGCAGGAAAGCAAACCCGCCAAAATGCCGATCCTCATGGAGTTAGCACTTAATGTTGTAGTGAATTAAATGATCGGCGCTATGGGGCACCTGGCTGGCTCAGTCAGTGGAGCACGGGACTCTTGATTTTGGGGTTGTGCTTTCAAGCCCCACACTGGGTATAGAGATTACTTAAAAATAAAATCTCAGGGCTCCTGGGTGGCTCAGTCGGTTAAGCATCTGGCTCTTGATTTCAGCTCAGGTCATGATCTCATGATCTGTGGGATCAAGCCCCACATCGGGCTTTGCACCAACGGTAGTACAGAGCCTGCTTGGGGTTCTCTCTCTCTCTCTCTACTTCTCTCTGCACCCGCCTCCCTCAAAATAAATACATAAACTTTAAAAATTTTTTAGTAAAATCTTTAGAAAAGAATTAAAGAATTAAAGGATTCATGTTATGGAGACAGGGGGCGGGGAAAGGGGCCAGAGAGTCGAGGGAGCCGGTGAGGGTAGTGTTCAACAGGCTAGTCCCGGAAGACTTCTCAGGTGGAGACATTTGAGTAAAGATCGGAAGGGGTGACAGTGGGAGCCACGCAGAGGCTCTCTCTGGGGAGAGAGCACTCCCAGCCGAGGGATCAGCATGCAAAGACCTTGAAGCGTTATGCCCCGTGGTTCAAGGAACAGCAAGGAAGCCGGCGTGATGTTGTGGCTGGCATGGAGCACTAAGAGGACACAAGTCATAAAATGAGGGTGGACGAGATCCACACCATTTGGGGCATTGTGAGGACAGGACGTTACTCTGGATGAACCTGAGGGCCGGTGAATGGTATGAACAGAGGAAGAATGATCTGGCGGAGGTATTAAGAGTGTTATTAAACAAACTGATAAACCAAGAGTCCTCCTTTGCTGCAATCACTCAGCTATTTAAGCGTGTCCATATTTTCAGTACAACAGCACAACAACAACGATAATAGTAACAGTAAGAAGAGGTAAGACAAAGCGTAACAAAAAGGGAAAAATAAAACAATTTATTGAGCCCCTGCTATGTGCCAGAGTCTTAACTCCACACCTGATCTACCCGATCATAGTGTTTTCTCGTTCTCCTGATAACCTGTAGACTTAAATTCATCTGGCAGATGAGGAGACCGTAGCCATTCAAGGTTAACTCACTTTCTGCCTTACTAACTTCTTTAACTTGCTTGAGATTCTACAACAAGAATGAAGTAGAATTCTAGCCCGAACAAATTCCAAAGCCCATGCTGACTCATGCCATTCTGTTCTGTACTAAGCGGTTGACTTTGGCCTCAGGAGACTAGAGAATAATAATAGTGACCATCGATTAAGTACTTCTTATGGGCCAAGTACATTATTTGCACCATTTCTGGATACCCAGGCAGAATCGGTACCCTCGTCACCCAGATTAGAAGCCACACCTCCGAGTGGTGAGACAGGTAGTGAGTTCTAGGGCTGAGCTCTTGAAACGGGTTTCCAGGTTCAAACCAAGACCCCGGGCTACCCAACCATTGCCTTTGCCGTCTCACCGGAGCTCCCTCCCCACCTCCACCCCTGGCCTTTTACAGACGGAGGTGAGAGTCATCACTGACAGGTGTATTTGGAGGAATAAATAAGTCCTCACTACTAAAATGCCCTGGGGGGAATTTGGCACATAGCGAGCGTTCAATTAGGACAGGCTAGTGTCACAAAGACCACTGCCCACGGCCACACAGGAGCTCGCCCGCACTCAGAACCAGGTCTGTTCTCAACCACCGCACGGCCCTGCCAGGGTACTTATTCTGGTACCCTTATTCTGGGCGGGAGAAGAGAAGCAAGAGTGTTTCTATGACGTGAGACAGACAGTCAGAGCTGGCCCCGGGTCTGTCCACTCCAGAACCTGAGCAGCTCTTGACCACCAGAACGACTCCTCAGTGTAGACAAAGCAAGTGGAAGGCTTTGAAGAAAGATCCCTCAATCCGAGTGATCCTCGAGGAAGCTGGGAGATACCTACCTGCCTTTCAGGGTTCTTTGGACACCTTCTCCAAACTGGAGGTCAAGCGAGACAGGAGAGGCACCTAAAGAAGAGGGTCAGAGGTGAGTGGCTCCAGGGAAGCGTGCCAGGTGGCTGAGCCCCTGTCTCCCGACCACAGCTCTCCAGCCACACCCTCAAACAGGATGCTGGGGTTTGGGGAAAATACTGGAGAGGAGATTAAGGTTAGAGCCACGCCCCTGGTAGGTATAGAGTGACCAAGAAATCAGGAGTCTACACTGAAGATTGGCCGTCTGCCTTGGTCCTCCGTAGTGCGGTGGACCCAAAGCCAGCTACCCCACTATTTCACTCGCAGCCAATGTTCTTCTTCGGCTCAGCAGCTCCCAAAAACGAACATGCAGATTTTCTCAGAAACCGGAACTGAATCAAACACGGTCCTCAGAGCCAGCGTAGACCCAAACCCTGGCTCCCAGCTCAGCTGCTGGGAAACCTCAGCCTCCTGACTCGACTTGCCTGCCTCACCTGTACAATGGGAAGAACATCGCCGCCCGCTGCACGGGGCCCGCTCTGGAAGGTTACAGGAGCTAATCACAACCAAACCTTAAAACGGTGCCTGGCACACGGCCATCAGCTCAGTAAACATCAGCCAAAATGACCTTAGTCATTATTGTCTCCGAACGTCTCCGTTCTAAAACAGCCCATCCGCTTAACGAATCCCTTTGGCTTCTTTGACAACTTAAAAAAAAAAAAATTTGTGCTTAGCACATTTTGTTGACGTATTTTTACAAATACCAAGCCTGCCCGTCCTCTTAAAAATATTTTAAGAGATTATATTTTGTCCCCACTCGCTTTGAGGAACTGCTTCGGAGCCACTGAGTGGGCCAAAAACAGCAAGAAAGCAAAGGAGGATAATAAAACCTCTTTCCTGAACTTTTTCGAGAAAAACAAAACACACACACAAAAAAAAAAAAAAAAAAGAATTTCAAGATTCAGATTCTGGGCTTTTAAGGACCATCTTGCTAAGTATTTTCTTATCAAGTTCCTTCTTGTTTTCTCCCCTCCCCCCCCCCATAAACACGACAGTAATGAGATAGTTTCTTCTTTCTCCCTGCCTCCAAAAAAAAAAAAAAAAAATCTGTCCCATAAATTTCTCCCAAACCCACGCAACCGAATTTTCTACGAGGATTTGTAAGAAACTAAGAATCTCTGAACAGAAACGAACCGCTCCCGAAGCAGTTCTCATTTGAAGTCAACAAATAAGCACAACGTGTCCCCAAGGAAACAAAGTAGAATTTGGA
The DNA here is from genome assembly GCF_018350195.1 of Panthera tigris. Lineage (NCBI taxonomy): Eukaryota > Metazoa > Chordata > Mammalia > Carnivora > Felidae > Panthera > Panthera tigris. The sequence goes on along the minus strand of NC_056662.1, from coordinate 8,703,929 downwards.
CGATAAAATGGCTCTGCCCCTAATCCCCGGTTCCCCCGAGCTGCAAGGCTGCACTGGCAGGAAACACATATGCCATCACAAGTCTCTGCTAGTTTTCACCAGTATTTCTGCATCAGCCCGCTCAGCCGTATGGACCCAAGTAAGACACCCAGCTTTAAAAAAAAAAAAAAAAGAAAAAAGGAAAAGAAAAAAAATTGGTAAAGGAAAAGAAGAGCACGCTGACCTGATCATTTCTACCTTCCTCGGGGTGGGTAGACAGAGACCAGAAGAAATGCGGGCGCCCCTCCCCCGCCAGAACCGGGCTTCCCGTCTGGGTGGAAACTATCTCATTACCACATTTTCAACAAGTAGACCCGGTTTCCTCGTGTAATCAGAGTTAGTCTGTGGTTGTTTGGCAGTCTGTGCATGCCGTGTTTTTAGAGCTATAGAAAATGTGTATTTATTTATTTTGTGATGGCTGCGACCATATGACAAACAGAAGCCAGCCTCAGCCAGTGATTTATAAGAGCTCGGGGAAGCAGTGCCTTTAAGCATTTTAATAGAGGCGCTCTCATCCTTTGTAAGTGGAAGTGTAAATTGGTACAGTCCTTTTGTAAACAACTCCGCGAGGCAAGTCAAGGGCCTGACAAATGTTCATACATTTGGGTGCAGCAAGAACATTCCTGGAATCAGTCCTAAGGAAATAGTCCTAATAGAGGACAAGGGGGCTGCGAACAAAGATGTTCATGGCAACAAGATTTACTATAAGGGGAAGGAAAATACACACATACTCCCTCCCCGTTTATGGGGAAACACGCGAATAAAGAAAGGGTTCGTCTTCCAAGTTATCCCCGCTCTTGCCCACGGCCATTTCAAAATTTAAAAGCTGCGAAAATATGCCACTGAGAAATAGTTATAATAGCAAGTGGAAAACTCAGGACGCAAGAATCACATTTTTAATAAAATAGAAGTCTTCTTATTAGTAAGCAAAAAAGGCAGATACAGGTATATGTAAAATTGTTTCAATTGGTTTTCTTATCAGGGACGTTTTAGTATGGACTGGGTATTATGTGATACCAGGAACTAACAGTTAATTCACTAATTGTGATAAAGACATAGTAGGTTATTTGAAAAAAATGCACATATTTTTTAGAGATATATACCGAAACATACAGGAGGAGAATGACGTGTTAGAATTTATAATACTTAAGCAAATTTTTAAAACAGGAGAATTGAAGCGATGTGCTTAAAATTGCAAAACGGGGTGAGGGCTATGGGGGGGGATTCATTTTACTATCCTCTCTACCTTTACATGCATTGCAAAATTTTCATTAAAAATTTTTAAGGAGGGGAGCTCAGTCTGTTAAGCATCTGACTTCAGCTCAGGTCATGATCTCACGGTTCGTGGGTTCGAGCCCTTCCTCAGGCTCTGTGCTGACAGCTCAGAGCCTGGAGTCTGCTTCGGATTCTGTGTGTCTCTGTCTCTCCTCCCCTCACACTCTGTCTCTCTCTCTCTCAAAATAAATATGTCAGCATTAAAAAAAAAAAGTCTTTAAAAAAAATTTAAGGGGTTGTTTTTTGATAACAGAATACGTAGGACCTTTTTTTCTTACCTCCAATTTTTCTTAAATGATTTTTCTATGAAAACAGGAAGAGTTGGCAGTCCCACAGAGACATTTTTATTGCTGTGTTATAGTAGTGAATCCCCAGAATGCTGTGGTATGCCTGTGTACCTTCACTGAACTCATAAATGGCCCAAATCCTCTCTCTGGGGTAGCACCCTGCCATCTAAGACTATGCTGTAAATGTGATCGGCTGATAAAAAGTCCAGCTGCCACGGACCATTTTAAAGGTTAGGAACACACACACACACACACACACACACACACACACACCCCACTTCTTGCCTCTTCGGTGCTAAGTGGCAACAGACTCTGGTTTTACTTCCAAAGTTTCATGCAGTAATCATGTAAGCATCAAACAGCACGGAGTTCAACATGCCACCAAGCTGACTCAGAAGGAAGGTTCCACATTCCTTAATTAGCAGCATCAGAAAAGTAGCACTTCCTGCACTGGAGTTTCCCATTTCATCCAGCTACTCCTGGGCTCAACCCACCCCACAGGTTCTCACAGAGGAGTGCCATGAAGTCTGGAAACAGAGACAGTGTTCTTTAATTTATCTTAATAATTCCCTTTGTTCCTCTTTATCCTGCTTTGTTTTATTCGTCACACTCTTCATCCTCTTGTATGCTGATTTTTGCAGATTGAAAGTGTCCGTGGTAGCATGATGTATGTCCTTTGTCTCCAGACTTCACGGACACGCTGGAGATACTGAGATCACAGTTGGGAACAGAATACGTGAACACTTCACCCACTTGAAAATACAGTCCTCTTGGTTATTAATAGCCAAAAAGATTCAAAGTACTGGACCAGAGGCTTCTTTTTTAGTACCAATTACTTAAATTAAGTTTCTGATTTGTATTAAAGTTCTCTGGCACGACTCAGGCAGGACACAAGTGCATGAGGAAGATTTCCAAACAAGATTTTACACGGTTTTCCAATGTGATGTATTTGATCATCTTTGAAAAGGCAGGGGCAACACAATTGCAACCTTAATTGAAATGTCAAATTCTCATTGGATTTAACCACTGTAACAATAATTTACTGTGAACTTCAGAGGTTTTGGAGAAATGTACAATAACCCTAAGCAGGTGACTGACAGATTTGACAGATGCTTAAAAAAAATACTATTTGGGAAAAAAAAAATACTGCTCGGAAAAAAAAAATACTCTTTGGAAAACATTATTTTTGCCCTTTGAGGGACCCTAAAAATCCATTCTATGATGCATTATTCCATTTTCCCCTTGCAGTCTTCCCTTCCTCAATCTATGTCTTTTCAAAGAATTCTTCTCCTCTTTGACCACCAGGTTGATAGATTTATATTTGCTTTTTAATCAAGTACCTTAACTGTAAGAGAGTAGATAAGAAAAGCTCATAGTCTAACACCCCGGGAGAGAGCAAATGTTTGCCTCAGTGGCAAACCCACGTTCTCAGGGGTCTAAGAGCAAAGAAGTTCCACTTGGGGATTTTATTTCTTCTGAAAACCTCTTCTGGTATTTGAGAACGTCTGATGCTATTTAGTGGGGCAGACCAACCCCTGATTAGATCTTTTAAGAACAAAAGCCTTTCCTTCTGACCCCAGAGAGTAATGAATTCCTTGTAACACTACATGATAATTATGATGAAAAGCGTATTTTAAAATCAATGTACTTTAAATAACAATCACGTCAAGTTGAATCCAGAACCAAATTAAATCGACTTTGGCCTTTTGGTGTTCTTGGGTCATGTAAGAGCTGGGTTTGACTTTATCCCTGACTCAGTCTCCCTACTCCCTCCTTATATCACAAGACACTGTAAGGGGCATAAAAAGTGCCCCATGACTATGATATTGTCTTCTTGGAGACCTAAAGAGGTCATATAAATTTTTTCTTGAAAATAAAGTTTATAGGGGCGTTTGGCTGGCTCAGTTGGAAAAACACATGACTCTTGACCTCAGGGTTGTGAGTCTGAGATACACCCATATTGGGTGTAGAAATTACTTAAAAACAAAATCTTAAAAAAAAAAAAAAAGAGAGAGAGAGAGAGAAAATAAAGTTTATACAAGCAATACAGTGTAAGACCTGACCCTGAACCCAAGAAGCTGAGTCTTTTTTCAAAGAAGTTGAGATTGAAACACAATTGTTTTAATTAATATTTGGGGGATAGTCTTCACATGTCAGTGAGAATTTTGCTCAGAAAAAATGATATCCGAATTCACTCTAAAAAGTGTTGTCTCCTTCCATTTCTGAACATTAGCAAATAATTTCTGCCCTCTTCTTCACTTTTCCAAATTATGAAAGATTTTTATGGCTTTCTTCATTTTCCAAGTATGCTGCAAAACACTGTAAATATCAGAGAAACACTGGAATTTCAACCTGGAATCATTCAAAGTTTCTGCTTGGAATCCAGGGCACCCGCCATTGACAGCATAGTCTATTGTATTCTGTTTACATAGAATCCAGATGAATGGTACCCACCTGGAGCTGTTCAATGGACTGAAAATAATCTTAGCAAACGTGTAATGGTTTGGGTACAGCCACTGCTACGTCATCATCGAGCTGGGGCCACTGCTGCTGCCACTGTCTGTTAGATAGGACCTTCAAACCCTGCTGGCCTTCTTGATAGTTCTTTGCCTATCAGTGGATCATTAGTTGGAGCATTTCCTTAGTCATAGAGCCTGGCCGTTCGTTGGGATGTTCTCAGTAGGAACTACGGTTGAAGATAACAGAATGGTTATTTAGACGTGAATGCGGTGGGGGGGGGGGGGACACCTCTTTCTTCTCGGGGGCTCAAGATTGTTTCGTTATTTTCTGATTCTTGAACTTTTAGCTCTTCTTAAGAACAGAGATCTGATTTTTTTTTTAAAGCTTTCCGATGACATTTGAATGTTGAAGTCTTTTGAAAATATTTACATTTTCCAAGCAGCTAGCAACACTCTCTGTCTTCTATAGTTCTCAAGATTAGGGAAAATAAGAGAGAGCTAGAGAGTTGGCAAGCAAGTGTATCATAACCTGGCAAAGACATTCCTGAGCAAAACTATATGGGTTTGAGCTTATTGGAACATTTGAAAGCAATTAAAATGCTTCCCCCCCCCCACCCCAAACTTATTTTTGTCCTTTTTTACTTTAAGCACACAGAGGTGTACAGCTGAAAAATAATATGACAAGCATGAATGAGTCATCAGGCGGATCAAGCCAAGAAGCTACTGTCAGGGGTCTTTATGGAATATACTGGATGGAATGTCTATCATCCACGCTTTGGCTTATCGGAGGGGTCAAGACCAGCCCTTTAAGAAACACTGATCAGCTTCCCAATATTCAAATTCCTACTTTTTGACCTGACACAGAATATCCTGCCTTGTGTCAAAAATACATCTTCCAAACTATACCTTCTTCCAAACTGTGGGGATAGACACTAAAAAGAGGCCTATGATGCAACTATATATAAAGTGTGTGTGGAACACACGTAAACGGAAGATAGTAGAAGCCACGGGAGATGAATCAGAATTATTCAAGATAACTCCACAATGAGCTCGAAGAATATCATTAGGTCTACGGACCTGCCTTATTTTAAATACAAGCGCTCTCAAACTTTACAATACCTCGTAGGAAAAATTACAGGATGTATACTCCAGTATGCAGTCGACAAGTCCGTAAAAATGCCACTTTATTTTTATGATTGGAAGCCTTACTGTTCATTGTAGAAAATTTGAAAACCGCAGAAAATACCCCGAAAGCTGACACCAAACACTCAGAAACAGCCACGGTTCCTACGTTGCTGTGTCTCCCTGCACCTTTATTCATTTGTTTGTTTGTTTATTTTCCCTGCACCTTTTTAAAAAAGACACAGTATTTGGTAGGATCGTGCTTTGTCCTCATCTGAGGGTTCACAGTGACGGTTTTTCTCAGGTGTTAAATAATGTCAGATTCTCCAATCACGTCTTGTTTTCTTTCTCTTCTAAAATCTACAAAATATGAATGCTGTACAGACCCCCAACCGGCTCACCCATCCGCCTTCCACATACAACACCTTCTGGTCAGGGAGGGTGGTGCAGAATCTCTCTGAAAAGTGAAACAGAAAAAAAAAAAAAAAAAAAAGTTTCACTCACAGTTGAATTCAAACCCTAACAGGTAAAGACTTTCATACCAGGAAACTCTTCCCCCCCCCCCCTTTATCTTAAGATATTTCAGAGCAAATTATCTGGGAATAAAGACCACAAAAGGGGTATTCACGTTGTAAAGGTAAACCAAATTGAGAGGGTAATTGTCTCCTTAAAAAAAAAAAAAAAGTCTTAGCTCTGGTCTTGGTGACTTGGAGGGAGGGCCCTGGGTGGCTGGAGAACCACAGTGGGAGGGGTACCGAGTTTCTCTGTGTACCCTTTGTGCTTCCTGAATTTGATATCAGAAGAGGGCATTCACTTCTTTTAAAAATACAGACGTAGATTTTTTAAGTACATATGCCTGAATTGCAGTCTTAAGGGATCAAGCGCATTAAAGAAAAAACGTAACCACCTCTGTCCCCCGAGGTTCCTCACCTCCTCCTCTCACCTTCCACTTTAGAATCAAACGGCACTAAAAACAGAACACCTGCTCCATTTTGACCATGAGTACGTTGTCAGAGAGGCCTTGAAGGTGCCTTCCCAAGTGGATTACCTGGCCACATAAAAGAGAGACAGGTAATTTATGAAAGGACTCTTCGTGGCGTTTGTACTTTGTCTATTTCCAGCCTGTTTCAGCTTTCTCGGGACCCACCCGACCTCGAGGATGGTGAGCGGGCTCCTGGGAGTGAAACCGATGTCCGATTTGTCGATTTGTCGCAGTCCAGAGCGAGATGCTACGGTGAGCTCCACCTGAGGGCTTCCTCCACGCCTTCCCACTCCGCCGTGTGGGATTAATTCAGAGATTTTCTGAAGTATTTACTTAGACGCACTCTCCTTCTGAGTCAGTATGGACTCTGTTCATCCCATTTCCTTGAAATATGTCCACCTTCATGGGTGAACACAGGAGCGCGCTTTCTTCCAGAGCACACGTGGATAGTATGTATTTACAGAGATGTCAAACAGACAGACATACAAAAAACAAAACATGTAATATTTGAGCTTCCCTCCCAAAGGGAGGACAGGTGCTTCTCTGGCTTGTAGTAAACGTTGCAAGATTGGTAATTTGATACATAGCGTGAGAATCCACTGCGGGGCGTCTCTCTTTTTTGTCTTTCTTTCTCTCTTCTCATCAGACTGTGTGTCTGGCTTGGAGAACCAGCCAGGGACCCAGGTAGTGGTGAGCCCAACAACCTGCCACACCAGACTCAAGTGACAAAAAGTCTGATTGCGCAATATTCTCAGCAGGTTGGCTTTCCACGTTCTAGAAAACGTTTTTAATGGGTTTGAGATCCTTTCACACTAAGCACTTTGGGCTTGAACTGTCGTGGTGCCTTGTCATGAAGTTGTGTTTGGAACTGTGGTGAAAGTCGGGATTTTTCTCTTCCTCCTCTTTTTTTTTTTTTTTTTTTACCCCCCCCCCCCACCTTTAAAAACAAGATAAGCCCCGTATGCAAATAGAGTCCACAGCGACCACCACCGTCCTGGTTCTCAGCTTTATTTCTCCTGCTGCAGAGCCTGCCTTCACCCATTATACGCTATTTGCATACCTTTAACATTAGAAACATTTATTCCAGGAATGAGTCATTGGAGGCATCTTCTGCGTTTACAGCTCGGACGCTGGATTCAGTAGCATTAATGCCAGAAGAATGGATGTCTTCTGTATTAAAAACCTCGGGATTGTTTGTGCGTAGAGAGAGACAGAAAGAGAGAGAGTTTCCGTTTTGTTTTTGTTTGTTTCATTTGAAGAGTGAAATGTGCTCAAATACATTAAAGATAATGCTTGAGATATATTTAGGTACATGCTTCACACCCTAAAGCAATATGCGGTATGAATGAGAATGTCTCACTCTGCGGGGAGAGAAATGGCAGACTATATACCCTTCCTGAGCCGGCTATAACCAGCCTCTCAAACAAGAGTGAGGGCTGAGTACCTTGAACATTTTTTTCCCCCAGCTCTACTGCGATATAATGGACACACGACATTGTGGAAGTTGAAGGTGCACAACCTGTTGATCGGATACATTCGATTTTGACAGATGTCTTTTAATGGAAAAAAAAAAAAAAAGGAAAGAGAAAGACAACCCCAATGCTTTTCTCAGAGAGAACAGGAAGCCTGAAGGAGGAAGTATGTGACAGTTTATTTTTCAACAAGCACACAGTGTCAAGTGAATGAAATCCCTCTGGAAGCTGTAAAAAATGGAGGCTGGAAGGTGGCTGTGTTCAGGTAGCACAAAAGGCTTCTCAATATTTAGAACCTTTTTCTCAAAGCTAAGTTATTAATGAAATCCAATATTGCACTTTTCCAAAAGGAAACACTGAGTCATTCATGAAATGATCTAAGATTTCGAAACTTGCTTACACCATTTTTTTTTTTTTCTCCTCCTTTCCTACCTGTGCCAAAAGCAGGCTCAGAAAAGCCAACCAGTAACTGTGGCCTAAATCCAGGGAGCCGGCCAAATTAGCCGAAGAATGGAGTAATTTAACAAAGACTCCCGATGCCCCAGAGGGTTCCTGTCTCACCCCATTGGCAGGCCAGAAAGGGCCTGCCAGCCTCCCTGGGTCCAGAGCCGAGGGGCCTCTGTCCCCGCCTCCCTCCGAGGGAGCCCGTGATTAACCAGTTCTGGCACAGCGGTTATTTGGCCATACCCCTGGCCTGCCTCCAAGTTTCGTGTGGAACAACAAATGGGCGTGGGCCCCCAGATAGGCAGGCCCGTGTTCCAAGGAGGCAGTGAACACTCACGGCCAAGAGCCCTGCACGATGTGGCCAGAGCTGGGGTACAGCCGAGAATGCATTCGGGGAGGGAATGGCAGCTTCTCGGTCCGTTTATCGAGGGTGTCTCCACTTAGGCCATTAAATAGTGTCCAAAGACAGTCAACACGCGTGTGGGTCAGGAATAAAGTGTGAGTCAGGTCGTTCTGACCCCCTCCTCTCTCTCTTGCTGCGGAAGAGGGTTTCCAGGTACTTGATTATTTTATTTTATTTTATTTTATTTTATTTTATTTTATTTTACTTTATTTTATCTTATTTATTTCACTTGTTTCATTTCATTTCATTTATTTTAGGAGAGAGAGAGAGAGAGCACAAGGGGGAAGAGGGGCAGAGAAACAATCCCAAGCAGACACCATGCTCAGCACAGAGCCCTTTGCAGGGCTCGATCCCACGACCCTGGGACTATGACCTGGGCAGAAATCTAGAGTTAGACGCTCAACCGACGGAGCCACCCCAGTGCCCCGCAGGTACTTATTTTTAAAAGCATGACTTTCGGGGCACCGGGGTGGCTCCGTCGGTTGAGCGTCTGACTCTTGGCTCAGGTCGTGATGTCACGGTTCATGAGTTCAAGCCCCATGGTGGGTTCTGCACTGACAGCATGGATTCGACTTGGGATTTTCTCTCTGTCTCTCTCTGTCTCTCTCTCTCCCTCTCTCAAAAATAAATAAACATTGAAAAAAATTAGTAAATAAAAACACGACTCTAGATCAGAGTACTTTAAGAATGACACCACCAAACTTTCTGAATAGGCACAGGGGAAAGCTCCCGTTTTCATCTTTACAAACACCCAGAAGTCCATGTAGATAAATCATGTAGACAAGGAAACAGTGCTTTGGTCCAAACAATACAGGAAACGCCTGGAATGGCGCCTCCTTAACACAACGCCCTATGTTTGCCTTGTACTATTCAAAGGATTTTACAGATACATTATCTTCAGACGACTCTGCGAGGTAGAAGGGGGAAGCGCACTTGCCCATTTTACAGATTAGGAAACCAAGGCCCAGAGAGGCCGCGGCCTTTCTAAGGCCACAAACTCAGTCAACTGCAGAGCCCGAACTTCGGTCCAGGACTCCTGACAAGGAGGCCCGATCCTCCCCCTCCTCGCCCCGTCCCTTGTAACCAGGCTCCGAATGTTCCCTTCTGTGTGATGTTCCCGGCTGTGTGTCCGGGCTCTGTAGGCTCCCGGGTCTGTTGCTTTTGCCCCGCAGCCTGTGTTTCCAATTCCTAGGATTCCCAGGAATATTCAAAATCTTACTTCTGCCCCCTACTTTGAAGATTCTGGTCCTTTTTCGCAACGGGGGATGTACCTATTTGACCAGGAAGTGGTCCAGGCTCTGGAGTTCGTGTAGAATGACTTCCTCTTTTTCTCCCTGAATTTATTACGGTATTAATTTGATCCCAACACCTAAAAACAAAAAAATCCCAGACTCCGCACCGCGTACGAGGGACTTTTTAAAACAAAAGACTCTCCTCCACTAAGATGTTACTAACAATCACCAGGGATTTTAAATTTCCTGTGTGTGTGTGTGTGTGTGTGTGTGTGTGTGTGTGTGTGTGGCTCTTTCACACTTTTTTTTTTTTTAACAAAGATTTTTTTTTTTCCTGGTCATTTAGGAAGCAGCATATTTTTAAAAACTATCTTATTGTTTTTGTGTCGCTCACATGGGGTAGTTCATGGGCGGTTATCACTAACACCAGAAGGAAAAATATTGCAGACCTTCATGACAAACCATTACACTGACATAGGTCTGGCTTATTTAGAATATGCCCAGTAAGCACTGGTTAAAAATTGATGATTCGGGGCAGTCTTTCTCCACTGATTTTTGTAAAATACCTAGGAGACCTTGAACATTCTGTTACAGTTTTACAATCACGGAGAGGACGGAAGGTGGTGTTCGCGAGGGATATTGCTTTATTACTCAGCTAAAAGTCCCTTTGGCTCTAAAAGTCCCTCCTCCCGGCTGCTGCAGGCTGGGAGAAGTCAGCATTTTCTCTCTCCCTTACTGGTGCTTTTACCATGCAGAAGAGACTCCATTTTCAAAATCTGTGAAAGAAAATCTTGTGCTTTTAGCGAATGACTTTCCCCCTAGTGGGCAGAGACCGCCCCCCCCCCCGCCCCTTCTTTGCGAAGCAAGAGCCACTGGGTGAGAGCAATCTGTCACCAGCTCACGTGGCTGTGATGGAAAGCCCTTTTACATGCTGTTCACCATGTCTCAGGCACTGTTGTGTGCTTTTATCTTTTTTTAATTAAAAAAAAATTAAGTTTATTTATTTATTTTGAGAGAGACAGACAGTGTGAGCAGAGGAAGGACAGAGAGAGAGAGGGAGACAGAGAATCCCAAGCAGGCTCCCCGCTGCCAGCACAGAGCCCGACACGAGGCTCGAACTCACGAACCAGGAGATCATGACCTGAGCCGAAGTCAGAAGCTTCACTGACTGAGCCACCTCGGGGGCCCTTTCTTGCACATTTTTAAATATACAAGGAACGTTTTCACTTATTTATTTAGTTTTAGATTTTATTTTTAAGTAATCTCTACACCCAATTTGCCCAACATGGGGCTTGAACTCATAACCCGAAGATCAAGAGACAAACACTTCACCAACGGAGCCAGCCGGGTGCCCCAGAAATACCTCCTAATCTTTAAACACGCAAAGTGGTAAATGTGTCATCTTTTAGGAAGCAGGTTTGGATGCCAATAAACTAAACCACGAGTCGAAAAAGTGTCATTTTTCTTGGATAACTCAGACTTTTTCAGTGCCCTCATTCTGTACTGAATAACCATCCATGATGAAATAGAAAGAACATTAAGTCAAATTGTACCTACGTGGACTCTACGACTTTCCCTGGAAACTTCTTTCCTGGGGCCAAATTCCTAATATGGGTTCTGTTCTCATGGTTATCTCTTCTTCCTCCTCCTAAACAGAAAGTGCGAAAATAAAGGACTCGGTTTTTAAACACACACACACACACACACACACACACACACACACACACACATTTTTAAATGCAGCACACACACTATGCATATTACAGTGCAGTTTTAAAAAGAGAAAGAAAAACTGTCTCTGCAACATAAGGGAAGTATGCAGCACTCACACGGGTCATTAAGACTTGCCTTTATTATCATGTTGCTAACCACTAAGGGACACATGCAATGCTGTGACAAGCATAATTTAATTAAGCTTTCCATTCGGTGTTGTTTGAAAAGACCTGAAGGCTCTCACCGTAAAGTAAACCCAGTGCACATCCCACAAGAAAAAGTGGAAATGATTTCACCGAATGAAGGAACTCAGCGAGCTTTTTCCTTCTTATCGAGCAAAATGGATTTACGCCGATAAGCCAGACCCCGTGAGCGCCAAATGCTGCCCCGGTGCCTTCACAGCGAAGTCGCCTCCCCCCCACCACACACAGGAACACAGGATGTTTACTCTTCACCCAAACCTTAACCAAAGGAAAATACAGCAAACGAGTCATCTGTGTAAAATCCATGGACTTCTTACGTCTTTGGCATTCCAGATCTTGGATTCAAATAAATAAAAATATTTACGAAGCGATTCATCTGTAATCTGAGTGAAATCATGACCGTGTGCAATATATGAAAATCGTACCCCCCTGGACAGCCATTCAACAGCATACTTCGATTGCAGACCTACTCTGCTGGGCAGTATTTTAGGGGAAGGCGGTCTATTGAGTCCTTTAAGACTCACAGTCCTTGGGGGCTCCTGGGCAGCTCAGTCACCTAAACATCCAACTTCCGCTCAGGTCATGAGCTCAAGGGTTCGTGAGTTCCAGCCCCACATCGGGCTTACCGCTGTCAGCACAGAGCCCGCTTCGGATCCTCTGTCTCCCTCTCTCTCTGCCCCTCACCACCCCCCCCAACCCCGCCCCCCCCCAGCTTGCGAGCATGCTCTCTCTCTCTCTCTCAAAAATAATAATGATGATAATAAATAACTACACATAAAAAAAAGACTCACAGGTCCTTGAAACCATACTTACTTTCTTACAGCCATGACAAAATGGAAGTCTTGCAAACTGTGGCCCGGCACCTTCCTTTTGTTTTTGATTTTTCTTCTTCACTGAAAATGTATCGCGCGCCTACGGTGTGCCAGAATCCGGGTTGGTGCAGAAATGCAAACTTGCACGCGCAAAAAGGTCCTGGCCAGAGGCGAAGTTCTATTTAGCCGGGTCGACAGACATTAAACAGGCGAATTCTAGTGGAATCCAACCATTTGTAATCATCTGGATTACGAACAGCTTGATTAAGGATGCATAGTGGCCAGGCCCTCCCTGGGAGACTAGGGGTCACTCGCATTCTGAGTGTTACCCCAGGGGAGTTAGATGCAGGAGTCCTGAGCCGCACCCTGCAGGAAGTCTTTAACTACAGTCGGAATAAGTAATCAGAAAAATTACACGGCACTGGGGCGGCCGGCTTCTCCCCGAGGAATAAGGGTCAGTACTTGGGCCCTGTGATACTTTTCAGGGCCCACAAACATGTTTTTATTTTAATTTCTCCCAAAGCCAGAAGAAAAATGAATCTGACAATAATGAATATATAACAATAGTCCAGCCGGGGTTATATGCATCTTTAGGCCAATGCCATGGCAAAATAGAATTTTTAATATCCTTTTTTTGGAGGAAGGGATTCACAAAGGCTAAATAATACTGTGGGTCCCTAACTGCTATGGTTTAGCCCTGGTGCTATGGGAATATATATACAAGGGATCTGATCCCGGAGGTGCCGGGGGGGTGGAGAAGGCTTCCAGGTAGAAGGGACCATGGAGCTGATATCTTCAGGGAGAAGAGAAACCAGCTATGCTATAGGCAGTGTAGGGAGGAATGAGCAGGGGAGGTCAGAAAAAGAAGAGGTTTCTAAGGAGAGGGAACAGAATGTGCAAAGGTCCTGAGGTAGGAAGGAGCATTTTTCATATCCACTGGAATTTAGGCTCCATGCTTGTTCCATTCTCAGCCTGAAAGGTGCCTGACCCACAACAAGCATTCAATAAATATGTGTTGAATGAATCGGGACCTTGTCTCTTTTTCACAAGGGTGTGACAGCCCACCCTAGCTTTATCTCTCCTTCTGAAACCTTCCTAATCAATATTGTCTCTCTGTCCTGTCTTCACAGCTTATGAGCTGTGTGACCTTGGACAAGTTGCTCAACCTCTCTGTGCCGCTTCTGTTTACTCACACTCACCTGTAAATAACCCTCGATCTTTCTGTGAGGACTATCTTAGTTAATATGTGTAAAGTACTTAGAACAATGTCTGGTACATAATAAGCACTCAATACATGCTAGTTAGTTTTATTATTTAATCACATCTTACTAATCTTATATTCGTGTATCTTTCAGTAAGATGGAAAAATCCTTTATGTGCTGATTCGATGACCTTTACCTTGCTTCTCTCAAAGCAATTAGCACGATCCAACCCACAGAGTAAATATTCAATAAATATTAGGGAATTGATAAAAATAAAATTTAGCAACGATATTAATTAGGATCAGAATCAGTTGTAAGTAACAGAAAAACGAGGTAAGAGTTTATTTTGCCCCACAGATTTGTGTCTAACATTGTGTGACACTCCATCATGTCAGAACCTGTCCCTTTCTATTTTCTTGCTTGGCCAGCCTTTCATGTGGCTCCAGCCTCAGGACCCACCCTTGCTGCTCAAGCTCCAGCCATCAGACCACATTCCAGTAAGCAGAAAGAATGCAGGGAGGTCAGAAAAAGAGACATGTTCCCTTAAAGACAATTCCAGGAAGTCCTCTATACCACTCCCCCTTACAGACCATTGGTTAGAATATAGTCACAAGCAAAGGAAGCTTGCTTGATAGAAGCCTTCTTCTATCTGGGTGGCCATGTGCCAGCTAAAAGTTGGGATTCTATTACTGACAGAGAAGGGGAGACAGATATTGGGGCCACTGTGGTCTGTCCTGGCGGCCTGGCCAGTTGAGTTTGACACGTGATACTCCAGAGAACGGGAATGATCTCAGCCCTCTCAAAGGAAGCCGGTCACATTGGGCCCGGCTGTGATTTTTATAAAAGCACTGTTTTATGTTCCTCCTCAAACTCTAATAATACCTTTAGAATTGACGGCTCTCCATTTATAAATGTCCGCGTTCGCTAATGATGCAACTCCCTGAGGAAGAAAGACAAATGCATAAAGCCAGATGATTGCATAATTTTTACAAAGGTTTTCTTATATATGTACAATTTCAAGCAAAAGAGAGAGGAGGGAGTAATGACTTTCCACCTACCCATTCTACAGTTTCTGCAACTATCAACTCACGAACCCTTGTGTTATCCATTGACCGAGCCACGCAGGTGCCCCATCAAAAAGTTTTTAATGTGATAGAAGGTTTTTTGCCAGTGTTTGAATTTCCCTTACTGTCTCAAAAAATAAATAAATAAATAAAAATAAAACAATAATATAAAATAAAATAAAATAAAGTAAAATAAAATAAAATAAAATAAATTTCCTTCATTGTTTCACAGGTTTTTGTTTTTTGTTTTTTATTTTTTTAAGTTCATCTGTTTGAGAAACCATCAAGGTCTTGTCTACGGCCATACCACGCTGAAGGTGCCCGATCTCGCCCGCTCTCGGAAGCTAAGCAGGATTGGGCCTGCTTAGTACCTGGATGGGAGGAACCAACAAGGTGTTTCCAGTGTGGTCGGACGGCATGCCTCTAAGTACCTTTTAATCTGGCTGCACAGCTCAGCACCGTAGCCACTGGCCACATGTGGCTATTTAAATAAACTTATTTTAATTAAATAAGAAATTCAGTCAGCCACACAAGCCACATTTGAAGGGTTCAACGGCCGCGCGTGCTGTGCAATAGCACCTACCACGCGGGACGGTGCAGACAGAGACTATTTCCACCGGTGCCGGAAGTTCCGCTCCAGCGGAAGAGCACCGCTCTAGAGGATGCCCGACCCCTTTTTTCCCTGCAACTTATTTGTTGAAGAAGCTGAGGGTGTTTGTCATGTAGAGAGCCACACATTTTAAACTCTGCTGATGGAGGTGGCTCAGTCCGTGAAGCATCTGACTTGGGCTCGGGTCACGGTCTCCCCGCTGGTGGGTTTGAGCCCCGCGTTGGGCTCTGTGCTGACAGCTCGGACCCTGGAGCCCGCTTCGGATTCCATGTCTCCCTCTCTCTCCGCACCTCCCCCACTCACACCTGCCCCCCCCCCTCAAAAATAAATCAACAGAAAAAAATTTAAACTCTGCTGATGGCAACCCCTCATGGTCAGTTAACATGCTTCTCTGTCTTCTGTGTTCCCCATAAACCAGCAGTTAGACTTTACCACCTTGATCCAATTCAGAGTTGATTCCTTGGGGTGGAATAAGATGACAGGGCAACCCGATTGTAGGTAGTGTGTTAGAAAAAAAAAAAAAAAAAAAAAAAAAGCACACAGAGAGATCAAAATCTGGAAGGACGTACACCAGAACATTATCAGTAGTTATTTTGGGGAACTAGAATGACCTTATTTTTTGCCTGATTCTTGCTGATCTCTATGCCATTACTTATTCCACAGTGCGCACGCCTTTCTAATGAAAAGTAAGCAATACCTGCTATTTACCGCAAAAACAATGTGCCAAGCACTGTGCGCCGCGATTCACTTACATTAGCTCATGGAATCCTCGTGACAATTCTATGAGGTCATTAGGATCTCTGCTTTGCAGTCAACACTCAGAAACATTAAGTACCTTGTCCCAGGTCACGTAGTCAGTATTTGGTGCGGTCCGGATTTAATCTCTCCAACTGCCTGACTCTCGAGGGATTCTGATGTTGGGCAGTGTGGTGTGCAGCCTGAGAGACTTAGTTTCTGGAAAATCCCGTCAGGTTATTCCGAGGCGGACCCAGGTCTGGGAACCGAACCGCATCCCTGCCCAACCACACGACGCCGCCCTCCACAAACATGTCGTCTCCCCCCCCCCCCGCTCCCCCCTGCTCTCAGCTGGAAAGCCGTCTACGTCTGGCACGTTCGAAGCATAAAGCCTGACGCCTGCCCCGAGCGTCTGCTCCAAAAAGGCACCTTGGAGGCCATGCTTGAGACTAGATGCCACCCGACTTCCGGCTTCGTGTGGGGCGTCCACTTGTGACACGCTGTTAAGACGGGACAGGAAAGATGGGGAGTGTGTGCGGACGTGTGGATGTGCGCGTGTACGTACGACGTCTGGGCAGACGGCCGGGGAAGCTCTCCCTAAAGCAGGGGTTGACGCACGAGGGACCCAGGGCTCGAATCCAGCCCACTGCCTAAGCATGCTTTTTCCATTTCCAGCCTGTTGGAATAAAACCATTTTTAAAGAGGACAAAAATCTCGTGACACGTGAAAATTACAGGACAGCCCCTTTCAGCGTCCACAAATAAAGTTTTATTGGCACACAGCGCCGCTCGTTGTTTGCGGTCTGCGGTTGCTTTGGCACGGCAATGGAAGGGTTAATTGTTGCCCCAGCGACCACGTGGCCCAAATGCCTAACATGTTTACTCTGACTATAGGAGCAGGTGACACAGTACATTCGAAGGCCTGAGGAGGGACCGTGCCCGGTGTATTCCTGGCAACACGAGGACCTGGTGGTGATGGGAGCAGAGCGGACGAGGGCAGAAAGCACGGGGGACCAGCTCCCACGCAGTCAGTCCATCATAGGGACTGGGGTCCGAGCCTGAGCAAGACGGGAGCCAGCGCGGTTGTGTGGTGAGAGGTGTTCCGGTCTGGCTTCTTTTAACAGATTTCCCTATTTTAAGAACAGACTGAAAGGGGGTGGGGGAGAATAGAAACAATGAATCCAGCTCTGAGAGCAGAGCTCTCCGAGAAGCTATGCAAGACGTGATGAGGGGCTGAACCAGGAAAGTGGTAGAATTGCTGGGATGTATCTAGTGGGATTCTTTTTTTCTTTTAAGATTTTTAATTTTCCAAGTAATCTCTACACCCGACATGGGGCTTGAACTCACAACCCCAAGATCATGCGCCACTGACTGAGCCAGCCAGGCGCCCCTAGCTAATGGAATTCTTTTTGTTGTTGTTGTTAATGTTTATTTATGTTTGAGAGAGAGCGAGCGGGGGAAGGGAAGAGGCAGAGGGAGAGACAGAATCCCAAGCAGGGTCCATGCTGTCAGTGCAGAGCCCAACACGGGGCTCAGTCCCACGGACCATGAGATCGTGACCTGAGCCGAAATCAAGAATCAGATGCTTAACCGACCGAACCCCAGAGGCGCCCCTAGTTTTCTACTTTTCATAGCCTGCATTGTCCAACCAAAGACTATCTAACCCCTCTACCATCTACACCCTCCGTTGACACGTCTTTGGTCACAACTGTAGGCTTAGGAGCTCAACGCCAGACAGGCATGCGGCAACGAAGGGGATCGTGAGCAAGATGTCACATCTTCAGAGACAGCAAGAAACAATTTTGTGTCCTTGCAGCTTAGTAAGATAATCAGGGGGCACCTGGCTGGCTCCGTCAGGGGGGCACGTGACTCCTGATTTCGGGGTCACATGTTCAAGCCCCATGTGGGGTGTTGAGGTTACTTAGAAAATTGCTTAAAAAAATGATAAATTACAAAAAATATATAATCAGGCTGTGCAACTATAAAACCTGGTGAGGGGCAGATGCTCGTTGGACACACCCTTTCCAGTTTCTGGCTTGTTCGCTCTGTCATTTGGAGGAAAGGGGCTTCCTCTTGGGTATTTGGCAAAGCAAGTTTTGGTATTTTCCTGTCTGGGCAAAAATACACCAGGAGAGGAGATCTTCCAGAGATATGTGAGTTGCAGCCAAACAAAGTGGCTTTCTGTGGGTCTCTGCCAGAAAGGAGAATCAGCTGTCATCTATTCCTAAAATAAAAGTCCCTTGGAGAAGGAAAAAAGGGGGGAGGGGAATGGCAATTATGTTGAAAGTACAGAATTTAGCCTCTTCTCCGCCATGGTGGTGGGAGTGGTTAATTGTTACTCGCTATGTCTTTTTCTTTACCTTTTTTTTTTTTCTAATTTTTAATTTTAGAGAGAGAATGTGAGTGGGGGAGAGGGGCAGAGGAAGGGAGAGAGAGAATCTTATGCAGGCTCCAGACTCCGCGCAGAGCCCAGTGTGGGGCTCGATCCCCCAACCCCGGGGATCATGACCTGAGCCGAAATCAAAAGTCAGACGCTCAACCCACTGAGCCACCCAGGTGCCCCTTGCCAGATCTTCTCACAAGACTTTTAGGATCAAGCTATTCCTGGCCAGGAAACAAGACCAGAATTGTCCCATTCCCCAGTGGATTCAGATGAAAACTAGTAATAAAATCAAGGACAAGTACAGGGGCGCCTGGGTGGCTCAGTCAGTTAAGCGCCCGACTTTGGCTCAGGTCATGATCTCCCAGTTTGTGAGTTTGAGCCCCGCATTGGGCTCTGTGCTGGCAGCTCAGAGCTTGGAACCTGCTTTGGCTTCTTCGTCTCCGTCTCTCTCCGCCCATCCCCCGCTTGCACTCTGTCTTGTCTGTGTTTCTCAAAGATGAGCACACATTTTAAAAAATAATAAAATAGGGCGTCCGGGTGGCTCAGTTGCTCGAGCGTCCGAATTCAGCCCAGGTCACGATCTCACAGTTCGTGAGTTCGAGCCCCGTGTCGGGCTCTGGGCTGACAGCTCAGAGCCTGGAGCCTGCTTCAGATTCTGTGTCTCCCTCTCTCTCTGCCCCTCCCCTGCTCATGCTCTGCCTCTCTCTGTCTTAAAAATAAATAAAACATTAAAAATATTTAAAGAAAATAATAAAATGAAATGAAATGAAATGAAAATAAAATAAAATAAAATAAAATAAAATAAAATAAAATAAAGTACAACTCCAAGAGGAGGCATTGGAGAAGTACCAGGCTGGGTCTGTAAGAGATCACACATGAGATGAGACACATATTTATGCCGCATGAAAGTCACATGCTCGTATCCTATCATTCTGTAAACATGACTCCTACCTGAACAATAGACATATTTTATCAGGGAAATGATTTTTCTCTGTTCCTATGCTTCTGCACTAGTAGGTTTGTTCAGTAATAAATATGTGAGACTTCTGTTTGTAAGAAAAGAAAAAAGTACAGAATTCAGAATGGATGCTAGCAGCAACACAAAGGGGGGATTGTTAAGGGCAGTGAACCTGTTCTGGATGATGGTGTATGGTGGGTATATACCATTATGCATTTTTCAAAATCTATAGAACTACAACATAAAGGGTGAACCTTAATGTAATCGATGGATGTTAGTTAATAATCAGGTATCCGTATCGGTCCATCAGTTGTATCAAATGTGCCACACGAATGCAAGAGGTTAATAAAGAGGAAATTACGCAGGGGAGGGGTGGCGTGCATATGGCAACCTTCTGGACTTTCTGCTCTATTTTTCCGTATACCCACAACCACTCTAAACAGTAAGGTCTATTAATTATGACAAATAAAACTTTAAAGGGCGCACTTTTTAATGAGAGCAAACCTTGGTGTTACTGTCATACAGATGGGAAATAGAAACCTTTTAAGGCATAGCTATCTCTTGAGAGGATGAGGTGGAAAACAATGTCAGCCGCCATGCCTTAATTTGGAATATTGATCCACTGTTCTGGAGTTTGAACTGTATGCGAGTTTGCTTTTGTTGTTGTTGTTCTCAGTATTTTGTCATCCAAAGAAAGCCCACAGAGAGCTGTGACTCTTAAAAGACGGTATGAAATGTTTCAACAACGGACAAACCTCAGACTTCCTGTATTTCTGTAACTTGTAGCTTTCCCTTCCTTCTTTTAATTTGTTAATGATCTCTCTTCTGTCACACGTCCCCAACTAGATCAGTGGATCAAAGGTGAGGCTTTGCTAAGTAATCAGTGTAATTTCAGCCATGTAGCCAGCTATTAAAAACAGACCTATAGGGTTTTCAAGGACAACCAAGGTATTGATTTCGCACCAAAAATTCATGCAGTAATACACCAGGGCCAGTGTTTCTAAACCATCACCTTTCCTTATTCATTGGGTCCCTAGTGAAATCCTGCACGGCTCAGAAAAGGCAAATCCACCCAGACTCCCTCCCCCACCCGCCCCCAGCCCAGTTCCTGCCTGCAAGAAAAGAATTTCACTCTTATAAATTAGACAAGGGGAGAGAAAACTCATTTTTTCGACAAGCATTTTTATTACTTTTTCTTTTTACAGATGTGTCTTCCCATGCATTAATTTTCCTTCCCAGTTATTACACTTGTATGTGGATTTTTTTTTTTTTTAGAGGACACATCTCTTATGTAATTTGTTTTGTATTTCTGGAATGAGGAAACTTTTTTACTCATATTGTTAAAATCTACACAAGGCACCCGTGTGATAGATCACCCTGAGCCTTGGAAGGAAATGATTCACCACAATACTGTAACCGAAAGTGTTCTAATACCAGGGAAGAAGGTAGGTCATTTAACTGTGTCACCTGCACAGAGCAGCTATGGGGGCATCAGAGCCTTCTCAGCTTAGCCTTTGCCCTCAGAACTGCTCTGCGCCTGGTGTAGCCTTTTCCCACCAGCTCTGTTCCTGTTCTCTGGTTCCTTTCTCCAAATATATTTAAAAAAAAAAAAAATTGATGCTGGGAACTCTATTTTTAAGTTTTAAGAGAAACCTGCAACTTCGCGATTTGTTAATTATCCACATCCATTCATCTGCCTCCAAGGTCCTTCTCAGGCTACTCTCTACTCTCTCTCTCTTTTCTTTTAATACTTTTTTTTAAGGTTTTTTTTCTTTTTAAATTTATTTAAGTAATCTCTACACCCAACATGGAGCTGGGACTCACAACCCCGAGATCAAGAGTGCATGCTCCTTGGACTGAGCAAGCCAGGCACCCCTCAGGTTACTCTCTTCTAATTTTGTACCTAAATTTGTTGGGTGAATAAGTGAATAAAACCAGAAATGCCCAGAATAAGTCCAGAGTTGTAAAAATGAAACACATCTATTAACAAATAAAATAAATAGGGGCACCTGGGTGGCTCCGTCGGTTAAGCGTCCGACTTCGGCTCAGGTCACGATCTCGCAGTTTGTGAGTTCGAGCCCCGCGTCGGGCTCTGTGCTGATGGCTCGGAACCTGGAGTCTGCTTCGGATTCTGTGTCTCCCCCTCTCTCCGCCCCTCCCCCGCTCTCTCTCAAAAATAAATAAACATAAACAAAAAAATTAAGCAAATAGATCACCGTTGATGGAAAATTATCTAAATATTTTACACTCTGAGATTCAAGTTGCTGCTTTAATTCTTCTTATTCCACATGGAAGTGACTATGTGTTTGATTTGATCCATGTGTTTTGAACAAACGTGCTAAAATTAGGTAGGGCTGTAATATGACTTCCATGAGTTCTTTCCTTTATAAAAAAATAAAATAAAATAAACTATATTGCATAACTGCATTGGTAGAAAAACAAATATATTAAGCATTAAAATTTTTTCTTCAATCTAAAAGGTCATGATTTTAATAAATTTTAAATAGATACTTCTGATTTTAATAGATACTAAAACGAGGACACCTTGGCTGGCTCTGTTTGTGGAACCTGTGACTCTTGATCTCTGGGTCCTGAGTTTGAGCCCCAAACGTGGGCAGAGAGATTACTTAAACAAAACAAAACAAAACAAACCCCCAAACTATTTTGTGGGCCTGCTGTGTCTAATGCAGAAGTCTTCTCCGGAGAAATGTCATTTTATAGAAACACAGATTAAATAATCGTAAAACCAGTGACAGAAGACAGATTTAAAAAAAAATATTTTTAAAAAGTCTGTCAGTGAATTGTCACAATTATGAAAAACATTTATATTTTTTAAAAAAACCTTCAATGTAAAATAAAAATCAACTGAATGCTCATACTAGGGGAATATAAATAAATTTTGGAACCTCAATGGAATATTATTCCCTCACTAAGAAAATCAGTTTTCAATAACCATTTTTTAATGTATTTGAAATGCCAAAAAAAATTTTTTTTTAATTTTTTAAAATGTTTATTTTTTGAGAGACAGGTTGACAGAGTGTGAGCAGGGGAGGGGCAGAGAGAGACAAGGAGACACAGAACCCGAAGCAGGCTCCAGGCTCCGAGCCGTCAGCACAGAGCCCGACGCTGGGCTCGAACCCACGGACCGCGAGATCACGACCTGAGCCGAAGTCGGACGCTCAACCGACTGAGCCACCCAGGTGCCCCTCACACAAAAAATTTTTTTAATGGATTTTCTCCCTAGAGTTAGTGAAGGTCTATGGAAATACTCACTTAATGGGTAAACCAGCATTGACTTTTTGGAACATTTTGGAAGACATATTGGTGACATCTATTGAAATGTCAATTTGTGTACAGTCTCCAACTCACAAATTCCACGTCCAGGCATTTATTCTATAAATTCCTTTCCACAAGTGTGCAAATATAGAAAGTCATATCGTTGACTAACCAGAACAGCAGAGAGCCAAGAAGGAAATGGCCATCATTAGTGGTTACATAA
Source organism: Panthera tigris (assembly GCF_018350195.1). NCBI lineage: Eukaryota > Metazoa > Chordata > Mammalia > Carnivora > Felidae > Panthera > Panthera tigris. Next base: position 8,681,036 of record NC_056662.1, on the reverse strand, counting down.
ATGGTTATATAAATGATGGTCTGTTTTCACTATGGAATACTATGAAGTCATTAAGAAGAGTAACATAGATATGTCATAACATGGCTCATTGACCAGGATTGCATCACCTACTTATTTCTAAGCTACTGGTGGTCGGTCAGGTGGGTTTTTGCTCTCCAGAGGACGTTTGCAATGTCTGGAGACATTTCTGTTGTCCCAGCTAGGGTGGATGGGGGCGGGGGGGTGGCATACCCCATCTAGAGGGTAGAGGCCAAACATCCTGCAAGCACAGGGCAGCCCTACAACAGAATGATCCAGCCCCAAATGTCGAAAGTCCTGAGGTTGAGAAATGTTATTCTAAACTGATCACTGGCAAGGATAATGGGACATCCAGATTTGCGTGTTAGATGAATCAAATTTTACCTTCTGGGACAAGGGTGGGTCCCGCCTTCACTCTGAAGAAAAACACCCAGAGACAGTCATGGTTCTGTGAACAAGAAAGAACAGAATAGTTGCTGTGTTGTGGAAACAGCCAACAGCATCTGCCACAAACATAGAAAACAGCGAACAATATAAAACAAAGAATAGTTTCATGTGTACGTAAAATACTGAGAGGGTATGCACTCACACCATTCAGGTCCTTAGCTGAGGAAGAGTAAAGGTGCGAGTGATGTTTATTTTCTGGGTTTGCACTGCTCTGCTTCGTACTGTAAACATTTTCTGTAATGATCATGCCTTACTTTTATTATTAGAAAAAAATACAAAAATATTTCCGTTACATTTATAACTGAAATATGAATCTGGCAACAATATAGTTCTTGAGGTGTTTTTTTTTTCCGTGATGCTGCCATTTTCTCAAGTTGGTGGATGAAATTTAAAAACAAGTGAATGCTTCTACGAAACTTGAATACATCTGACAAAATCTTGATTTTCCAGATTACAGCTGAAACTGAGTTAAGTTGATACAAATATTCAGCTTGTTTCTTTATCTTTTTTTTTTTTTTTTTTTTTTGCTTTGGGTAATTTTATTTTCCATATATAGCCTTGAATGGAAAGAGGAGTAAACGGAAGTCAGAAAGTCTGGCTTCTCACACCAGGCACACGGACCTGGGCAAGTTGTTCGTCTGGCATGATCACAACAGCACCCAAAGGCAATGGGATCACCGTCTGGAAAAAAATATCTGCACTCCCGTGTTCAGGGCAGTGTTATTCACGAAAGACAAGATATGCAAACACCTAAGTAACCACCAGGTTACAAATGGATAAAGGGAAAGTATATATGATACATAATGGAAATATTATATTGGAATATATATCATGGAATATATATCTATATTTCCCCTATATATTATAACGGGATATTCTGGGATGTTCATGCTCTGAAATATTATTCAGGCAGGAAATCCTGCCGTTTGCAACAGCATGGATGAAACTGAAAGGTTTTATGCTGAGTGAAATAAGCCAGACAGAGGGAGCTCATTGCTATACGGTATCACTTGCATGGAGAATTTTTTTCTAACTGAACTCATAGAAACAGAGTGTAAACTGATGATTACCAGGGGTTGGCGGGGGGCCGGGGTGCCTTTAGGGTGGGGGCAGAATGAGGAGATGCAGGTCAAAGGGTACATCTTACAGTTAGAAGTAAAGTCCAGCATGGTGACTATAGTTAATAATACCGTATTACTGGGGCGCCTGGGTGGCTCAGTCGGTTGGGTGGCCAACTTCGGCTCAGGCCACGATCGCGCAGTTTGTGAGTTCGAGCCCCGCGTCGGGCTCTGCGCTGACAGCTCGGAGCCTGGAGCCTGCATCGCATTCTGTGTCTCCTCCTCTCTCTGCCCCTCTCCTGCTCACATTCTGTGTCTCTCTGTCTCTCAATAATAAATAAACGTTAAAAAAAATTAAGAAAAATAATACCATATTACTGTCTATACCTGAAACTTACTGAAAGAGTAGATTTTTTAAACTTTATTTATTTTGAGAGAGAGAGAGAGAGAGAGAGAGAATCCCAAGCAGGCTCCGTGCTGTCCGTGTGGAGCCCCTGCGGCTCTTGAACTCTCGTGAACCTCGAGGTCATGACCTGAGCTGAAGTTGGACCTTTAACCGACTGAGCCACCCAGGTGCCTCACTAAGAGAGCAGATCTTAAGGGTTCTCACACACACATAAAAGGTAGCTGTGAGGTGATGAAGGTGTCACCTTGCTTATGGTAATCATTTAACAGTGTATATACAACAGCAAACCACCCCTTTGTATATTTTAAATATATTACCATCTTATTTGTCAATTACACCTCGGTTAAGCTGGGGGAAAACGATCGCAGCAAACACCTCCATGGACCCTGCTGTGTGCTGAGCACTGTTCTATGTACTTTACAGCCATTTGCTCACTGAGTCCCTGGAGCTACTTTGTGAGGCAGGTGCTACTATGTTCCCGTTTCACACAGGTAGACTCAGAGCTCTAGCGCCTTTCTCATGCTCACAGAGCTAAGCGGTGAGTGGGAGATTTGAACCCAGGCGTTCGGGGTCAGTATGCCTCAGGATATGCTGGGGCACTATGTTGGCCTCCTAACTCGTCACTTACCCAGCGTCTTGGTCCCCGTCAATCTCTCCTATTCCCTTCTTGCCACAAAAGTCATTTTTCTATAAAATTTTTTTTATGTTTTTATTTTATTTTTGAGAGCGAGAGAGAGAGACAGAGAGACAGAGCATGAGTGGAGGAGGGGCAGAGAGAGAGGGAGACACAGAATCCGAAGCAGGCCGCAGGCCCCGAGCTGTCAGCACAGAGCCCGACGCGGGGCTCGAACCCACGAACTGTGAGATCGTGACCTGAGCCGAAGTCAGACGTTTAACCGAGCCACCCAGGCACCCCAAAAGCCATTTTTCTAGAACACAATTCCTGTCACTCACCTTCTTGGAATGTCTCAGTGGCTTCGGATTCCTGCTGCAGGGACTCAGCCCCAACATTGCAGGTTGGGCACTGGTAGCTAAATACGGCTCGCTGAGAGGTGCCATGGGTTCTCACAGTGATCTCGTGTGTGTGTGTATGTGTCTGGTTTCACTTTTTATGAATTAATTTTTTTAACACTTAAAATCCTGGAGAATGCGTAAACAGTCATACACATCCCCCCAAAAAGGCATCCTATGGGACAACTGGCCTGGCCTGTTTAACAAGGCACGGAGAAAGGAAGAAGGGACTGAGCTAGCCTAGAAAAGACCAGAATGACATAACAACCCAATTCCGTGCCCGGGGCCTGGATTGCATCTTGGTTTGGGTAAACCAGCTGCAAAAGATACTTTTTGGGGGGGCGTCTGGGGGGCTCAGTTGGGTAAATGCCTACAATCGTCATAGAGCTCCAAAGTGCTAAGGGACTCAGCAGGACTGGCTTGACCCAAATGACAAATAAGGAGGGGGGAAAAAAGGATGAGACAAATGGAGACCAAGCAAACCAGCCCTAATGAAGCGGTGAGGTTCTTGGTACCGAACTCCAGGCTGGCCAGGCTCATCCCACAGAGACAGGCGGCCCAGGCCCACCAGAGGACGTCGGCGCAAGGGCAGGACATTGACTTGAAGCTTGTCAATAAAAAGCTTTGGCAGCACGTGCTCTTGGCTGGCTCCCACGTGAGCAAAGGGGGCGGAGCTAACCCAACCAGTTCTCCATCCAAACTCAGCATCGGATTAAACCACAGACCCGACCCGCCTGGGGTCAGAGGCGCGAGTGGCGAGAGGCCAGGGGGTCACGCTAGTGGCACTCCTCCTGCAGGGAAGGAAACATCGGGGCTGGGGAAGCATTGCCCTGCCTATGGCATCAATCCCCACCGTCCTTTCCCAGTTCTCTTCTGACTTGCCTCTGGGCGGGATGCCTCTCTGTCGACCCTTCTCTCACCCGCACCCACTCCCCATAATTCGTCCACATTTGCCTTGTAATCATAAGAGGGAGCAGTTGTTCAATGACTTTGCACCAGGCTCCTCTCCACTGCCTCCTTTACACCTTACTAAGATGAGACACCATGCTGATCCCGTCTTACAGACGAAGAGAGGAGGCGGGGGGATTCGTGTCCTTGGCGCAAGCTCTCGCAAGTAGTGAGTGAAGAAGTCGGGACCTGAACCCCACCACTCTGGCTCCAGAGTCTGCACCACTGATGTTAGAGTTAGCGTGATGCTTGTTTCTGTAACAGGGAAAATGGGCATTCAGACGCCAGTGTCGGTAGTCACTGGCTAAGTGACTCAGCTTCCATCCAGTTTAAGCTTCCCCTTCTAAAATGGGATGACGCTCTGTCGACAAGAGCCAAAGTACGGAAAGAGCCCAAATGTCCATCGATGGATGAATGGATAAAGAAGATGTGGTGTATACACACACACACACACACACACACACACACACAATGGAGTATTACTGGGCAATCAAAAAGAATGAAATCTTGCCATTTGCAACTACGTGGATGGAACTAGAGGGTATTATGCGAAATTAGTCAGAGAAAGATAAATATCATATGACTTAACTCATATGAGGACATGAAAACACAGAACAGATGAACATAAGGGAAGGGAAGCAAAAAGAATATAAAAACAGGGCGGGGGACAAAACCTAAGAGACTCTTAAATATGGAGAACAAACTGAGGGTTGCTGGAGGGGTTGTGGGAGGGGGGATGGGCGAAATAGGTAAAGGGCATTAAGGGATCTACTCCTGAAATGATTGTTGCACTCTATGCTAACTAATTTGGATGTAAATTAAAAAAATAAAATTAAAAAAAACTTACTGGAGAGCTTTTCACATAGATGTATCACAGCCTGGTAACAGCTTTCAAAATGTTTCATTTTAAGATCTGACTGTATTTAATCAGTCTCCTGTGAAAGAACTTTGAGTCCCTTTAAACTATCCTCTTGCCACAATCTGACAACATCGATAAATTAAAAGACGCCAAGAAGTCATCTACATGAAGGTCATAGAATATTCATTATGTCCAAAGCTTTGTTACAGTATATGTGATAAATGCAATAAAAATACAATAATCCTGCTAAATAAATACATTAATAAAATGGGATGCTGCTGCTCCCCCTCGAGGGTGGGCTGTGACCACTGAATGACCAAGTACATCTAAGGCAGGTCTCGGCCATCCACCCCCAGAGGCAAATCTGGGCAAGTGCCTGTTTTTACAAATAAAGTTTTATTGGAACACAGTCATGCCCATTCATTTGTGGATTATCTATGGCTGCTTTCACATGACTTGGTGAAGGTGGCTGAGACAGACTGAATGGCTCTCAAAGACTAAAACATGTGCTATATGGCCTTTAAGAATAAGTTCACTGACTCCTGAGCTAAAGCATTCGGGACAGTCTTTTGCACCTGGAAGATACCTGATACTTATATTTAATGTAAAGTCAAGAGCAGACATCAGGTTCCGTTTATCACTCTTTCCCTGGGTCCAGCAAAGTCCTTACACATATTAGGTGCATTATACAAAGTAAAGTTAGAGTAATTAGTGATAATGAAATGTAATAGTTATAGCACAGCATTCAGATGAAATTAGTTGTTTTTTTTTAATTTTTTTTTTTTAATATTTATTTTTGAGAGAGACAGAGACAGAATGCAAGTGGGTAAGAGGCAGAGAGAGAGAGAGACACAGAATCTGAAGCAGGCTCCAGGCTCCGAGCTGTCAGCACAGAGCCCGACGCGGGGCTCGAACCCACGAGCTGTGAGATCATGACCTGAGCCGAAGTCGGACACTTAACCAACTGAGCCACCCGGAAGCCCCTGAAACTAGTTAATAATAAAACTTCAGGCACATTTCTAACTTGAAATGACCCGTTTACTTTTTCAGTATTCTGTAATTTCAGTTAGAATGCAAATAATCATGTAACATTGGAATGCCACTCAGCTGTCTTACACTCACACAGAGGGGGGTTGGTTGATGTAGGGGACCAACTTTGCTATCTTTTATTATTTTTCAGGCTGTAACGATCATAAGATGAAGCATAAGTGTATTCTGCAAACTTCAAATTGTGGGTTCTAAACCATTCTTTTGTTGTTGTTGTTTATTTATTTTGAGAGAGAGAGAGAGAGAGAGAGAGCTCAAGCGAGCGCAATCGGGGGAGGGGCAGAGAGAGAGAGGGAGAGAGAGAATCCCAAGCAGGCTCTGAGCTGTCAGTGCAGAGCCTGATGCGGGGCTCAAACTCACAAACCGTGAGATGGTGACCTGAACTGAAACCAGGAGTCGGGCGCTTAACCGGCTGGGCCACCCAGGCGCCCATCAGATTGTGTGTTTTGGTGCCTTCCACCCCACGGAAGTCAGCTTTTAGAGTAGACACAACATAGAAATAGGGTACTGGCTAGTGGTTGATGCAGTGACGACAGGGGGGAGACGGAACGGGAGAGACGTCAGGAAAAGAATGGGAGCAGGTGTCATCAGATCACCAACCCGGGGGCAGATCAGTAGGATGCAGTCCCGCACCAGGATCCAGTACGGGCGTTTCTAAGTACGCTCAGCGGGCACATCTTGTTTTAAAGGGAGGCATGTTAACCTCCAAGCAGAACCTAACCAGAGGCAACACTCCAGGCTTCCCCACAACACACGGGGAATGGCGGGCTGGCGTCCCCAGTGCAGTCCACGTACAGTCGTGGGCTGCCCCGTCTTGCTGCCCATTGGTGGGTCTTTACAGCTTATTTTTACTACTGCTGTAAGACAAAAGGAAACAAAGAAAACCAAGGCTCTTAGCCCCAACGAAGTACGTTGAAAGCCAAACGTGAAGTCGCTTGGGAACCAGCCAGTTTTGCATTAGCCACTTTTTCTCCAGTTAGTGCCAAGAAACAGTGTTCAGCAGCGCTCATTCCACCAAGGTGGCCTCGCTCTCTTTCGTTTTTTACTTGTTTCTGCAAAGACTGTAGCCCGCGAAGACAGACCCCACAGCTCACGGCTGTATCACCAGCCTCCAAAACAGCATCTGACAGGTAGCGGGTCTTCGGGGCTCTCCGCTGAAAGGGAGTGTGGGCTGGTTCTGTTCCAGGTCGTGGCCATACGGTGGTGAGCAAGAGAAATGTTTTCCCTGCCCTCCTGGGGCTTACATCCCAGGGAGAGGCTGACATTCATCAACGAGCAATGAGGGAACAAGTCCATTGTTATTGATTGCACCAAACGCCACGAAGGCAACAGGGTGTGTCCCCTTGCCAGACTAATGGATCTGAATGCCAGACTACCTGGATCTGAATTTTGGTTCCCGACCCAGGGCCGGGGCACAGGCGAGGCAAGCGTGGGCAGCGTTGAGATTCTTAGGTCGCCATCTCTACAAAGCGGGGTGAAAACAGCATCACCCTTTTAGGCCTTTGTGCGGATTAAATGTCAGGGAATTTGCACATCTGCTGACACACAGGAGGAGCTCAGTAAATGGCAGTAATGATTATTGTATTATTTCCATCAGTGTTATTAAGCCTATGGAAACCCGTCACGCTTGAAGAAATACTTAAGCAATAACGTCAAAAGAGTCCAGAAAACTAAAGGGGCTAGGTGCCGTATTTTGTCGAACCGAAAACATCACGTTGTAAGACGCTCTGTTATCGTATGAACTCTTGAGGAAGAAAGAGTTGCTTCCGCTTCCAATCGCAAGATGCCATCGATCGCAAAACGCACACACCAATTTCGGTTATGTTAAAATGTAAAAATTATCGTGAACCTTAGAATTGATCAACTGTGGTACCGTCACCCCAACTCCATGGCCATGAAGCAGAAAGGCGTGTCTTAAGTATTATCTATTTCCAAAAGATTGGGTGTTTCAATAAGTATTTGTTTTGGAAAGTGTGGCTAGTTCATATCATCGAAATTCTAGGATCCCTGGGCATCTAGACTGGTACCATTTAATAATAACTACCGAACAAAAGATGACTAAATGAAATAATTCGTTAAAGCTACAATTATAAAGAGTCTCCGCTCATAAACAGCAGTAGAAATTCTATAAAATGGGGGCACATAGCTGGCTCAGCAGGAAGAGCATGTGACTCCCGATCTCGGCATCGTGCGTTTGAGCCCCACATGAGGTGTAGAGATTACTTAATTAAAAAAAAAAAAAGGAAAGAAAGAAAACTTTAACAAATTCCATAAAACAGCAACAAATGCTCTAAGAAAGTAGATGGAAGTCTGTCATCATACAAACACGAGGGGGACTTGCACAGGCATTTTATTAATTAAATTAGCAATGCCACGGTTAACCGGCGTGTCATTGTTGTTTTTTTAACTCCACATCATTTTGTTACAATGATTCTATGTTAAAATCCACCTAAATCCTGAGCACCTGTCCTGTCTCTATCCTGGATATGTAAGTTGGCAGTTACCATTTTTAGGAGGTGGATGTTACTGAACGTTGAATAAATAAATGAAAGAATTCTGTGCATATGGGAGACTGGACCTAATTTTCAGACCAAACACGATACAGTCCACCGATGTAATCAGTCCAAGTTTCGACTTGAGGAAAATAGTTGGACTACTCCCACAGAGAGAATATTCATAGTCAGAAGCATCCTTTCAAAGAGATTGGGCTCATTGTACTCGATTGAGGTTTTTGACATTCAATTTAAAAGAAAAACTGCCCATTTTGAAACCAGCATTTCTAGACATTTTATGAAAAAGGAGACTCGACCGTTTCTGTAACTAATAAACTATTTCCCCCCGTTGATTTTTTTTACAGTCACTTTGCATAGTGACATGAGCTAGCCGTTCCCAAGATTCATGAGTTTTTTCTGTGTATTTTGGGGGAAGAATTTCACCTGAACTGCCTTGGAATATCATCACCAGCCCCACTGTTGTTTTGTTTCGTTAAACCTATGCTTTTGCGTTTATAACATTTTGTAAATATTATTACTGTACCTTTCTGGTTATGTTCTTTTGAAGAAAGCAGGGGGGAAAATTCTACCTCCTATGATGAATTAAGAGTACACAGGCTTCTCTTTCCCTTTTGTAAAAAAAGAACGTATTTTGGCAGTTGAAAACAGGTGCTCGTTGGGTTCATTCACGATATGAGACAGATCAGTGTGCATTTGAAACTCCTCTTTCTTCAGAGCAGAAAATTGTGAGGGTTGAGCAAAACAGAAAACAGAGCCCTTTTCTAAATTTAGCAGTGTCATATGACCCCACTCGTCTTTGTACTCAGAGCATTAAGGTATTAGCCACATTGCTTCATGGATGTAGCATATAATTACTCTAGGAAAAGGGGAGCATGACCAACCAGCATAGATACAAGTGTTGGGCTTCTGTCTGTCCTTTTTGATCTAAGGAAATGGACCTCAGAGTGCCACTGGAGCATCCCCCATGACAGCTTGTCATTTGGGTAAACTTTCCCACTGCATGCAGAAAACAGTTCCTCCATTTTTATACCTCTTTTCAGAGCAGCCGATGTTTAAACACTTTTCACGCAGATTTTTTTTTTTTTTCTTTTTTTTCCTGTTTGCTCCTTGAACTGTGAGTTCTGCAACGGAGGCAAATTCACTTCTGTTGTCAGGATCGCTTCAGACCAACATGATATAGTTCTCAATAGATCCCCTGTCATGGATCTCTGACTGTGGTGTTTTGTTTGTTTTATTTTGAAAGGACTCTTTATAGGGTAATTTGGACATGGATCCTTAAAGCTTTTAGGGTTTCATTTTTTTTTTTTTTTTAAGAGCATTTCAGGTTTACTGCATTTCGGGAACTTGCAATTTAAGATTAAGCTGGGAATGAGAATCTCAAGAGCTATCGCTGCCTTTAGATGTGTTTATCTGCAAACTAAAATTCTTAAAATGCCATTTCTGTTTTGCAGTAGGTAGATCTTTCCAGCCAAGCAAGGGTTTGCAAAGCCATGGTTAGGAACTAAGACTTGCTTTAGTAGCAGTGGGGGATGGGGGAACCGACACATATTAAAATTGAGAAAAGGCCTACCCAAGCTCAGGGAAACAGCCGTGGCTCTCACACGGTATCAGTGTTTATGGGGGAATTTTTTTTGCTCTCTGGGCCCACGGAAGGGAAGGAGTAGGAGGAAGTAACTAGGATTGTCCCATACTTGAAGGAAGCGGAGGGCCTCAGCTGGTTGCTAAAAATTCAATTAAAAAAAAAAAAATGTAGCTCAGGCGTGTAGGAAGCTGTGAGAATTTGGTTTTAGGATTCCGGTGTTTCCACTTGGAAACTTATCACCCTGTTTCCTCAATCTGCCTTTAAATATGTTTGATGATGATGCCCACTGATTAGTTTTGGATGTCTTTTATGAAATCCATTTTTTTCTTAGACCTTGTGTACATAGTGACTTTTTTTAAACATTTAGAATGCATTGAGATATTATCCTAGAGTTTAAATTATTTTTTGAAATTATTCTTCACAAATAAAAGGCTCCAGATTTCTCTAAATACCCTTCCTTCTTTTCTTTCTTTCTTCCTTCCTTTCTTTCTTTTCTTTTTCTTTCTTTCTTTCTTTCTTTCTCTTTCTTTCTTTTTCTTTCTTTCTTTCTTTCTTTCTTTTTCTTTCTTTCTTTCTTTCTTTCTTTCTTTCTTTCTTTCTTTCTTCTATTTTTTTTTTTTTAGTAACCTCAAGGCCCCACGCCACCCCAAGATCAAGAGTCATATGCTCTCCCGGCTGAGCCAGCCAGGCACCCCTAAATACCCCTCTTTTTCCAAACAATCCTCCTGAAGTTAGATTAAAAGTTGAGTTGGTCTCTATGACCTTTGCTTGTCTTTAAAAAAAAAAAAAGTAAAATTAAACAAACTGCTGTTTTGGAATGTCCCTTGCCAAACGATAAATCATAACTTTATCAACTTCCCCAGAGGCCTTCAGAACGAAAGAAAGAAAAGGAAAAAGTTCAGCTAAGTTCAGTTGCTCTGTAAATTCATCCTAAAAGGTACCATTCCTTGCTACGTATTTGCTCACAAGGCGGCATTTGAACGACCGCAAAACACACTTTCCTTTTTTGAACCGGGGTGAGGATCCTTGATGCAGGGGAAGTTTGGGCGGAGGACAGGCTCAGCCCAGGGATGGCTCAGCCTCAGATTTAACTTCCTCAGGTGCAGAACTGAAGCCTGGTACGGGGGAGAGTGATCCAGAGCTCAGAGTTTCCAAGTTAAGGAAACACTAGATTCATTTCCAACGGTGGTCTTTCCAAACTACTCCTGCTTCTAAATATGGAAGCTTCCTTTGTGTTTCAGTGGCTCTGCATGTACCATTTTCCAGTCTGTGGCACGGTGCTCTCTCTCTCTCTCTCTCTCTCTCTCTCTCTTCCCGTCTCTTAATAATCCAGAGTACTTGAGAACGCATTAATACTCGAGAGGGTTTGGCACTTTACTTTACAAAATGTCTAGCATGTCAAGAAAGGGAAAGAGTTCCTCCAATCACATTATCTATGTGCATTTTCTGCCTCTTTTTAAAAATCTCTCCAAATCCTACTCCTAACTACATTTCTGATTAATCTCTCGGCTCACAAGTGAACTCAGGAACCACACTCCACTGACAGTGAACTATCTTTAGGAGATGAATTCATACAATTCACTGTCCTGCTACTTGGACTGATCCATCCGGCAGCATTTTCTTGTCTAAGAAGGTCTAGATATTTCAATCTTTGCAGTACAAGGATGAGGTGTGTTTTTAGGAGACTCACTCTTTTCCCTTATTTCTCTAATCATTTTCGTACTATCTCAAAAATGGAGAATTAAAAATCTGCAGAAACATCCGGCTTCCCTTTTTTTCTTCTATAGTCAGTAGGTCAAAAAATGTAGTAATAGGAAGTGGACGCATGAGAAATAGGTTTTAAAAATTGTCATATGCAAATCATTTAAGCTTTGTTTCTATAGAACTGTAAATTGAAGTATCATATTTTCATGTGTATATACATATATATACATATATGTATATATATATGTATGTACATATAAATATATATGTATATTTATACATGTATATACGCATATAAATACTCAGGCTCAGTGACATTCTTGAGAAAGTCGACCTGAAGTCAAAGTACTAAAACCACAGCCCTTGAGAATTGGAAATCATACAATTTTGTTTATCCCAGCTCTGTCATTATACGAAGGGAAATTTAGGCTGAGGAAAGCTCTTTTGCTTGCCTCAGGGTCCTTGGGTTCTGGTCCTGACTTCGCCATGTCATTTTACACTGATCCTCTAGGACCTTTAGTTTCCTCATCTGTAAAGTGGGTCCACCGGGAGTTGAGATTTTAAGATCTACGACGTGTACGATTTTGCAGGCATAGGATGTGGATCACGCAAAGGTGGACGTCCCGGATGCCAGGTGACCCCTCAGTCCACCTTTTCTCCAGTGGATCTGTTTATTTTGGCCCTGGACAGGCATTAGCCACCCTTAAGTAAAAGGTTGAGTTCTGGCAGCTGGGGTTTTCCTGCCTATGTGGGTTTCTATATTTCCACCAGCCTTTGACTCAGAAAAACCCAATTCAAGTGGATGCCTTTGGTACAAGTGGCAACAGATACCAGCATATCCAGAACCGTCAGGATCTCATTTCCTGCTTCCCCCAGCCTCCCTGTCTCTGCCTCGGCTTTTAGCTTTGCCAGAAGGAGTCCGTTGTCCTTTTGGGAATTCCCTCAACCACCCGTCATTTCGGGCTGAACATAAATGATTTATCCAGCAAGAGTTAATAAAATTGACTGTGGTCTCTGAAGAAGGGATAGTTTGTCAAATCTATATCTTCAAACTAATTGAATATATTTTTCATGAATTGTGATTAATGTAAGGTAATTTCAGAGGATGGCTTTTACTAATTAATGAATCCATCACACTGACTCATCTTGGCAGACTAAACTTTAAAAGTTCACGGCTGCCTTGTTCAAAACCAGGATCCCATACGTACCTAGTTTAGTGGTTTAATGTAATTCTTAAGAAAGCAAGCAGATTGAGCAATACTTTAATTCAGAAACAAGTTGCTCAATGTGTGTTCTCTGAAAATAACAAGCCTGAGAAGGGGAAACTATAAAACACGGGCGGTAAGCTAATGTATTCCTGCTTCTTGATTGATTTCACATTTACAACAAGGCTCACATTATTAGAAAGGATTTGGAAAGGTCAGCCAGAAGCATCTTACCACCCATAGAAGGATTTCTGAAGTAGCACCAAATTCACTCAAAACAACAAAATAAAGAGAAAACTTATCTCAGTTAGGACAACACGGCTGGCTCTCAGGCTTTACAGAACTTAGGAAATAAATGCAGGTGGGTTGTTTTTTCTCCCTGCTCACAGAAAAGTTTGTTTTAAAAAGGCAAGGGAGTTATGGTTTCAAGAAAGGAAAATGGTTCGTGTTGTTCTTATCACATCAAAAGGGACATACACGCCCTTTAACAGAAAGCAATTAGGGGCCTTTCAAAGAATGAGTCTCCCTGTAGCAAATGGCAGTTGGTGTGGAAACAGGTAACACACACACCTAGAACCAGGCAGGAGCAAAATGGAAAAGAAACAGAAGAGAAGGAAGAGAAGAGAAGAATTAAGAAAGAGAAAGAGAGAAAAAAAGAGAGAAAGAAAGAAAGAAAGAGAGAAAGAAAGAAAGGCCTGGATTCCAGCTTGGGGGTGGTTTACAACCACACAGAACGCTCGGAGAACTAGAATTCTGCCCTTCTAGAATATTCGCTCAAGTGAATCTCAGTGATTCTGGGCCCAGGACCCCACAGACTTCTGCCTGGTGTCTCTGGATGGGGATAGGAGGGCAGTGGTGAGAGTGCAAACGGCTTCCTGAGGTGGGCGAGTGGAGAGGGATGGGGGGTGGGGCGGGTGGGATGAGTTTGGAAGGATCCAGAGCCTCCAGAACCTTTCTCCACACCTACCCTGAATAGCTGCAGCGAGGAGAATTCTTCTCCTTTGGGATGCAAATGTGGCATTCACAGCCAATCAGGTCTTCTGAGTGGATTAACCAGTAGTCAGTCCAGTTTTGGTTGGGGGAGGAGGGGAGGGAGAAAAGAAAGAAAAAGGAAAAGAATTTTCTTCTAATGGAGCGGACGGAAGATGGAGTAATCATCACCATAATGGACGGGTGACTTATAGGGACCTTTCCCAAGTGCCAGTTCTGGGCTGAGTAAGGGCTTTCTATTCTTATTCCCTAAACTTCCGGTTAAGTAAACCTCCCCTCGCTGACACTCCCTGAGTTTCCTAAAATCCCGTAGTCATCTTTCCTGAGGGCATTTGATGTTTTTCCTACCTTAAACACCCACTCTTCCTAAGCGCCATCTATGTGAAACAGGTACAGAACCCTGGGGGTGAAATTATGAGGTTCCCAGTTAAAATATGATAAGGGGGAAAAACATCGTTGGATTCTCGTATGGTATGATGTCTGGCACAGAACAAGCCCTCGATAAAACCTGACCATTGTGTTTCCATTCCCTTTCAGGTTATCTGTTCAGAAACTGCCAGGAAAGCTAACGTACCGACTTTCTTCAGTCTGGAACCGGATTAAATAGTAAGAGTCTCAAAATGTGTTAAAAACCAGTGATTCTTGAGAAAACTTATCTCACCCATATCGTGACTTACCTACCACAGAAACTTCTAAAAGCTTGGTATTATTTTTATATATGAAATTCTAGACTGTTGGTCCCATCTTGTCTCCTAACGTCCAAGTTCATGAGAAAAGTAAGTGCTTCCCCTGCCCCCCGCCCCCCAATTTCCTACAGTGAGCATTTAACAGGTACCTGCATCCAACAGGCAGGTAAGGAAAAGTAACAGCTTCCAGATGTAAACAGGACACCTTACTGGGCTAATTTGGTCATTCATTTCCCCCCCCCCCCCGCTTAGACAAAGGTAGGTTTTCAAGCCAAGTGGAACATAGGAATATCTACAAATGTAAAAAGTCTGCTCTTGGCGTGTAATTACATTTGTTTTTCTATTCTTGATGTTGTTGTGAGTACTTTCTCGTCTTTCTTACCCATTCCAGCCAAATATGTGTCATAATTTTATTGGACTTTTTAGAACCAGGAATTGATACTGGGTTTTGGTTTTTTTTTTTTTTTTTTTTTTTTGGTTGTTTCTTATTTATGTCAAAATTTTCTGCTTTTAAGTGTGCTCATTCCTTCTTCCATTTATATTGATAGATAATATCTACATTTATATCGCCTTAAGGTATATTGAGAATCGCACTGGGTATGGAGGGGAAACCAGGAAGCCAGAACTTAGGAAAGGAAAATACACTTAGCAGATGATTTCAGCCCTCACAGAGGGGTGGGGTGGGAAGGGGGGTGGTTGGCTTTGAGATTTTTTTTTTTTTTTTTTTTTTTTTTTTTTTTTTTACCAGAAGGAAGTATTTAGGTATGGCTTGAATAATTAAAAATACAAAGAAAACACGCCAAGATTCCTGAACCATCTGCTGTGGGGTGGGCTCACCTGTTGGGTCCGGAGAGCAGGAGGCGGGGAGAGGGCTGGACTGCAGCGCGGAGGGCGAGGGCGGGGGCGGAGGGCGTGGGCTGGGTGGCGGTGGGGGGTGGGGTGGGGACTCTGGGGACTCAGCTGCTCGCTCGGTTGGCCTGATTCTCAGCCGTTTTCTGTCTCCCCCACCCACGAATTTCCCCCAAGTGTGCAAAGACCTGCACCTCACAACACGCTGCAGGGGCCACGGTGACTGTGTAAAAGTTGGGGCACACAGCCTGGCTGGAGGGAGGGGGAGGAGGGAGGGAGGGAGAGAGAGAGAGAGGGAGGGAGGGAGAGATCACGTGATTTTCTGGAACGCAGATTAGCTTCTTTATTTTGATTCTCTAGCAAACTCACTATCTCCAAAATGCGTTGAGTGCATGGAAAGAGTAAAGTCACGTTCCACTGGAAAGGGTCACTTCTTAAGTTCACACGAACTGACTCTTTGATCCTCCCTCATTGCTCTGAAGATTTACTTTTCTTTCAAATCAAATAATTTGTTTCTCATTCTGAAAAAAGCTTTCTAGATGTGATTTCCCTTTTGAAAGAACGACTTTGAAGTCTTCCTCCAGCACATCCTTTCTTAAAGGGACTTGGAAAGGGGGGACAAACGGGGGGGGGGGGGGAAGACCGTTTTGAAAAGTCACTTTCCAAATACCCTGTCTTTCCATGAAAGACTCTTGAACTGAAACCGGCCAGCTGCCTGGAGATCACTTCAAGTGCACCTCCTGGGGCTGGACCACCCCACGCTCCCAAGGGGAGCACCCAGACTTCTCCTTGTGGACCCAGGAGCCTGGTGAAGGTAAAGGTGGGCAGAGTAGAAAGGAAACTGTGTTTTCATTTTTGAGCAAAGCCACTTCCGTGGGAGGGCTCTTGGCTCTGAATTAGCAAGGATTGCCAAACGCATTTAGTTCTTGTCTCCTAGGACTTCGGGGCAGGGACAGCTGAAATCCCGGGCTGGTGGGTTCCTGGGATGGTTGGGTTTCAGGCTTCGGGTTTGTGGAGTGTTTATTACCTTCATCCCGGTACGTGGACCGTGCCAGGTTGCAGCACCTGCCCCACGGTGGCCAAAAACACCGGCAACACATTCAAGCCTCTCAGTGCAGAATAAGATGTGTGCACACGAAGTGACCTTTAATTGTGCCTTAGAAACTCATGTCAGACCAACATGTGGTTTCACTTATTCAGCAGAGGTTATTACATTTCAAGCTGGTTTGTGTTAGTTTTCAGCATTTAAATAAAGCATTTTCTCTGTCGTATATTTGATGTGGCTCAAAGAAGCTTGCTTCTTTTTTTTTTCCTGCCCCTCATAGACTGTATTGTTTGATTAGTTCTTTTCTTTTCTTTTTTTTTTTTTTTAATTTTTTTTAACGTTTATTTATTTTTGAGACAGAGAGAGAGACAGAGCATGAACAGGTGAGGAGCAGAGAGAGAGGGAGACACAGAATCCGAAGCAGGCTCCAGGCTCTGAGCTGTCAGCACAGAGCCCGACGCGGGGCTCGAACCCACGGACCGTGAGATCATGACCTGAGCCGAGGTCAGACGCTAACCGACCAAGCCACCCAGGCGCCCCTGATTAGTTCTTTTTGTCAAATGAGATCAAAGATGGTTTTTCTTTAGGGGAGATCTTTTCTTAAATCAACAGAATGGATTCCATGGTAAAGAGGAATTTGTTTAAAAGATTTTGAAAAGGGACAAGATTTCAATGGGAGTGAAAAAGAGATGGTTTGAGGGGCACCTGCGTGGCTCAGTCGGTTGAGCATCGGACTTCAGTTTGGGTCATGGCCTCGAGGTTCATAGATTCGAGCCCCCTGTTGGGCTCTGTGCTGACAGTGCAGAGCCTGCTTGGGATTCCCTCCCTCTCTCTCTCTCTCTCAAAATAAATAGGAATCAAAAAAGCATTAAACAAATAAAGCCCCTTCCTATAAAAAAAAAAAAAGAGATGGCTTTATTTTTGCATTATACTTATCTGTCAAAGAGTTCGACGAAAGTAAATACTGTGGCATGCTGAACTTTGGATTCACTATAGAAAGGCTTTTGCAGTCTTAGCTTCCCCTATTGTGGCAATATCCATTCACATTTTGTGATCTGTGGCCATCAGAGAGCTACCCGTCTCTACTGCTGGCTTTCCTATGGAGCAGGTGTTGGCCCCCTGGCCTTTGCTCATGCTGTTTTTAGCCACCTGGAATGTCCTTTCCATGCCTCTTTACTGGACACTCCCTCCTATACTTCAAGAGGAAACTCAGCAGTTTCCAGAAAACATCGGTGTTACAGTTAGCTCTAGGAAGGGCCAACCAAGTTATATTGAAACTATTTACTTGTGGACCTGCCTCTCCCTAGGGGCAGGAAATGTGTTCTTCACCAATGTTCCTCTCACCTCCCTGTGCTTGTCGGAGCTCAGCACGCGTCTGTCAATCTGAACTGAACAAAGACAGACATTGTGGTCAGCATCTGCTTCGCTATTAAAAAAAAAAAAAAAAAAAAAGACAAGGGGCGCCTGGGTGGCTCAATCGGTTAAGGGTTAAGTAGCCGACTTCGGCTCAGGTCATGATCTCATGGTTTTTGGGTTCGACACCCGCATTAGGGTCTGTGCTGACAGCTCAGAGCCTGGAGCCTGCTTCGGATTCTGTGTGTGTGTCTGTCTCTCTCTGCCCCCTCCCCCGCTCACGCTGTCTCTCTCAAAAATAAATAAACATTAAAAAAATAATAAAGGATCAAACAGTGAAATTCATACTTAAGACATAAATTGTTACCAAAAAAAAAAAAAAAAAAGACGATTAGGATTATATCGGGAGTATTTGGCAGTCACACAGTAAATATCATGTGTCATGGGGGGCCTGGGTGGCTCAGTCGGTTAAGCGTTCGACTTCAGCTCAGGTCATGATCTCACCGTTTGTGGGTTCGAGCCCCGCGTCGGGCTCTGTGCTGACAGCCCGGAGCCTGCAGCCTGCTTCGGATTCTGCGTCTCCCTCTTTCTCTGCCCCTCCCCTGCTCATGCTATCTCTCTCTCTCTCTCTCTGTCTCTCAAAAGTAAATAAACGTTTTAAAAATTAGAAAAAAAATGGCATGTGTCCGGCATCACTGTGGAATACACGGATACTCCTAGAAAGCGCTTACTATAATCGCCAATGATACGTATTTTTCTTATTTACTGTGTTAACCCGTTGCCTCAGCTTCAACATGTCTGCTCCACGAGGGCAGAGTTTTTGTCTTGTTTTCTTCACTGCTATATCCCCAGCAGTGGGAACGACACCCATTTGTCGGCCGTTGCTCCAAAATTATTTGTTGGCTGAACAATCTAGACACCCATTTGCCCACTTCCTGTCATGATGACGGGGGAAAACTGAGATAGCCATCCAAATAATTCAAACCAAAGATTACTAATTACTAAATAAGTCCTGGGGATGTGGTGACTGTTAGTTAACAATACCGCGTTGCCTATCGGAAAGTTGCGCAGAGCAGATCTTAAAGAGGTTTTCGTCACAAGAAAAACATTTGTAACTGTGTGTGGTGATGGATGTTAAGGAGCCTTCGCGTGGTGACCATTTCACAATATATACAAATACTGAATCATCATGTTGTATGCCTGCAATTAACATAATGTGATATGTCAGTGATATCTCAAAAAAAAATTTTTTTAAGTCCACTTTTTTTTTTAATTTTTTTTTTAACGTTTATTTTTGAGACAGAGAGAGACAGAGCATGAACGGGGGAGGGGCAGAGAGAGAGGGAGACAGAATCGGAAGCAGGTTCCAGGCTCTGAGCCATCAGCCCAGAGCCCCACGCGGGGCTCGAACTCACGGACCGCGAGATCGTGACCCGAGCCGAAGTCGGAGGCTTAACCGACTGAGCCACCCAGGCGCCCCCAAGTACACTTTCTTTTGAGTTAGGACTCAAGAGGCTTCAGTTAGGTGGGTGTTTATTACCGATTCTCCAGTTGCGCTGAGTGTGCGTTCAGCTTCGGGCCCCCACATAGCGCACCGTGTGGTTTGGATGTATCTTCAGTGCCCAAGACAGTATATTCTTTGTTTATTCAAAAATCAGGTAACCGCATGAAAAAGCAAACCTATCAGGAAAATGCGTTATCTGGTATCATAAAGAATTGCCAAGATAGCATGTAGCCATTCTTTCTTTGGTCTCGTTCCGCCCGACAGTCTTCAAAGTGTAGATGCCTCATAAAGTTTCCTAGACTTGACCTTAGCCGCGAAACTTCACAAAGTCAGAGCCTTCGGGGTGTAGAACACAGGCTTCGTGATGCCATGGAACAGCCAGGTTGGGTTCTTTGCTCTATCCCACACGTCCTGGCAAAATGCCTGGCGCATAGTAGGCGATCAAGAACTGTGCTGATGGGGGCGCCTGGCTGGCCCAGTCAGTGGAGCACATGACTCTCGATCTCAGGGTTGTGAGTTCAGGCCCCGCGTTGGGGGTAGAGATTACTTAAAAATAATCTTAAAAAGAACTGTGTTGAATGAATGAATGAGCGAGTGAATGAATAGTCTATCCCAGCGACTGTTGTATAGATTGAACTTTAGGCACCGATCGAGATCATGAACAGCTGGGGGAGAAATTTTCCCTGCTTGTTACAAAGTAGTGGTTGGATGGCTAACCATTTAATTTGAACATCTAGCTGGCCACTTGTATGCCCAATTAAAAGTTTCCAACCACAGTTTTGCTTGTGTACATATTGCCCCTGTAATTAACCTCGTGTGTGAAATACACTGGGTTTTCTGTAACAGAAGAAACAACAAGGAAATTCATATACCTGTGGGAGAGAGGTGAGCGTTACAGAAATCCCAGGAGTGAAAAACAACAGAAAAAAATTTTTTTTCTGTAAACAACAGAAATTAATGCAAAAATTAATGCAATTAGATTTTTTTTTTTTTTAAGTTCCTTAGAGCACAAAGCCTCTGAGAGAGAATTTGGGCCTTGGCCAAAAAAAAAAAAGAAAAAAAAAGAAAAAAAAAAAGAAGGCCAATAGGCCAATGCAAGGTCTAGCCACCTAAGTATCTTGACTCAGTATGTTGGTTTGCTTTTTCTGTGTGATGAACCGTGCCAAAATGTAGAACCTTGAAGCAACCAACTGTTACAAAAATTATTCTATTTTTGGGGGCGCCTGGGTGGCTTAGTTGGGTAAGCCTCCAACTTCGGCTCCCGTCATGATCTCGAGGTCCATGAGTTCAAGCCCTGCGTCCAGCTCTGCGCTGACAGCTCAGAGCCTGAGGCCTGCTTGGGATTCTCCGCTCTCTCTCTCTCTCTCTCTCTGCCCCTCCCCCGCTCACATCCCGGCTCTCTCCGTCTCTCAAACATGAATAAAAACACCAAAAAATAACAAAACAGAGACAAACAAGTATTTTAATTTTTAATAACTGAAAAAAGTAGTAGAGCCGTTTTAGGTTCAGAGCAGACTTCAGAGGAAGGTAGAGAGATTTTCCGTGTATCTTCTGCTCCCACAAGGACGCATCCTTTCCTGCCCAGCCAGGCACGGCCTTTCCCCAACCATTTAGTTTCTAGGTCGTCTTCTTCTAGGTGAAGCCAGGCAGGCTGGTCACAGTTGGGCTCTCGCTCATGCATCTGTGGCCAGCTGGCCAGCTGCTGGATGATGATGGATGGCCTCCCTCACGTCCAGCTGGGGAGTCGAGGAGTCCTCAGCTGGGACGGTTTGTCACCCTCATCCTCCAGGACAGTAGCCCAAAGTTCTGCACCTGACGGTCTCAAAGTCCCAAAGGGCAAGAAGAGGGAAACATACAAAGCATCTCGAGGCCCGGGCTCAGGGCCTGCCCCGTATCACCAGGCCTTGAAGATAATGCTAACAAAGTATTCCGGTTGGGGAAAAACTGGTTTAGGCAAAACTAAATAATCCAATCAGTAAATCAGCCGAATCTGGCAGACAGTGACTGCTGAATGTAAACATTGGAGAGACGATTTAGCCAAGCGCTATCAGCATACAATAGTTGGGCCATACTTACGCTAAAAAAGGACTTGTTGATCTGCAAGTCAAATTTAAATTAAAGCCTCGGGTCTTTCTTACTATTTTTATATAAGAAGCAAGTAGAAGTGGGAGTTTTAATATTTTCCTTTGCCACCCAGGGGATCAACCACCCTCTCCACTTCAGAGACGCTCTATATGCTGAGTTTTTTGTGGGGTTTCTTTTTGACTTTTTAAATGTTTGCTATTATTATTTTTTTAATTTACATCCCAGTTAGTTCACATATGGTGTAATAATGATGTCAGGAATAGAATTTAGCGATTCGTCCCTTATACCCAATACCCAGTGTTCCCCCCAACGAGCGCCCTCCGTAATGCCCATCACCCATCCAGCCCATCCCCCTACCAACACCCGGCCAGCAACCCTCAGTATGTTCTCCGTATTGAAGAGTCTCTTGCGGTTTGTCTCCCTCCCCGCTTTTATATTATTTTTGCTTCCCTTCCTTTATGTTCATTTGTTTTGTACCTTAAATTCCACATACGAGTGAAGTCACATGACGCTTGTCTTTCTCTGACTGCCTTCTTTTGCTTAGCATAATGCACTCCGGTTCCATCCACATCGTTGCAAATGGCAAGGTTCTGTTTGACTGCCGCCTTCTCTCAGCTTTGAGGGCAGGGATCACTTCTCATGGGGTTTTGTATCTCCAGGGCGAATTAGGAGCTTCTTTTAGACCATATGACTTTGAGTGAATGTTTAAATCTTCTGCTTCTCAGTTTCTGCATCTATGAGATAAAGCTAATAACAGTACTCGTCTCATAAAGCCATGGGAGGGTCATATCTATAGTGCCTACAAGGTGCTCAGAGCGTCAGACACGTGATAGGCCCTCATCACACGTTAGTTATTCTTAACCATTACTGTTATTGTTAATCTCATTGTTACTGGCAATCATGGTTGACCAAATTCTGTAAGAAAAACTGTTGTAACTCTCCATTTTTATTTCATTTTTTAATGCGTTTTAAAGTTTATTTATGTTTATTTATGTCTTAAATATTTACTTATTTTGAGTGAGTGGGGGTGGGGGCAGAGAGAGAGGGAAAGAGAAGCCCAAGCAGGCTCCGCACTGTCCGCACAGAGCCCGATACTGAGCTCAAACCCACGAACGGTGAGATCACGACCTGAGCCGAAAGCAAGAGTCGACGTTTAACTGGCTGAGCCCCAATATAACTCTTTTTTTTTTAAAGGAATCTTAAAATTACTTTCAAACTTCATATATATGTTTTTTTAATATCTAATGCTACTGAAAGTACATAGAATTGGCATATTCTCAAGACAGCAAGACTTCCATCTCAATTTGGTGTTACAGTAGGTCCTGGGGCGTTTTCACGCGTGTATAATCACATGCGTACCCCCTACTATCTTGGGAAGGTGGACCAGACCTTTAAAACTTGTATTTTTTGGTTTGTTTGTTTTGGTTTGTTTATTTTTGGGAGATAGAATGTGCGCAGGGGAGGGGCAGAGAGAGACACACACACACACATAGAATCCGAAGCAGGCTCCAGGCTCTGAGCTGTCAGCACTGACACGGGACTCGAACTCAAGAACTGCGAGATCATGACCCGAGCAGAAGTCAGATGCTTAACAGAGCCACTCAGGTGCCCCAGACCTTTCAAATTTGTAAGAAGGAGATTACGTCCCAGCTACCTGGAAGTATGGATGATCGGTATACACCAGGAATGACAGCAATAGCATCCTGCTGATAGCCGGGTGAAGGTCACTGACTGTGTGACCTCACGCCTGTCACTTAGCCCTCCAGAGCCTTGGTTTTCACATCTTACCTTCCTCTAAGATTTACCAGCTACGTGAACACTGTATGGGCAAGCACACTATTTTAAATTCCACTGTGCTGCTCACACATTATCAGTTATGCCTAGGAGGCACTTGCGTCTTTGTGGCCGGATAGTAGAAATCCATTTTCAGACCCAAAAGGACACATTAAAGTTATCTTCAAGTTTATGGTCGAAAACAAACACCTGACTTAATTTTCAATTCCAGCCTCTTTTAATTCACGATGTTTTGGTCCCTTGTGCTCGAATGAGGATCACGGAACCTTGTCTTTGTGGGCTGAACATACTGTTCATGAGGTTGGACACAATTACCTAGGTTCTAATTAGATACTCGAGATAGAGAGGCGCCTGGCTGGCCCAGCCGGTGGAGCGTGCGACTCTAGATCTTGGGTTGTGAGTTTGAGCCCCACGTTGGGGCACAGAGATTCTTTTTTTTTTTTTTTTTTTTTTTTCAGCATTTGACCAAACATTTATTTGGTGCATTTCTACTTTATTCATATTTACAAATTTATTTTTTTTTCTTTTTATTTATTTATTTATTTATTTATTTTTTTTTTAATATATGAAATTTACTGTCAAATTGGTTTCCATACAACACCCAGTGCTCATCCCAAAAGGTGCCCTCCTCAATACCCATCACCCACCCTGCCCTCCCTCCCACCCCCCATCAACCCTCAGTTTGTTCTCAGTTTTTAACAGTCTCTAATGCTTTGGCTCTCTCCCACTCTAACCTCTTTTTTTTTTTTTTTTTTTTTTTCCTTCCCCTCCCCCATGGGTTTCTGTTATGTTTCTCAGGATCCACATAAGAGTGAAACCATATGGTATCTGTCTTTCTCTGTATGGCTTATTTCACTTAGCATCACACTCTCCAGTTCCATCCATGTTGCTACAAAAGGCCATATTTCATTTTTTCTCATTGCCACGTAGTATTCCATTGTGTATATAAACCACAATTTCTTTATCCATTCATCAGTTGATGGACATTTAGGCTCTTTCCATAATTTGGCTATTGTTGAGAGTGCCGCTATAAACATTGGGGTACAGGGGGGCACAGAGATTCTTTAAAAAAAAAAAAAAAAAAAGATGTTGATGAAAAGGAAATTGAGTGGATGAGTGAATGAGTGAGTATTGGAGGAGATCTTGTCCATGCTTACAGGATTTATGTCACTGTTGCAGGTGGTTATAAACCTGTGCTGCATTCAGAGCTGGTTCTTGAGTCTTTCATCTGTGGGACTGAAGTCCGATCTAGCCCAGAGAACCACTCCCTCAAATAAAGCATTTAGCACAATGTGAGCATAATAATAGGGAGCCCGTGAGATTTTGCTTTCTGCTGGGCCCAGGGCTACGTTCATTAAAAGTTTTTCTGGTGGGGCGCCTGGGTGGCTCAAGCGTTGGACTCTTGATTTCAGATCAAGTCGTGATCTCCCCGTTCCTGGGTTCCAGCCCCGCGTTGGGCTCTGTGCTGATAGTGCAGAGAGCCTGCCTGGGATTCTGCCTCTCCCTCGCTCTTTGCCCCTCCCCTGCTCACGCTCTCTCTCCCAAAATAAACATTACGTACATTATATACATCAGCATTAAAAAAAAAAAAAAAAAGGTATTCTGGTTTGAACTCTTGGATCAGTTGATGTGGGTTTTTGTGTTTCATTCAGACTTTACTGCTGTGGGAATTTGTGCGACTTGGCTTAATTGCTCTGGATCTCTGTGTTCTCGCCTGTCAACTGAGTGAGCCAACAAGGCCCATCTCACTGAGTTACTATAGTTATGAGAATGGTTGTGTTTGTTATAATACTTATTGGTACTTATTCCATGTCAGGCATGTTCTCATCCCTCATCATGGCCCCTGGAATCCATCAAGGTGGGCAGATCATGTCATGAAAATACATCCCACCCCATGCAATAAACTTCTTTCACTTTGATGACACACGTGTATATGCCTTTACAAACAGTTTCAGTTTTTCCGAACTGTCCCTTATACAAAAATTTTTGCACGTGTGGTGGGGTGAAGAAATAAAATAGTTGTGGATCAGCAGGAAATAGTAGAATATAAAAAATAAGGAATTCAAAAACAATTTTTTAATGTTTATTTGTATTAGAGAAAGAGAGAGAGAGAAAGAGACAGCGCGGGAATGGGGGAGGGGGCAGAGAAAGACAGACACAGAATCGGAAGCAGGTTCCAGGCTCCCAGTTGTCAGCACAGAGCCCGAGTGGGGCTGGAACTCGCCAGCCGTGAGATCATGACCTGACCTGAAGTCGGACACTTAACCTACTGAGCCACCCAGGCGCCCCAGGAAATTTTTTTTTTTTTTTTTTTTTTTTTTTTTTTTTTAAGGCAAGGATGACTCACTCATTATTATCCTTTTGAAGAACTGAGTTGTTCTTTGGGGAGGGACTAGTTCCACGGTCAATAGATTCAGGAAACACAACCTCCTCCCTTTGAAAATCCACAAAAAGTTTCCTCCGCTGATTTGACCACAGCAATCGTTGTTGTATATTCATTCTATCATGGCTAACATAGTCTGGAACCCTCTAGATGATTTGCTATATATCTGCAAGAACTCAAGCAAACGTTGAGTATGCGCACCTGACCCAGAAGGCACCTTCCTGTGAGCTGGGAGGGTTTGTAATCCAGGAGGGAAGGCAACCGAATAGCCGTCTCATGAGTTTTTCAACTGATTCTTGTGGTTGGCAGAGGTGGCTTTAAAAGCTGATCGACAGCACAGAAGATCTGGTGAACAGGAACTAGATCTGTAAGAAAATAATAAAAAGGCGCTGAGCGTGGCTTGTACAGTGTGATAAAAAGGCTCTCTGTCCTTTTAGCAGGGGTGGGGGGCATTCAGGGAAATGCTGTCCTGCCCCAGGCGGAAGTACTGGGAGGTGGCTGTGTACCCTAAGTGTGAACCGTTCTAACCTCTGACCCCTAATAGGGGTCAACACTATTCTTTAATCGAGAAAGTTACTTATTCAGCTTTCTTATTTCTACTTCTTTGCTTTTTCTCTTCCCTACCCTGCCCCACGTCGTTTCTCTGCCTAATGCATCCCTAATTCTTTGGAAAAGAGAACTTTCTTGTTGTTTAAGCCACCTGTGTTCAGCCGTAGAGAAAAGTACTTGGAGAGTAAAAATC
The DNA here is from genome assembly GCF_018350195.1 of Panthera tigris. NCBI lineage: Eukaryota > Metazoa > Chordata > Mammalia > Carnivora > Felidae > Panthera > Panthera tigris. The sequence continues at coordinate 8,654,807 of NC_056662.1, read as the reverse complement.
AGGAAGATTCTACCACACAGGAAAGCGCACTCCCAACATCTTGTGACCATCATTCTTGACTTTTCTGACAGTAATTGTACACGAATTCTGTGCTGTATGTCGGAGACCGTTTTTCTGCAATAATAAACATAGGCAGACATTATTTTTGCCGATGGCTTCAAATATTCCACTGTGTGGCTTGGTCGCAGTGTCTGTAACCCTTTGTCCGCTTTGGGGGGACCTCCCAGTTGTTTGCAGTTTATGATTATTCCAGATTGGGCCTTGCTCAAACACACTCGTGTGAGTAGTTTTTCACACTTGAGAGAGGTTTTCCTTAAGGTAAATCTCTAAAGGCAAGAAATCCGTATCAAAGGGTACTTGTATTTTATATATGCCTTCATACTGCCAAATTGCCTTCCGGAAGGGTTATACCAAATGACCGCCATTCCAAATGTGCAAGAAATTGCTTCTTTTGGTACCTGCAATTTTTAAACCATTTATAAGACCACTCTCGATCTCCACTTTAAAAGTATTACTATCCCTAGGGAAAAAGATTAGTTCTTTTGTGAAGTGGATCACTTCCAGAGGGGAGAAAAATGCCTACAATACAGAAACCAGTTAATTTTCCATTTTGCCCACATAATACCAAACGATAAACGTGAATGTCTCTTTCAGGGAATTACTCGTGTTTTAAGCAGCATAGAGGTCAAATCCGAGCTCGGTACTGTACCACAAACACAAATGAGACAGAGTTTCATCTTTTCTAAGATTTCCAAGGTTTGGGAATCCTCAATGAGTGTCCTCAAGTAGATATGAATCGATCTATTGAATCAAGGATTTAATTATGTCACGTACAACGAGCAAGTTGCTAATGTAAGGGTGAATAGCATCTTCCAAGCCTGCTTTATAGAACTTTCCTGGCATTATTGACTGGGTATGTCCCGAAGAATGGGTTTCTAATGCTGGGTTTCCCTTTCGACAAGAGCACACTATACAATGCCTAGTTCCCGGCCTCTAGTAAATATTCAATAAAACCTAATTGAGTGCGGGGTGCCCGGGGGGCTCAGTCGGTAAAGCGTCTGACTTCAGCTCCGGTCATGATCTCCCAGTTCATGAGTTTGAGCCCCACGTGGGGCTCTGTGCTGACGGCTCAGAGCCTGGAGCTGCTTCAGATTCTGTGTATCTCTTTCTCTCTGCCCCTCCCTGTTCATGCTCTGCCTCTCTCTCTCTCAAAAATGAATAATAAAACATTCAAACAAACAAACAAATCTAGGTGAGTGAATACATGGCAAATGACAAAGTTAAAGAGTGAAGTATCCACGCTATCAGTCAGGATCTATCTAATCAGCCAGAGTTATTCAGGAGCTATTAATAGGTAACCGAAGGGTGTAAGTATAGGCTTTGAACAATCCTTCCCGGATTCTCATGTTGTCCAGAAGTAGCAACAGCAAAGCTGTGGCCAAGGGGGCCCACACGCGTGTTTTGCTTTGTTTTGTTTTGCTCAGGTGGTATTTAAACGTTTTGAAATAGTGGCCAGCATTTTTCAAGTAACCTTTACATAAAGATCGGGATTTCTGGCTTTTCTCAACAAAACGTGAGCTTTGGCCAAACCAAGTCTGAACTCGCAGCCCCATGGCAATAGGGGGCCAGGGGTGAGGAACGGTGGCCCCTCCTCCAGACCGATTTGGCCCCCACCTGGCTGCCTGGCTCACCTCTCTCTCTACCTGCCTCGTCTCTGTATGCATCTTGATTTTGCCACACCTTTCTTTCTTTCTTTTCTTTCTTTCTTTCTTTCTTTCCTTTAAGTTTGGAATGTGTACCTTGGAGATCCTCTTATCTTAGATTATTACCCCAACTCAAAGAAATTTACATGCTCTCTCTCTCTCTTCCTGATTTTTAAGACCGTGCTATTTCTGAGCCTTCCCTTAGAGCTTGTATTTTGTTCTTTGTCGTCACCAGACTAGCAGGGACGACTCTCTAGAGAGACTGTCTCTCGGCAAACTCTCTACTGTAGGATGGTGACAATCAAAGACATCGGAATACTTTCTCCCGGGCACGTGGAGTGGGGGAGGGGAAGATTCCGAGAAAGGAAAAGACACAAGATTATGGAGGGTCATTGCTCAATCTTCCTGCTCTCGGCCAATCCTGGTCTTCAGACTAACCCCAGCAAGACGTTTACTTGAAATATTTATTTTGGAGGGCGGGGGTGGGGGGGGGTGGGGGGGGCGGGAATCATGATTCTACTCTGATTTGAGGGGAAAAAAAAAACCCCAAAACTGTTGACTATTATATAATTAGACGTCAAAAATACAGAGAAACATTCTTAATATTTTGCTTTCAAAAAAGCAGACATTTTAGGCATTGCATACAAGATAAACACATTGCCCATCCCATCCCCCTCCTCCCCTAATAACGTAAGAATAAATGCCAAACTTCTATTACCAATTTGTAGAATTTTTTCCACCGACAAGTAGGTGTTTGGTGTCGATGTCCATTTTTTTCCAGCCAAAATGCTTCCTGTCCCCACACTATTAATTTTGTTTTTATGAATAATACAGTAGGCCCCAGTTATTATTTAGTTTGATCGTATGCTAGAGCCATGCTTTGCATTTTAATTTAAGTGTAACTGCTCAGGAAAAATGCAAATCTCTTCTATTCAAATTCAAAAGAAAATAAATGGATTTTTTATGGCCTAAAGGATCTATTCATTACCAAATCATTTATCTTTTCAGAAGGAACAGTTTATATATCCAATATGCTCTCGTGCTGTCTTTATTTTCTTCATTTTTTCTCCTTTGATAAATATGCTCGCTCTTTCAAATCTCCCTCGAATCTCTGCCGATAGGGCCAGCTTATAGCAGACTGAACAAGAATATAATTAATAGCATGAAGCAGAAAGCAGTGGTGGCAGAAGAGGCTCGAACGTATTGGATATTTAAAAAATAATAACAAACAAATCCAACACTTGGATTGCCAGGTTAAAAAAAAAAAAAAAAAGAGGCAGAAAGAAAGAAAGATACATGCCCGGACTTAACAAAGTAAAATGACATAAAGGGGAGGGAAAAGGCAGAAGTACATGTCTTTTCCACAGACTCGCTTTTTTGTGAGTCTTGTGCTCCTAGCCTTAAGAACTAGGCGCACTCGTGTTCTAATCACGCGTGCTGGTTTTGCTTCTAACATTACCTGCTATCAGAAGTTTGCTATTTTGCGTGTCGGCCTGTATTCTTTTTTTTTTTTTTTTCCCTTTTATGGAACACTGGTTTATGTTTACATCTTGATGAAAGAAACCAGTTTAGAGAGCATTGCTTCTGGGCGGGAGGGGCGTCGGAATACAAACGGCTGTGATACAGAAAGCAATTTCCTATAAATACGTTTCATCCTAGCTGCTCTAAAGGGCCCGAATGGTTTCCTCCTGAATTAGGAAGGCCCTTAAGTGAGAAACAGTAATGGCAGGTGTGAGTTTGTGGCCTTTTTTTTTTTTTTTTCATCTCAGACATTTGCCGTTCTCTGGCATACCGTACTTTAAAAATCATAGGACTGCGTTAAAGTTACGCAGAGTGTTGACTTTCCCCATTCATGTTTATGTATTAAATCGGATTTCGGGGCACAGTGAATGGATTTCTTTGTTCTGGCTAGATTAAGTCCGGATAGAATAATCTAGTTTAGTTATGGCCACATTGTTCAAATAATGCTAATTATAGTGCTTAACAATACAACGGCAGATTTAAATGTTCATTCTGAAGAAGGGAAAAATCATCTGCCACACGCTCAAAAAAAAAAAAAAAAATGTGGACTCACTCTAACTTGCTCCCTGAAGGCCAATTTAAAGACTGGTTTTCAAAGCACTGTTTACCTTGAAATTCTTAAACACCAGCCCTGCTTCCAGCCTGCGTCTGGGATCCGTAGTAACCTTGGGGGGCTGATTCTGAGTCTTATGTAGACAGAGTTGCAGTTTCAAACCAGTCTGCAGGCTGCTTTTCGAACGATCTCAGGAGGGGAAGGGGAAGGGTGATCTCAGCCACCGAGGGCCCTTTCTGACCACAGGCTTCCCAAATAAAATTAGGGTTGCAAGGAGGCGGAGGAGGGATCTTTGAGGGAAGGACAGGTTCAGCTGGTCCTAGCAGGCCAGAGACAGAGCAATCCAGAGACTATCTGATAACTAACTCCTCCGGAGACCAAAATAAATCAGGGTTTCCCGCCGAGCTTCTATGAAGTGCTGTGTGTTTTTTTGTGCGTGTTTGTTTAAGAGGAGAAATGATGGGATTAGGATGGGAAGGGACGTGAGAGGACATATAAGCAAATGTTTGCCCAGGCTACTTCTTTCTGGATGCTGGGGTTTTCACTTGCATTGTCCTCCATTTTGTGATTTATTTGGGAAATTCCTGAGGTTGGAGCGCAGTGAGAGATGAAGCTCGTGGCACCAGAAGAGAAAACAAATAACACGTTGAAATATAGTTAGCAGGTGATGATGCAGAATACGGACAAATGGACGGAAGATCTCTTTAATCCCGATCATAAAGGATTTGATCATAAAAAGAAATAACGCGTGCCATGCCGACTCCAAAGTGATAAAATACTGAATGCAAGGCACAGACGATTTAGGGAATGTGTGTGGAATTTTCGAACATAAATCACCTATCGCTCAGGGTCTGGGCGACCGTAGGAGGAGAATAGACACAAACAGCACCTCTCGAGGAAGGAAAGAAAGAGCATGAGACTCTCCAGGCCAAGGACCGCTTTCTTGTTTAACGTGGCAAAAACAGGTGATAGATTACGCTTTGAAAAAATTGGGTGTAACATATGAATAGGATCCTGGATCAGATTTACAAGTGTTTCTTATAAGTGCCATTCATCAGACAATAGGCAACGTTTGAATAAGATTTTTTTTTTTTAAGATTTTATTTTTTTTTATTTTTTATTTTTTTTAAATTTTTTTAACGTTTATTTATTTTTGAGACAGAGAGAGACACAGCATGAACGGGGGAGGGGCAGAGAGAGAGGGAGACACAGAATCGGAAGCAGGCTCCAGGCTCTGAGCCGTCAGCCCAGAGCCCGACGCGAGGCTCGAACCCGCGGACCGCGAGATTGTGACCTGAGCCGAAAAGTCAGACGCTTAACCGACTGAGCCACCCAGGCGCCCTAAGATTTTATCTTTAAGTCATCTCTACATACAATGTGGGGCTCGAATTCACAACCCAGAGATCAGGAGTCATACCCTCTACCAACTGAGCCAGCCTGGCGCTGCATTGGATAAGACTTTTATTGTTTTTACTTTATTAAAAAAGTGTTTTCAACGTTTATTTATTTTTCTGAGAGAGTGAGAGAGACTGTGAGCGGGGGAGGGGCAGAGAACGAGGGAGACACAGAATCTGAAGAAAGCTCCAGGCTCCAAGGTGTCAGCACAGAGCCCGACATGGGGCTCGAACCCATGAACCTTGAGATCATGAACCTGAGCCAAAGTTGGACGCTCAACCGACTGAGCTACCCAGGGGCTCCTGAATAAGACTTTTAAATTAAATAAGGGCACTGTATCAGTGCTAATCTCGATGAGTCTCCTGTGATTATGTAGGAGAATGTTACTTTTAAACAAAAAAATACAGGGGCACCTGGGTGGCTCAGTTGGTTAAGTGTCCGACTTTGGCTCAGGTCATGATCTCACAGTTCGTGAGTTCGAGCCCCATGTCAGGCTCCATGCTGGCAGCTCAGAGCCCGGAGCCTGCTTCAGATTCTGTGTCTCCCTCTCTCTCTTCCCCTCCCCTGCTCACGCTCTGTCTCTCAAAAATAAATAAATGTTAAAAAAAAATAAAAAAATATATAACACAAAAGGACCAAAAGATTGGAATTGTGGGAAGAGAGCTAACTTTTGCTTGCCACCATGGAATTTTCCATGACTCAAAGCTACTGCGATTTCACACAAGATAACAATTTTGGAAGAAAAAAATGAACTCGTCAGTTGTTGACCCGACCTGCTCTACTGTTTAAGACCTTGGGCAAATTAATTAAGCACTTGCTTTACACCCCCATTCCCTCAGCTATAAGACTCGTTTAATAATAACTCATCCCACCTATAGCTGACCCTTGAATAGCACGGTGCGGGGGACCCGATGCCCCTCACAGCCAAAAACCCATGAATAACGCTTGTTTTTCTTAAGTGAGCTCTACACTGCCTGACCTGGGGCTTGAACTCACAACCCAGAGACCGAAAGTCATGGGCTCTACCAACTGAGCCAGCGAGGCCCCCCCATGAATAACTTTTGACTCCCCCCGGACTTAACTACTTATGGGCTACTGTTGACTAGAAGCCTTATAACATGTGTTTTCTATGTTATCTGTATTATATACTGTGTTTTTACAATAAAGTACGCTAGGGGAAAAAAATGCTATTATGAAAGTCGTAAGGAAGAGAAAATACAGTTATAGTACTGTATATATTGATCTACGTTAAAAAATTCGTGTAAAGCAGACCCACACAGTCCAAGCCTGTGCTATTCCAGGATGAGCTGTATTTGTTACAAGGATTCAAGGAGAAATGTCTAGAGCATTCAGCTAGCACCTGGCTCAAGGCAGCTATCAGAAGTTGTCTAGTATGTGGTCACGATTATGCTTAGAATTATTTCTTTAGCTTCTGTTTTGATGAGTAAGCTTTTGTGTGTTTGGTAATAACTTAAAATAGAATGGTTTGCCTGTGAATCCACGTACCTGGAAAATGTTCGTATGCTTTAGAAAACACAGTGTTTGGGAGTTGGACTTAATTCTTACCAACATAAACACCTTTATAGTTACTTCTGTTCTTTCCTTGTGGAAAAATACTTTATGGAAAGCGTAATTAACTTGGGCTTGGAGGAATAAAGCTAGATAGGTATTAGTGAATAGCTATTGGTTGTTGTGTGGGAGAAAAAGAGGGAGGGGTCTCCTGGTTGGCTCAGTGGACAGAACATGGGACTCTTGATCTTAGGATCATGAGTTCAAGCCCCAAATTGGGCAAAGAGCTTACTTTAAAAAAGGGAGGAGGGTCACCTGGGTGGCTCAGTCGGTTAAGCATCCGACTTCGGCTCAGGTCACGATCTCGTGGTCCGTGAGTTCGAGCCCCGCGTCGGGCTCTGGGCTGACGGTTCAGAGCCTGGAGCCTGCTTCCGATTCTGTGTCTCCCTCTCTCTCTGCCCCTCCCCCGTTCATGCTCTGTCTCTCTCTGTCCCAAAAATAAATAAAAAACATTAAAAAAATTTTTTTTAAAAGGGAGGAAAGAGAGGCAGCCGGGTGGCTCAGTGGGTTAAGCATCTGACTTCGGCTCAGGTCATGATCTTGCGGTTTGTGAGTTCGAGCCCCTCATCAGGTTCTGCACTGACAGTGTGGAGCCTGCTTGGGATTCTCTCCCTTTCCCTCTGCCCCTCCCCTGCTCTCTCTCTCTCTCTCTCAAAATAAATAAATACACTTTAACAATTTTTTAAAAATAAATAAAAATAAAACTTAGGAAAAAAAGGGAAATATGTCCAAAAACAGACCTTCAATAGTAATAGCAGTGACCGTGGCACCTGTGGGTGGGTAGGAGCCCAGCTTCCTAACCCTTCTGCTGTAATGCTTCTTGAGGGCTAAGTTCTGCATGTTCTGTGAATTTTACAGCTTCCGCTAATTTTTCGCAATGTATTCTGGGGGCGCGGAGAAGGGGAAAGGAGCACTACGAGTGTAATTTTCAGCATGGCTTTTTGCCTTCTTTCCTTTGACCCGTAAAGGCGCTGTATGTTCAGAGGAGACTAGGAAGGTTCTACAACAGTCAGCATCAGGTAAAACAGGAAGAGTTCTCCACAAACCCTCCTCCCAGAAATGTCAACGTCTTTTGGCTGTTTGATGTAACCGGCTAACACGCTTCCTGAACGTCTACTTATCTACTTGCTAATGCACTCTGGTGTCGTTTGAGGACATGAGTGTCACCGTGTCCCTGTCTGCGCCGTGCACCTCGCTGCAGAAGCCGTCAACTATACCCGAAGCAATTGGAATATCAGATGATATGAAAAGGCACTGCGCGGAGAGGGACAGATAAGGCCTGGAAGGGGCCGTTCAGCAGGCACAGGGCTGATTGTGAAAGACGAAAAAGGTCAAAAGTGTCAGGAGAACTAACCAACGATATTATCAGGAGCGTTGCCGTTAGGAGCGTGAACTTTAGATACACCCGCCCTGCAAGGGAGTCCTGAAGACGGTAGTTGACAGGCCGTGTGACCTTGAGCAAGCTAGTTTGGAAGGTTTGGGAGCCTTAGTTTTCTGATCTGTTAAATGGGGTGACAATGGCACCGGTCTAATAGGTGACAAAAGGATTAAATGAGAAAATGAACGAGCAATACCACTGAGGTGAATAATAGAACACCACTTATATTATTACGGGTTATTAACAATTCTGGAGAATGCATTGGGTAGAGTGAGCCAGATGTCCACACTCCCACGTGAGAATTTAAGGCTGCAAACTGGTGACCCAGGAGGCCACACTGCATTTGCAGACTTGCGTTTGCTTCGCTGAGTATTTAAACGTTTTTCGAATGGGGTGGATTCACATACGCATTCAGCCCATCCCTAGAAAAATAGGAAAATCCGGCAACTTGGCCGTTACATCCCCCCGCCCCCGCCACGGCAACTATAGCTAAGTAACAAAGACTTGACTTTGATCGGCATGAACTTTGCTAGGATCTATTATCCTTCAGGATCTTCCCGAATTCTTCTGGCATTGGACTTTCAGACCCTTGAATTAACTTCTTGCTGTAATCCTCGCGCTGAAGGCAGTTGATGTTCACACAGACGATACTGTATTATTCAGCCAGAAGAAAGAAGGACATTTTACCATTCGCAATGGCATGGATGGCGATAGAGTATAATGCTGAGCGAACTGAGTCAGGGAGACAAATACCGTATGATTTCACTCTCATGTGCAACTGAAGAAACCAAGGAGCAAAGGCGGGGGGTGGGGGGAAGAGAGACAGAGGCAAACCAGGAAACGGGACTCTTAACTACAGGGCGTATAGTAGTGATTACCAGAGAGGAGGAGGGTGTGGGGATGGGTTAAACTGGTAACGGGGAGTAAGGAGTGCACCTGCTACGAGGAGTACACCTGAAAGCGATATGACACTGGATGTTCACTAACTGGCCTTCAAATAAAAACATTAAACCCCACAGAGGATACTGATATACTGAGGGTAGAGTTTTTGGCATCACGAGGAACACATTTTAGGGGGTGCTGAGGATTCCCCTTCAGCGTCTTGCAGGATGTGCAGCAGAGGTTTTCCGACTCCACTTATGCATCAGAATCCCCTAGGGGCGCCTGGGGGCTCAGTCGGTCAGGTTCAGCGTCCGACTTCAGCTCAGGGCGTGGTCTCACGGTTCGTGGGTTTGAGCCCCATGTCGCGCTCTGTGCCGACCGCTCAGAGCCTGGAGCCTGCTTCGGATTCTGTGTCTCCCTCTCTCTCTGCCCCTCCCCTGCTCACGCTCTGTCTCTCTCTCTCTCTAAAAAAAAAAAAATAAAATAAATAAACATAAAAACAAAACATTAAAAACAAAAGAAAAAGAATCCTCCAGAAAACTCATGAAGGTGCAGGGAGCTGGACCCCACACTCAGAGTTTCAGATTCAGTAAGCCCCGGGTGGGGATTAGATTTTGCATCTCTCTCAAGTTCTAGAGTGATGCTGATGTTGCCGGTTCTGGGATCCACACCTGGAGATCCACAGACCTATAAAATGTATATCTTTACTTGGCTTTATTTGCAAAAGCAGTATCTGCTTGCTTTAAAATAAAACACATACACTGCAGAAAGGAATACAGTAGAAAATGAAAAGTCTATAGTTTTCCTACTAGGTAATTGCAGTCAGTAGATAATTTCTACCCTTCAAGAAGAATTAAAGAACAAAAGTTAATTTAAAAAAAAATTGTTGTTGGGGCGCCTGGGTGGCTCCGTCGGTTAAGCGTCCGACTTCGGCTCAGGTCATGATCTCACGGTTCATGGGTTCGAGCCCCGCATCGGGCTCTGTGCTGACAGCTCGGAGCCCGGAGCCCGCTTCGGATTCGGTGTCTCCCTCTCTCTCTGCTCCTCCCCCGCTCATGCTCTGTCTCTCTCTCAAAAATAAACAAACATTAAAAATGAAAAAAATTGTTGTTTGTTTCTTTATAAACTGCCGTGAGAAGAGCTATACCATACCAATGTAAGAGCTGTGAAGTTTTTACTTTTCTTCTCGGGACTGATTTGGCATTAGAGCAAATTAAGCAGAAGAAATACGGGAAGGCCTGAGGAAAGGTAAAATGAACCCTGACGTAGACTGAGGCTCACCACATACCTGCTGCCGTGCTCAGTGATTATCCCGTTTAGTTGCCAGAGTCGCTTCGCCATGCAAGTGACTCAGGTAAAGTCACGCATCGAGTGACAGCGGAGTTGGGATTTGAACATGAGCCACCTTCGGAATGAGGCTACGTGGTCTCCTACCCACTACCCTCTCCTACTTACCCTTCACCAGTTGGCATTTACTGATCGTCCGTGAGATGCCAGACAAGGTGCTGAGCGTTGGTGAGTACAAAGGTCTCATGGAGGTAAAGCCTGGCGGGGTGCCAGCTGCCCGTTTTCGCGGTCACGGATTTTCTACGGACTGTTTCCCCGGGAGAAAAGCACGCAAACACAGCACTCGGGGCACAATTTCAGGAGCGTCGTGGGCACCCCCCAAGTTTATTTGTGAACCTCCTCACCTCCCAAGCTAAGGACACCTGATCTTGTAGCCTAACGCCCAAGTTTTGCCCCCGTGGACTCACAGAATGATCCGATTCGTGCATGAGACTTAGCTGAGGCGTTGGGTAGTGACTTACACCAGTCGAGTGACCATTTTGGCTCAGCATTCTATCGCTAATCTGGAATCATTAGACACAGGGGCTGGCATCGCAGGCGTGTGCCCTGGGCCCCTGCACAGGCCCCCACCATCAGAAGGACCCCACACTTAATGCTCTGCTGTTCCCGTCTTGAAATATATTTTTTTAATTTATTTATTTTGAGAGAGAGAGGGAGAGATACCACACGAAGGGGCAGAGAGAGAGAGAGAGAGAGAGAGAGAGAGAGAGAGAATCCCAAGCAGATTCCACACCATCAGTGCAGAGCCCCAGGCGGGGCTCGAACTCAAGAACCGTGAGACCATGACTTGAAGCTTGGAGTCGGATGCCCAACCGACTGAGTCACCGAGGCACCCTGCTGTCTTGAAATTCTTAATAATTTCTGAACAAGGGGCCTTTTTCATTTCACACTGGTCCCTGTAAATTATGGGGCTGGTCCTTATTAGACATTGTGACACTCACACGAGACCTCCCCCCGGCCCCCAGAGGCCCGAACACTTGGAAATAAATAATTACTGGGCAGATACTAGTTTATTCCACTGTCACAGTGGCCAGTGGGACAGGTTCTAGTTCCACAGGTCAGGGAAGCATTTTGTAAATACCGTCAGTCCTTGAAGAGGCTGGTGTTTGGTGATCAGTGAGCCTTATTAATGAGAATCGAGTCTAGAATTTTGCCAATTTGTCTAAATTCCCCATCTATTTTAAACACAAAAAAAGTTGAATCTCTGGGGACCTCGCCCAGCTGTGCAGATATTTTTTTCTGAAAACACTGAGTTGCCGTCTTGCGTGTCTTTGCGTGAATTCGGGAGGCAGGCTGATCTCGATTCATCTATTGATCACGCTAGAATCCAGCTCCCCGTAATGATGGACGTGATTAGAAGCCCCCAGACTGAGCTCAGACTATGTCCCGGGCCTACTAGAGGCAGCTGTGATGTGTGGGGGGGCGCAGGGAGGGGAGGACGGGCCGGTGGTTTCTCACAGCTGGAAGCAGGTGGCCTGTGGGCGAGGACGCTGTCATTCTGTTGAACTTGGGAGTTCCTCTGACTCCTGGCCAGTTCTGTGAAGAAGCTGGCAATTCAGGCCCCAATTCAGAAATTCCGATTTCAGTTCACAGGCTATTCTACCCAAGCCGGTTCACGGCCAGGCTCTCTGTCCGTTGCCGAGTTGCGATTTTTTAAAAACAAAATGGATTGCTAACTCAAAAGAGAACCGAAAGTTTTCTATTTTGGTACTAAAAAGAAAAAAAAAAAAAAAAGAAAAGAAAATCTGTGGTGCCGTTAAATGCTGAAATATTACATGTTCTAATTAATCTTCTCTAATAAAATACTGTTCACCTTTCTCTGTGCCAAATGGTATACTGTTCCCATAACTATTTGATTAAGAAGGAAAGAAGTGTTTTGAAAACTGTATTATTATAATATGAGAATTAAAATTAAGTTCGTCATTCTATGATATTGGCTGTGGAGCTTCTGACCTTTCTCATTATGCCAATTTGTGAGGTTTTTTTTCCCTTTCCATGGGGAAACCCTGTGGCCTGCTTTCTTTCTTTCTTTTTCTTTCTTTCTTTCTTTCTTTCTTTCTTTCTTTCTTTCTTTCTTTCTTTCTCTTTCTTTCTTTCTTTCTTTCTTTCTTTCTTTCTTTCTTTTCTCTTTCCTTCTTTCTTTTCTTTCTCTGTCTCTCTTTCTTTCTCTTTCTCTCTTTCTCTTTCTTCTCTTTCTTTCTTTCTTTCTTTCCTCCTCCTTTCCCTCTCTCTTTCTTTTAAAATAGAGCAACTAGCTTCTCATTTTTGTATGTTATATGTTTACTCGATAATTTTGGGCATGAGTTGGCTTCCTCTCATGAGTAACTCATTAATAATAGTAATACACTGCATTTAAAAATATATATCTAGGGGCACCTGGCTGGCTCAGTCGGTAGAACCTGTGACTCTTGATCTCTGGGTCATGAGTTCAAGTCTCAGGCCGGGCACAGAACTTACTTAAAAAAAGAAAAAAAAAAAAAAGCTCACAGTAATTGAGCTCGACTGTATTAAGTATAACTTGCAGACTGGAAAATGAAACAAATACCCAACTGTTTTCTTTTTTTCTTTTATTTCTTTTTGTTGTTTTTCATTTGTTTGTTTTCCAAATGTGTTTTTAAACACCCACGTGCTAGGTCCTGTGACTAGCCCTGGGAACACTGAGTCAACGAAGACTCAGTCTGAAACGTGATTACTTCACTCTTAACGTTTGTTGAAGTCCTGTGCTAAGAACTTTGCTATTTTTTATTTTATTTTTATGTTATTATTTTTTTAAACTTTATTTTTGAGAGAAAGAGAGAGAGAGAGCAGGGGAGGGGCAGAGAGAGAGGGAGACACAGAATCTGAAGCAGCCTCCGGGCTCCGAGCTGTCAGCCCAGAGCCCAACGCGGGGCTTGAACTCACAAGCTGTGAGATCATGACCTGAGCCGAAGTCAGACGCTCCACAGACTGAGCCACCGAGGTGCTCCCAATTTAATTTTTAATTTTTATTTTTTAAAAGACTTTATTATCGTTTATTTTTTTAATTTACACCCAAGTTAGTTAGCATAGAGTGCAACAGTGATTTCAGGACTAGATGCCTTAGTGCCCCTTCCCCATTTCGCCCATCCCCCCTCCTGCAACCCCTCCAGCCACCCTCAGTTTGTTCTCCATGTATGAGAGTCTCTTCTGTTTTGTCCCCCTCCCTGGTTTTACATTCTTTTTGCTTCCCTTCCCTTGTGTTCATCTGTTCGGTGTCTTCAAGTCCTCATATGAGTGAAGTCATGTGGTATTTGAAAAGACTTTATTTTTCTAGAGCGCTTTTCGCTGCACGGCAGAATTGAGTGGAGAATTCAGAGACCTCCCATCTCCCTCTGGACCCTGTGCATGTCGCTTTGCCCACCATCAGTACCAGACTGGTACCTTTGTTACTACTGACAACCCTGCACGGACAGATCATCATCACCCAGCGTCCGTAGTTTACCCTGGCGTTCGCTCCCGGCGGTGCGTGTTCTACGGGTTTGGACAAGCGTGTAATGCCATGCACCCACCGTTATGGTGTCACGCACGGTATTTTCACTGCTCTGGAAATCCTCTGTGCTCTGCTTCCTCTCCCTCTATGCCACATGTGTTTTTGCAATACAATCTTTTTTTTATAATGAGAACTTTTTTTTTTTTAACGTTTATTTATTTTTGAGACAGAGAGAGACAGAGCATGAATGGGGGAGGGTCAGAGAGAGGGAGACACAGAATCTGAAACGGGCTCCAGGCTCTGAGCTGTCAGCACAGAGCTCGACGCGGGGCTCGAACTCACGGACCGCGAGATCATGACCTGAACTGAAGTTGGCCGCTTAACCGTCTGAGCCACCCAGGCACCGAACAACAGTCTTTTTTTTTTTTTTTTTTAACGTTTATTTATTTTTGAGACAGAAAGAGACAGAGCATGAACAGGGGAGGGGCAGAGAGAGAGAGAGACACAGAATCTGAAACGGGCTCCAGGCTCTGAGCTGTCAGCACAGAGCCCGACACGGGGCTCGAACTCACTAAATGTGAGATCGTGACCTGAGCCGAAGTCGGACACTTAACCGACTGAGCCACCCAGGCACCCCACCAATCTTTTTATAAAAAGCCCTAGACTTCTGACTTTGACAGTTTGCTACTTGTTGAAATTTTAGAAATAAATGAACTTTCAGGACATAATTGGAAGATGAAATTCGGAATGAATGGGTAGGGAAGAGAAAAGGCTGTGAGCCAAGCCATGGTGGTGGGCTCGTGTAGATGTCGTTAGTTAAGGGCAGGTAGTTTCTGAAATTAAAAAGTAGCTGATAAACAGGTTTCAAAGGATCTGAAATAAAAACAACGTTTGGGAAGCAGGAATCCATTAAAGGTTTTTGAACACAGGTGTAGCATGATTTAATTGGTATTTTAGGCAGAATCACTTGGGGTTTGCTATGGACTGTTTACATATTTACTGTGTGCCAGCCCCATAGTAAAATAATTTGGGAAAATAATGATGAGTCACAACGGACACAATGTCTTCGGTAGGCAGTCTCTAAAATGGCTCTAATGACCCCCGCTTCCTACTATTCACACCCTTGGGTGTGGGCTGAACCCAGTGACTCAGTTTTAATAAACAGAAGATGGCCAAAGTCAGGGACTGTCATTCCAAAGGTAAAGTGAGACTGGAAGCGATGAGACTTCCGTCCTGTTTACCCTCCGTTGCTCTTTCCCATGTGCTTGCTTGTTCTGAGGGAACCCAGCCGCCATATTGTGAGTTGCCCTATGGAGAAGCCCACCTGGCGGGAGCTGTGTCCTCAGCCCAACAGCCTATGAGGAATGAATCCATGTGAATGGGCCAGAAACGGGTCCTTCCCCAGCTGAACTTTCACAGGAGGCTGCATCCCCAGCCAACGCTTCGATGGCGCCCTGAGCTGGATGCGTCCCCTTACGCCACAGCCAGATTCTTGACTCCCTGCAATACCAGTTGCAATAATCACCATTTTTGAAGCTGCTGTGTTTGGGGATCGTTTGTTATGTGACGATACAGTCACTGTCCTCATGGAGCCTACGGTCTAGTGGGGGTGAAAGGTGATATGACGTCGCAGCCGTGACAGGTGCGTCGGGAGAGAGCTGCGTGGACTTACAAGGCTACCCCATGGAGCAGCCTGATGTTGTGTCCAAGGGGCCAGTGATGGCTCTGCCGGGAAATGGCGATTACGCTGGGATTTGAAGAAGACAGCGCTTTAACTTGGCGCCCTGGGATGGGAAGGGCATTTCTGGCAGCAGGAATACGAACATGCAAATGTCTCCCGAAAGAAGGAAGCCTAACGTGTGTGGAGGGCTGAAAAAATACTTGAGGCTGGAGCCCAGATGTGGCTGGAGGAGGCAGCAAGGGTTAGATCTCCTAGCTTCTCACAGGTCATGTTAAGGAGTTTGGTCTTTCTTCTCGGCCCAAGGGGAAGGGTTCTAGCAGAGAAGCAGCACGCTCAGAGTTTCAATTTTATTTCTTTTTCTTCTTTTTTTAATGTTCATATAATTTTGAGAGAGAGAGAGAGTGCAAGCTGGGTAGAGGCAGAGAGAGAGGGAGACACAGAATCCGAAGCCGGCTCCAGGCTCCGAGCTGTCAGCACAGAGCCCGACGCGGGGCTCGAACCCGTGGGCCAGGAGATCATGACCTGAACTGCAGTCGGACACCCAGCCAACTGAGCCACCCGGGTGGCCCTGAGGTCTTCAATTTTAAAAGTCTACTCAGGCCGTGGAGTAGGGAGAGTGGATTGTGCAAGGGCAGAGATGAAAGCAGGGGACCAGTTTCGAGGGTCTCGCACTCGTCCAATCTGGATTCCACGGGTGCCGGTGGGGAGCGCAGCCTGGTGGACCGTCCTGAGACGTTTCTAGGCAGCAGAATTGGTAGGACCGGATGGTTTGGACGAGGGAGGGTGAGGAGGAAGACGTGGTCAAGACTGACTCATAATTTTTTTAACCGGGGAAGCAGGAGAGGCTGGAAGAAGGGAGGAATTCAATTATCTAGGTAAGAGGTCATGCAGATGCCAAGGCATTGATAGTAGGACGGGCAGAAGGAGTCCCCAGGGCGCTGCAGGAAAAAGAGTCAATAGGTTTCAGTCGCTGATTGGCTGTAGGGTGAAAGCCTTGTGAGGAAAGGAAGGCTCCAGGAGGACATCGGCCCTAAGTGCTTTGGCCGATGCTGTCTGGCATAGGCAGAGTGAGATTAGGAATACACACTGCATGCAATACCCTCAAATCTGCCCACTTGTACGGAAGGGCGGAGGCCGGTGAATGGTTAGAAGGAGCAGCACAAAAAGGGAATAATAAAACTTTTCGGCATCCACGAGGTATGATTATCAAAACCCGAGGGAAACAATCCTATTTTCACGGATCCACTAGGCACGCTCTGGGACCTAACCGCAGCCGTAGAAACTGACCTGGATGTGTCGATGGTGGGAAAGCACGTTCCTCCTTGACCAGGGTAGTGCTGGTTCTTAACTATGGAACCGTTAGCCCCAGCGTATCTGAGTGGAACGGAACGATTTTGATTTGGGTGGGCTCATGCAGCAAGGACAAACCAGAGACACTTCCCTGCACAGACGATCAGAGAATATACATGCACACGCACACGCATTTAGCATATAATATACCAGTACTTAATGTAACACATCTTTGCTATTAATACATAACATTATATATAAATAAAGGACAGATGTCTGTACTATTTTAAATAAATTATATTAATTTATAATTTAATTTATTATTTAACACGTACTTAAATTAAGAAATAAAAGTTTATTTAACTTTATACACCGATGCATTTATAAACGAAGGGTGTAATATGCATATTATATATGTCATATAATATATATAAGTATATATATGTATATACATATATATACACACATATATATATGTATATACATATATATACACACATATATATATGTATATACATATATATACACACACATATATATATCCTCCCTTAAATTGGAGTCTTCACCTCTTTAGTGATCATTCAAGCCCTTTGACGGCCGCGAGCAGGTTAGTGACATTTACTGCCGTTGTCAGGGGTCACGCTGTCGGACGTTGCAGCCTGGTGAATGATGTCATCCGCACACAAAAACATTCCGTCTGGTCAAGATTAAGAATTTACAGGGATGCCTGGGTGGCTCAGTCAGTTAAGCGTCCGACTTTGGCTCAGGTCGCGATCTCGCGGTTTGTGAGTTCAGGCTCTGAACTGGTGGTGCGAAGCCTGCTTGGGATTCTCTCCCTCTCCCTCGGTCTCTCTGCCCCTTCCCCACTTGTGTGTGCTGTCTCTCAAAATAAGCACATAAACTTTAAAAAAAGAATTCTTTTTTCAAATCTTTTTAAATGTTTATTTGTTTTTAAGACAGAGGGAGAAGCAGAGTGCAAGCGGGGAAGGGGCAGAGAGAGGGGGAGACACAGAATCCGAAGCAGGCTCCAGGCTCCGAGCGGTCGGCACAGAGCCCGACGGGGCTCGAACTCACGAACTGTGAGATCATGACCTGAGCCAAAGTCGGATGCTGAACCGACTGAACCACCCAGGCGCCCCTAAAAAAATAATTCTTAAAAAAAAGATTAAGAATTTACATTGGGGGGGGCGCCTGGGTGGCTCAGTTGGTTAGGTGGCCGACTTCAGCTCAGATCAGGATCTTGTGAGTTCGAGCCCCACGTCGGGCTCTGTGCTGACAGCTCGGAGCCTGAGGCCTGCTTTGGATTCTGTTGTCTCCCTCTCTCTCTGACCCTCCCCGCTCACACTCTGTGTCTGTCTCTCAAAAATAAATAAACATTAAAAAAATTTTTTTTAATAAATAAATGAATAAAAAGAATTTACATCCGGGGCACCTGCTTGTCTCAGTCAGTTAAGCGTCCTACTTTGGCTCAGGTCATGATCTCACGGTTCGTGAGTTCAAGTCGGGCTCTGTGCTGACAGCGTGGAGCCTGCTTTGGATTCTCTGCCTTCCTCTCTCTGCCCCCTCCCCCCAAATAAATCAACAAACATGAAAAAGAGAAGAATTTACATTCATGCACAGATACATTTAGGCATAGAGGGCCGCCTGCATTTCAAACTCACCCAGCTACATTGTTGTTCAAACTGATTAGGCTTGTATATTTACAAGCTGGGCGACTTTAGCAACAAACAGAGGCCCTTCCCCCTGTTTTTGAGACGGGAAAGACCACGCAGAACAGGAAGGCAATTGCAATCACCTTCCTGGTCTCTCTGCTTCCCTCTTGCCCTCCCACAATCCGCTTTGTGCAGGACAGTCAGGATGTGCTTTTCAGAAAATAAATCGCGTTCTGTCACTCTGTCTTCAAACCTTTTATCCTTGTTTCCCGACTGACTTGAGACAAAATCCAAACTCCTTACGACAGCCTTGGGGTCTAGGTGAACGGGATCCCTGCCTGCCTCTCTCTTGCCTTGCTCCCCGCCTTGCTCGCGATCAAACCACAGCAGCTTTACTTCCAAACCTGCACCATGCCAAACGTGGCTCTGCCACAGGGCCTTTGCCCTTGCTGTACTCTCTGCCAGGAGCACGCTTTCCTTGGAGTTTCTCATGGCTGGCTTCTTCTCCTCCTTCAAGTCTAGATCCAAATGGAGCCTCAGCTGAAGGCTCTCCCCTCCTCCTCCGGCCCTGTCTCCCATTGTGCTGTATGACCCTATGGGCACTGTTCTCATTTTCTGAAATTATCTTACATGGTTGTATGTACTAACTAGTTTTTGGCTGTCTCTCTCAGCTGAGTGCCACCTCCATCAGGGCGGTGTCCTTTTCAGTGTCCTCCGTTGCTGTATCTCCAGATTCTTGCCACTTAGTAGGCCTCAAACACTTTTTTTTCTGAAGTGGATTCCTCGAATGGATTGGCCCAGCCACTCTGAACGCTTGAAGGCTAGTTTTGGGAGCATCGCAGTGACCATTCTCCTAGATAAAGCTTTTCACATATTCCAAGTCATTGCTACAGGCAGAAACCCCTCGGTGACTGTGGTGACCGCCAACCTAGCCCATGAGTCAATGCAGTGGTTACACATTCTAGTGAGGTATAGTCTTGGTCATCCAGCTCCTCCCGAGGCTTAAGTTAGCTATTTCAAAAATAGATTTATTGAGATATAATCCACATACCATACAACTCACCTACTGAAAATACAGATACAGTTTAATGGCTTTTCGTATATTCACAGGCTTGTGCAACTGTCACCGCTGTCTAGTTCCGGAACATTTTCATCACCCTCTTACTTATTCGACATCGCTTCCCATGTCCTCCAACCCTACCGCCCCCTAATCCTAGGGAACCACTCATCTACTTTCTGTCTTTCTGGATTTACCCATTCTGCACATTTCACAATTATCCAATATATGATCCTTTGTGACCGGCTTCTTTTACTTAGCATAACGTTTTCAAGGGCCACCCGGGCGGTAGAAGGCATCCAAAGCATTTTTTTTTTTAATTGCCGCATATTCGATTTGACTTCTCCGTTCATCCGCCGGTGGATGTGAGGCTTATTTCCACTTCAGGAAGTGGGGATCCCCGCTAGACAAAAACCTGATTGTGGTCATGTGAATGGAGGGTTGATGATATAACAAAGTGTTTCCCTGTTTGTGGTCTGGGAGAGGACTTCAGTGGTACAGGGACAAGGCATTAATCACACAGAGTCCCAAAGTGAGAACATAATACCCTCTTCATTGTCTAGTCCCTCCTTATGATTAGTCAAAGAAGAAAGTCTCAGCGTGACGCTAATATGTCTTTAACACCTCTCTAACACTTGCAAATCTCCCTTTGGAACTGAGAGCAGGTCACGGGCTCATCAGCAGGCAATGCTACGTGTGCTGAGAATTTAGCATAAATAAGTAAATAAATAAAGTATTTAAATGATTACCTTCTATTTATGGAATATGATTTGATTTTTCATTGATGGCAGTGATACAGAGTGTCCTTCTAAAAATGTATTTAAAGTGGAACAGTATTTTTAAACGTAAACAATGGGGGCGCCTGGGTGGCTCTGTCATCAGTTAAGCGTCTGACTCTCCATTTGGGCTCGGGTTGTGATCTCACAGTTCATGAGTTCGAGCCCCGCGCCGGGCTCTGTGCTGACAGCTCGGAGCCTGGAGCCTGCTTCCGATTCTGTGTCTCCCTCGCTCTCTGCCCCTCCCCCGTTCACGCCCCCCGCCCCCCCCACCAAAATAAATAAACATTAACATTTTTTTTTTTAAATCTCTTTACTGACCGCTTGGAGCCTGGGCCTGCTTCATATTCTGTGTCTACCTCCCTCTGCCCCTCTCCTGCTCATGCTCTGTCTGTCTGTCTCTCTCTCGCAAAAATAAATAAATTAAAAAAAAAATCTCTTTAGTGTGGCAATCACAGTTTTAAGATTTTTACACCCATCAACTTTGTTCCACACTGAGGTAACGGTTGCACAGAGAGGCTAAGCAACTTGCTCAGGGTCACAGAGCTAGGAAGTGTCCGGGCTGTGGCACGTACCCAGGCAATCAGTACTACCCACCCCCCGCCCCCCGTTAGGAAAGTGGCCTGGGGATGCCTGAAGTTTGGAGAGTCCAAGGTGGTACGTTTTGGAACGCCGCCCGCTCGCCGTGACTCTTGAACTGCCTTTTCCCCGCCCCCTTCCACGGAGTGGGTCCCAGCCACGAGCTTGAACTGAAGGCCATGCTCCTCCAGCTAATGTCGAGGAAACAGAGGCAAGGCTTGGCCCAGGCAGGGCGAATCCAGCCGTTCCCTGAGAATAAGCCGTCAGTCTCCGCTGCGGAGCTCGTATTGCAAGAGCTGTGGTGTCCCCAGTGGCACTGAAATGTGTCAGACGAGAGCCTCGGACACCCATGTTTTCTGCAGAGCAGTCGAAGATGTGCAGAGAGAGGCAGAGTTGAGGGGTGGGGTCTCCCTGTGCTCCTAGCGGTTTCCGCTTCCGGATGGACTCCAACTCAGGCGGTACCCAAGCCTTTCGCTCTGGACTGATCTCCTGCTTTCTGAGATAAACGTCCATTGTGACCTAAGCCAGCTAGGTTGGGTTTGTGCCCCCCCCCCCACCTTTTTTAAATGAAAACAGTTTTTTTTTAATTTTTTTTCAAGTTTTATTTATTTTTGAGAGAGAGAGCATGAGTTGGGGAGAGGCAGAGAGAGAGGGAGACACAGAATCCAAAGCGGGCTCCAGGCTCCCAGCTGTCAGCACAGAGCCCCATGAGGGGCTCGATCTCATGAACTTCGAGATCATGACCCGAGCCGAAGTCAGACGCTTAACCAACTGAGCCATTCAGGTGCCCCATTAAATGAAAACAATTTTTTTAAGTCTTTTTTTTTTTTTTTTAATGTTTGTTTATTTCTGAGACAGAGAGAGACAGAGCATGAACGGGGGAGGGTCAGAGAGAGGGAGACACAGACTCTGAAACAGGCTCCAGGATCCGAGCTGTCGGCACAGAGCCTGAGGTGGGGCTCGAACTCACGGACAGTGAGATCATGCCCTGAGCCGAAGTCGGCTGCTTAACCGACTGAGCCACCCAGGTGCCCCAATGAAAACAATTTTTAAAAAGAAATGGAAACTATGTGGAAGCAATAGGGGGAAGGCGGGGGGGACTCAAGATCTACAGGAAGAGCTTTCAGGAAATGAGAGGAGTATCCTCAAGAGTAGATTATTCATTCTTCCATGAGTTCATCTCAGCTAGTATACATCCAGCACCCCGTGTCGCCCAGAACTCTTCCTGGCCCCTGCAACACGGGGAATGTGATAGGAAGATTTCAACTCTGGGCGCCTGGGTGGCTCAGTCGGTTGAGGGTCCCGCTCTTGGTTTAGACTCAGGTCGTGATCTCACAGTCTGTGAGATCGAGCCTCGCTTCGGGCTCTGTGCTGACAGTGCAGAGCCTGCTTGGGATTCTCTGTCTCCCTCTCTCTCTGCTCCTCCCTCCCTCTCTTTCAAAACAAATAAATACACATTTAAAAAAAAAGAAGAAGATGGGGCCCCTGGGTGGCTCAGTCGGTTCGGCGTCCGACTTTGGCTCAGGCTCAGGGCATGATCTCCGGGTTCGTGAGTTCAAGCCCCGCGTCGGGCTCTGTGCTGACAGCTGGGAGCCTGGAGCCTGCTTCCGATTCTGTGTCTCCCTCTCTCTCTGCCCCCTTACCACTCATACTCTGTCTTTCAAAAAAATAAATAAATGTTAAAAAAAATTTAAAGGTTTGTAGTGCTTATTACTTGTCAGGCATTGTACTAACAGTTTTACTTTTCACCGTCTCAGTTGAACCTCACAACATGTCTGTGAGGCAGATACAATTACTACCTATATATTTCAGATGAATTATCCAGTTAAAGAAAAAGTCCAGATGGAAATTAGAGTCTGACTAGAACTATACGACGAGAATGGAGGGCTCTACATGAAAAGCCGTGGGTTGAAGGCAGAGCAGGATGCAGAAGGAAATATGTAGCTTTAAGATGCATTTTCTGGGGGAAAAAAGATTGGCAACAAACATATTAACTGAAGAAACTTGGAAAGAGTAACAAAATAATTTCAAAGAATGAAAGACAGGAATGGGCAAAGTTAAATGTAAAAATTGATAAAATAGAAACCAAAAAGGGGGGGGGGGTTTGATCATTTCACAGATGAGGAAGCTGAAGTGTGAAAAGGTTAAAATAATGTGTCCAAACCTGACAGCTAGCAAGGGGCAGAAGAATTGACACTTGAATCTGGATCTCTTTAGATTCTAGAGTCTGATTCCTTCCTTCCTTCCTTCCTTCCTTCCTTCCTTCCTTCCTTCCTTCCTTCTCTCCTTCCTTCCATCCACCCTCCCTCCCTCTCTCCTTTCCTTCCTTCCTTTCAAGATTTTAATTTTTTTAATGTTTATTTATTTATTTTGAGAGAGAGAGGGAGAGAGAGAGCGCCAGCCTGGGAAAGGGCAGAGAGAGAATCTTAAGCATGGGATGGGAGCTCGATCCCATGAACTGTGAGATCATGACCTGAGCCGAAATCAAGAGTTGGACACTCAACTGACCGAGCCAACCAGGCACCCCAAGATTTTACATTTTAAAATAGTCTCTACACCCAACGTGGGGCTTGAGCCCACAATCCCAAGATCAAGAGTCACACACTCCTCTGACTTAGCCAGCCAGGCACCCCCAGGGCTTAATTTCTTAACTACAGAGGGTTTGGCCTCTAAGGGCTCTTAAATGCTAACCATTCATCTTTCTTACAACTTTTTCTTTTGTTAATTTAATTTAAATTTATTATAATTTATTTATTTTTAAATCCACATCCAATTAGTTAGCATCTAGTACAACAATGATTTTAGGAGTAGATTCCTTAACGCCCTTTATCCATTTCGCCCATCACCCCTCCCACAACCTCCAGTAACCCTCTGTTTGTTCTCTATATTTTTTTTTAATTTTTTTTTTTTAACATTTATTTATTTTTGAGACAGAGAGAGACAGAGCATGAACGGGGGAGGGTCAGAGAGAGGGAGACACAGAATCGGAAACAGGCTCCAGGATCCGAGCTGTCGGCACAGAGCCCGATGCGGGGCTCGAACTCACGGACCGCGAGATCATGACCTGAGCCGAAGTCGGCTGCCCAACCGACTGAGCCACCCAGGCGCCCCTGTTCTCTATATTTAAGAGTTTCTTCTGTTTCATCCCCCTCCCTGTTTTTATATTATTTTTGCTTCCCTTCCCTTATGTTCATCTGTTCTGTGTCTTAAAGTCCTCATATGAGTGAAGTCATATGATTTTTGTCTTTCTCTGACTAATTTCACTTAGCATAATACCCTCCAGTTCCATCGACGTAGTTGCAAATGGCAAGATTTCATTCTTTTTGATTGCAGAATAATACTCCATTGGATATATATACCACATGTTCTTTACCCATTCATCCATCGATGGACATTTGGGCTCTTTCCATACTTTGGCTACTGTTGATCGTGCTGCTATAAGCATGGGGGTGCATGTGCCCCTTTGAGACAGCACATCTGTATCCCTTGGATACATGCCTAGTAGTGCAATTGCTGGGTCGTAGGGTAGTTCTATTTTTAGTTTTTTGAGGAACCTCCATACTGTTTTCCAGAGTGGCCGCACCAGTTTGCATTCCCACCAGCAGCGCAAAAGAGATCCTCTCTCTCCGCATCCTCGCCAACATCTGTTGTTGCCTGAGTTGTTAATGTGAGTCATTCTGACAGGTGTGAGGTGCTATCTCATGGTGGTTTTGATTTGTATTTCCCCGATGATGAGTGATGTTGAGCATTTCTTCATGTGTCGGTTGGCCATCTGGATGTCTTCTTTGGAGAGGTGTCTATTCATGTCTTTTGCCCATTTCTTCACTGGATTATTTGCTTTTTGGGTGTCGAGTTTGATAAGTACTTTATAGATTTTGGATGCTCACCCTTTATCTGATATGTCATTTGCAAATATCTTCTCCCATTCTGTCGGTTGCCTTTTAGTTTTGCCGATCGTTTCCTTCGCTGTACAGAAGCTTTTTATTTTGATGAGGTCCCAGTAGTTCATTTTTGCTTTTGTTTCCCTTGCCTCCGGAGACATGTTGAGTAAGAAGTTGCTGAGACTGAGGTCAAAGAGGTTTTCTGCCTGCTTTCTCCTTTGGCATTTTGATGGCTTCTTATCTTACGTTTAGGTTTAGGTCTTTCATCCATTTTGAGTTTATTTTTGTGTCTGGGGTAAGAATGGGGTCCAGGATCATTCTTCTTCATGTCACTGTCCAGTTTTCCCAGCATCACTTGCTGAAGAGGCTGTCTCTATTCCATTGGGTATTCTTTCCTGCTTTGTCAAAGATGAGTTGGCCATACGTTTGTGGGTCCATTTCTGGGTTCTCTATTCTGTTCCATTGATCTGAGTGTCTGTTCTTGTGCCAGTCCCTTACCGTCTTGGTGATTACTGCTTTGTAGTACAGCTTGAAGCCCGGAATTGTGATGCTTCCAGATCTGGTTTTCTTTTTCAAGATTGCTTCGGCTATTCGGGGTCTTTCTGGTTCCATGTAAATTTCAGGATTTTTTGTCCTAGCTCTGTGAAGGATGCTGGTGTCATTTTGATAGGGAGTGCTGTCTTTGTTATGACTTTGACAGAAAATGCACTCTGTTTGCCTCTAGAGGGCTGCTTCTGCCAACCCTACTACTTGTGAAGTGACCATGAAGCTGGGGGTCCCAGGGAGGGGAATTCGCTCTGTTCAGCCAGCCTCACCTGGCGAAGTACCCAGAGGAGAACCTGAAGGACTCTACTGACATTTCTGCATATGAAGGAGCGACTTTGGCCCTTTCGTTGCATCCTGAACTCATAGGGTGACCAGCTGGTTCCGACTGGCCCAGGACTTCCCCAGTTTCAGCACTAAAATTTCCACGTCCCGGGAAACCCCTCAGTCCTTAGCAAGCTGGGACGGTTGGTCCCCTTAGCAGATTGCCCCCAGGGCTTGGGGATTCCAGAACCTTCTGATGGTAGAGTCCTGAGAATCTAGGCCAGTGGTCTTCAAGAGCAGACTATGGATGTGGCTGAAAATCGGGGCGTAGTGAGAAAAGGGGTTTCTGAGTTGAACAGACATCTGACTTCCCATCTGTCCCTGTGCAAGAAGCCAGCACCACGGTTCAGTTTTCTTATGTATAAAATGGAGATTAATTAAAGGAAATGGTACACGCACCCCTCCCCCCCGCACCTGGTAACTGCGTGGTAAATTTTAGTTCCCTCTTTTTAGACTGTGATTGAAAATCACTGTAAGAAGTGGGCATAGAGAGCAATTCTGCACATGTAGAAATTGCTTTTCAGAATATTTTCCCATGATGACGCCACTGTAAAATATCTCCTGGGAAGTGTCTTTTAGAATTTAGCATCTGACAAATAAAGTCTTTCCCTGCCCTCCCGGGTTCCGACTTTGTTCTTGTTTTGTTTTTGTTTTTATTTTTATTTTTTACCAGATTTCTCCTCTTTATGGCCGGGCTCTTAGAAATCTCAGGGTCACATGCTGAAAATGTATGTAATTATTTCACTTTAAAAAAATATTTACTTACTTTTTAATGTTTTATTTATTTTTGAGAGACAGAGAGAGACAGAGCGTGAGCAGGGGAGGAGCAGAGCGAGAGGGAGACACAGAATCTGAAGCAGGTTTCAGGCTCTGAGCTGTCAGCACAGAGCCCAACATGGGACTTGAACCCACAAACTGTGAAATCATGAGCTGAACCGATGTCGGATGCTTAACCAACTGAGCCATCCGGGTTCCCTTGAAAATGTAATCATTTTAAAAGCCACTGGCTCTTGGGGCACCTGGCTGGCTCAGTCGGTGGAGAATGCGACTCTCGATCTCGGGGTCATGAGTTCAAGCTCCATGTTGGGTGTTAGAGATGACTTAAAGAGAAAATCTTTTCTCCAGAAACCAGTCCATAGACCTGCATGGCACCGTGGGACAGTGTGAAAATCGTTAGGCTAAATAAGCATCAAGGTTCTGCATGCATCGCAGTACAGCAAAGCTTTGCAACCTTAGTCTCTCAGACTTCTGTTTGTAGACACAACACCACATTATCAACAGTGGCTCAAATGTTATTGGCCCAGTCAGCCAACATTCTAATCAAGGATCTGGGAACCCTTTCCAAATGGATTTTTGTGGCCATCCAGAAATAAGTCACATTTGATAATTACATGGGTATTCCATTAAAATTTTTTCTAAATGTTTATTTATTTTTGAGAGAGACAGAGCGTGAGCAGGGGAGGGGCCGAAAGAGAGGGAGACACAGAATCCGAAGCAGGCTCCAGGCTCTGAGCTGTCAGCACAGGGCTTGACGTGGGGCTCGAACTCGGGAACCGTGAGATGATGACGGGAGCCGAAGTCGGAGGCTTAACAGACTGAGTCACCCAGGCGCCTCGATGGGTATTCCACTTTTAAATAATAAATCATATTACTATGCATATACACTTAACAGTACTGTATTATATATTTGAAAGTTGTTAACAGTAGATCTCTGAAGTTCTTATCGCAAGAAAAAAAAGCTCACCATGTGAGGTGATGGTAAACTCATCGTGGTAATCATTTTGCAATACATACGTGTATCAAATCATTACGTTGTACGCCTCCTGTTACGTGCCAGTTATATCTCAATAAAATTGGAAAAGATAACAATAAAAAAAAGAAAACCTTAAAAAAAAAAAGCAACTCTTAAGTAGTCTGTCCTCCTTTGAATGGACTCAATCTACTGACTTGTTCTTATTGGATACATACTATTGAGTTTTAAAAACGATTTATTTAAAGTTTATTTCTTTTGAGAGAAACAGAGAGAGTGCGAGCAGAGAGAGAGGGAGAATCCCAAGCAGGCTCTGTAGTGTCAACGCAGAGCCTGTTACGGGGTTCGAACTCACCAAACTATGAGATCATAATGTGAGCTGAAATCAAGAGTCAGACACTTAACCGACTGAGCCACCCGGGCGCCCCTCCACAAAATCACTCTAAGCTGAAGGTGATGCCGTGGATATATCTTATAAAGAGATTAGGAAAGTGAGGCCCAGAGAGCTTAAGACACTTGTCTAAGGTCACAAAGTCAGGTAGTCTGGCCCAGAGCCCAGACTCTCAACCACGACCCCTACCTGTCTGCAATGCCACACACCTGTGACATCATCCCCAGGTCTCCTGAGCACACCCAGTGGGACCGGCTTTCCTGGGAATCATTGATGCCATGGCTTGCCAAGCAGATATGATTCAACACATTCGAACCAACTTGTAGGAGTCAAATTCCTCGGGCTCACTCTCTTTTCTTTCCTTTATATACATTTTAGTAATCTCTACACCCAACGTGGGGCTCAAACTCATGACCTCGAGATCAAGAGTCACATGCTCTTTCGACTGAGCCAGCCAGGCACGCCCTTGGGCTTTCTTTCTTTAATGTTTATTTATATTTGAGAGAGACAGAGCATGAGCGGGGGAGGGGGAGAGAGAGCGGGAGATACCGAATCTGAGGCAGGCTCCAGGCTGTCAGCACAGAGCCCGGCACGGGGCTTGAACTCACGAACCGTGAGATCATGACCTGAGCCGAAGTCAGACGCTCAACCGACTGAGCCACCCGGGCGCTCCAGGCTTGCTTTCTTGACAAAAGAGTAGGTCTTTGGATACAACAGCTGACGGTAAATAATACAATTTTAGGTGAAATTTGAGATTCACAGAACGGAAGGTAAGCAGAAGCAAGATAAAATGTCCTGATATTATGGGTATCACCTGTTTTTATACAGAACGCCAGCAGATTCAATTTTTATAGCATCTTTTTATTTTATTTTTTATTTATTTAAAAAAAATTTTTTTAATTTTTTTTTTTATTATTTATTTTTGAGACAGAGAGAGACAGAGCATGAACGGGGGAGGGTCAGAGAGAGACGGAGACACAGAATCTGAAACAGGCTCCAGGCTCTGAGCGGTCAGCACAGAGCCCGACGCGAGGCTTGAACCCGCGGACCGCGAGATCATGACCTGAGCCGAAGTCGGCCGCTCAACCGACTGAGCCACCCAGGCGCCCCTATAGCATCTTTTTAAAAAAATGGTTTTTTTTTATTATGGTAAAAGATACATAACACAAAGTTAGCCACGTTAACCATTTTTGAACGTACAATTCAGTCCCGTTGATGCCTTTAACGATGCTGTGCAACCATCACCCCTATTTCCAGAAGTTTTCATTACCCCGGACAGAAACTCTGTTCTCGTTAAACAATAATTCCCCATTCCCACAGCTACTTTCTGTTTCTATGAATTTGACTAGTCTAGGTATTTCCTGTAAGTAGAACCATGCCATTTTTGTCCTTTTGGGTCTGGTTTCTTTCGCTTAGCTTAATGTTTTCAAG
This sequence comes from Panthera tigris, assembly GCF_018350195.1. Classification (NCBI taxonomy): domain Eukaryota; kingdom Metazoa; phylum Chordata; class Mammalia; order Carnivora; family Felidae; genus Panthera; species Panthera tigris. The sequence goes on along the minus strand of NC_056662.1, from coordinate 8,625,656 downwards.
GTTCATCCACCATGTAGCATGTATGAGAGCTTTATTCCTTTTTAAGGCCGACCACTATCCTATTGTAGGCATACACCCCATTTTGTTTGTCCATCCTTCTGCGGCTTCCACCTTCTGTTGGTCGTGCTGTAATGCACAAGGAGGTACAAGTGTCTGAGTACTTGTTTTCAATTCTTTTGGGTTCCATCTAGGAATAGACTTGCTGTTCGCTTGGTAATTCTATGTTGAACTTGTTGGAGAACTCCTTGATTCAGTTTTTGAACAGAATGTTTCCAAAAAGGAGAACAGGTAGACAAAGAAAAAGAAACCACCCCTAAACCTCAGAGCCCCGGCTCAGAAGAGGTGTTTTGCACTGATTATGTTTCCCCCCGCCCCCCCCAACCCGCTTCCTATCAAGCATTCCATCTGTAATTGTGCTAGTTCACATTCAGAAAGAGAGACTTAGAAAAATAGGGTTTGGGGTTTTCTTTTAAGGCAAGCCTTTTCTTCAGAAGTCCTGATAAAATAAAACTTCTCTAGAACTTGAAACTATTTGAAAACCGTGCTTGATCTTCAAGCCAAAATAAGTCTCTTTTTCTGAGCCTACCTTGGTTTTACTGTTTGAGGTTGCCCGTGAATAATTGCACACGGCACGACCAGCATGAGGCAAACTGTATCGATTCATTTTTTTTCCCTCAAAGGTGTGTTTCCTTGGATTTGCGATCTTCCTGGCCGGATCACAGTTAGTAAGTCGGTCTTCCTCGTTGAGACCTCACTTTCTAAGCAGGCAAGGTACCTACTATCTCAGACATGCAACATTTGTTGTTTTTTTTTTTAATTTTTTTTTTTAACGTTTATTTATTTTTGAGACAGAGAGAGACAGAGCATGAATGGGGGAGGGTCAGAGAGAGAGAGGGAAACACCGAATCCGAAGCGGGCTCCAGGCTCCGAGCTGTCAGCATAGAGCCCGATGCGGGGCTCGAACCCATGAACCGTGAGATCATGACCTGAGCTGAAGTCAGACGCTTAACCGACTGAGCCACCCAGGCGCCCCTCAGACATGCAACATTTGACATCACTTGTGTGACTTTTCTAAGACTGAAACTCGGCCACCAAGGTATAGTCAATGGAGGATAAAATTCTCTAGGAAAGTCAAAATATTTCAGGAATCTTAAATATTCTATTTGCACAGACAGTAAAGTATGCTCTCAATCCATGGAACCAGACCGTGTGGTAAACACCACTCCTCGAGGAGGAAAAAAAAAAGAAAAAATCCACCCTGCCTGTATACTTGGTACACTTTGCTCTACGTATATTCTTGGACTGAGAGTTCCCCTCTACCAGTTCTGAGAAGCAATTTGTTATTTTTCTCTAAACCTTTCAGGGATGGCCAGACTTTCTTACTAGTTGAATCTAGTAAAATGCTGCAAGAATGTGCTTGCGTGCTATTGAATCCCTCACTGGGAGCCCAGCTAGGGTTTCTTGCCAGAAGTAGAAATTGCCTCTTTCACAAATTCCCCTTCCTGAGCAAACTGTGATAACCCGCACTGGGGGCCACTAACACCCTATCAGTGTATTTTTAAACAAGAGAAAAGGGCTCCACCTTGTATCATAAATTACAGTAACATCATCGCTAACCACAGAGGTGCAGTTCCTGTGAGCAGAAACGAGTCTATTTCGGAGTCTGGGGGATAAGCAGAAACTTTCTAATGCAAGTACAGTGCCAGGCGGGCTGGTAGGACATCTGGGGCGGGAGGAACCTTGGCTTGTCAGTTTCCACGGTGGAAACGCACCCACCAGGCCTGATTTCCGGCTTCCACCTGATGTCCCCAAACTCAGAGTCAGGAAGACACGTGTGGATCAGAGCCAGCACAGGGGAGCAAGACTACTATGCTCTCCAACTCTCCTTCGACTCAAGACCCAGGGGCCGAAATCTCCCGAGGCAGCAACATCCCATTTTTCTTTCTCGGAGAAAGTTAAAAATGAGGTTTTGCTACACCCGTATTCCGTCTCCGTACAAAATCCCAGAGGCTCTGCTAATCCTTTCCGAGTAACAGAATTTACTTAAATTGTTCCAAAGTTAATATTAGACCTCAACCACTGTTCTGATCCAGCGGATAAGCATTCTAAGAAATCAAATATTTTTTGGTATTAAAAAAAAGAAAAGGAATCTCATTAGTGCTTCCCTTTTGTGGAGCTAATTGCCATTTAAAAATAATTGTCACGTGGACTTTAGGCCTTGGAGTTATTTTAACAAAATGTTCTTGTCATGTTGATGTCATTCTAATGACATGTTATCGGTATTTTTCTGCTCCAAATGTGGATGTTTCCCAGGAAACTGACCAGTGGGAAGGAAGGTGGGTAGAAAGTGGAAGTGTGTCAGAGACTGTAAGTTAAGGTTCTGGTTAACTCTCGTACTTTAGGTTCTGGGGTAACTAAATCTTCTAGGGAGGAAAAGCTTTCTAATTTCTCAGGACAAAAAGAAAAAACAAATGCCTTCTCTAGGATCCTCTGGGCTTCCTTAGTATCCCGCCCGATTCTCTGTGTAACATTTCTGGGGTGTTTTCCACACGGGTCTGGTGCTACGGATTCCTTATTCTGTTAGATCGGGCTCTTCATCAAGGAGCTGGCTTCTCTGTGAACGCTCTCCAGTGCCCAGAAAAGCACCCGGATTTGTGGAATGAGTGACATAGATTGTTTTTTTTTTTTAACTAAAAGATACGGGGGCACCTGGGTGGCTCGGTCGGTTAAGCAGCATCCGACTTCGGCTCAGGTCATGATCTCACAGCTTGTGGGTTCAAGCCCCGCGTCGGGCTCTGTGCTGATGGCTCGCAGCCTGGAGCCTGCTTCCGATTCTGGGTCTCCCCCTCCCCTGCTCACACTCTGTCTCCCTCTCTCGAAAATAAATAAACATTAAAAAAATAAAGAAACTCAAAGATAACATCCGGCCTTCTAGATTCTAATGGACTCCTCTTTTTTCGTGAGTCCATCTTCCACAATTGAGCCCCAGTTAGGCCCGCTCCCATGATGGCTTTATTTAGCAAGGGATGCTGTGGCAGGCTGCACAGAGCTGAAGATGTTTGCAATGACTCCAGCAAATGACAAGGCGCTGCGGTGTGGGTTGAGGTGGGAGGTTAGCAGTGCGGGCAGAGGGCAAGGCGTGTGGGGTTGAATCACAGCCTCATCACTCACCACCGAGAGAGGCCCTTTAATGGGTCTGAGTCTGGGTTTGTTCAACTGTAAGCCGGGATCATGTCTAATGTTTAAGGATGTTGTAAAGATTAAAGGAGATAATGTACGTAAAAGGCATCATGGCTGACTGGTCCAAAGTAAGCTTCACTCAGTCAACGTTGTTCCGGTCTCTTCCTTCTTTCTTCCTCCGTCCGCTTCCTAGTCTTGCTTCTTTTCCAGCTCATCTTTAAAGTAGTGAAAACATACGTAACATAAAGCTTCCCATTTTCGCCATTTTAAGTGTGTAGTTCAGTGACGTGAAGTACCTTCATGCTGTTGTTACGGAGGGAACCATAACATCAGCCCTCCATCTCAAAAGCTTTGTCATCATCCCAGATTGAAACTGTCCCCACTAAACACGAAGTCTTCATTCTCCCCAACCCCTTCCGCACCCCCGCCCCCTTGCCCACGGCAATCACCATTCTGCTCTCCGTCTCTATGGATTGGACTATTCTGGGGACCGCGTATCAGTGGGATCCTACGCGATTCGTCCTTCTGTGTCTGGCTTCCTTCCCTTAACACAATGTCTTCAAGCTTCACCCATATTGTAGTCTGTGTCTGGATTTCAGTCCTTTTTAAGGCCAAATAGTATTCCGTTGTTTGCACCCACCCCGTTTTGTTTATTCACTTGTCTGTTGAGGAACGCCTGGGCTGTCCCCACCCTTTGGCTGTTGTGAGTGGTGCTTCTGTGAACACGGGTGCACATGTATCTGTTCCAGCCATTTCCCCTTTCAAAAGTGGGCTCTATTGGGGCACCTGGGTGGCTCAGTCGGTTAAGCGTCCGATGTCAGCTCAGGTCATGATCTTGGCAGTTTGTGAGTTCGAGCCCCACGTCGGGCTCCGTGCCGACAGCTCGGAGCCTGGAGTCTGCTTCAGGTTCTGTGTGTCTGTCTCTGCCCCTCCCCTCCCCTGCTCGTGCTCTCGCTCTCTCAGAGAATAATACATATTAAAAAAAATTTTTTTTAAGTGGGCTCTATTCTCACCCCAAATATTGTTGGTAAAGGTTCTAGAACAACTTGAAACCTCTTCCTTCCTCCTAGAGATCTTGCCCAGCCCCCCCACCCCCCTTCTCAAAGAGCCCCTGACTGTCACTTTCCAGCTCTCCCCTTAGCTTTATATTTCTCATGAATGTCCTCATCATCTGATACCCCAGATATCGATCTGTTTATTAACTGTCTCCAGGGACTACTATGCCAATTCCCGGACAGCAGGGATTGGCTTTGACTGTATTCCAGCTCTCAGGACAGTTTCTGGCATACAGCCGGAGCTCAAAGAAAATGTGGTGAATAACTAAATGACAACCGGTTGCCTTACCTCTGCCTGGCTCTCACCCGCTCCACCTGGAGTGCAGCTGGGGCCCCGACCTCGTTGGAGGAACGTGTCTATCAGGCCTGTGGGAAAGAGCAGGCAGCCGGGCCCCGGGGTCGTCTGGACGGACAAACACCAGCGTAGGCTCACCTGCAGCCAGAGACGCAAGCCAAGCTTTCGAGTCGTTGGGCATCTTGAACGATCCACGTGGGGAATCACCGTGCACGCGGCCCTTCCCTGGACTCGGTCTGACAGACAGCCTTGGTCCCCAAGGTCCCGGAGCAAGCTCTGACTCACACCTGCCAACAAAAGCGAGTCAGGCTTCAGTGAGGACGGCGCGTGATGCCCGGCAGTGTCCTTTCAAAACAAACCCACCTCCCCTGCTCCCTCCAGATTGTTTCATGCAAAAACATGGCCTCGTGGCCACTGGCTCAGCTGACTGCTGCTTCCTTCCCAAGGCGTTTGTTGGGACGCTTTTTCTTCCCCCTCTTTCTTTCCTGTTCTTGTGGTTTCTCAAAGACCCCCACTTGCTCAGGCCCAGACCTGCTGCAGCGACAGAGAGACGACGCAGCAAAGCCGAAAGCCCTGGGGAGCAGGCCCGAGATGGGAAGTGGGCCCCCTGCCCCTGCCCTTCACTCAGCTGCTCACTCAGTCCGAGGTTGAAAGGGACAGAACGAATGCCCTCTGCCAACTCAAAAACCCATTATTTGGTTTCCTCCTGGTCTGTGCATGTTAGAAATAAGCCGTCCACCTGCTCCCCGGCTAGCTGTGTAAACGGGGACTAGTTCCTGAACTCCTCTGGGCCTCAGGTGTCCTCATTCCTAGAAGGAAGCGGTTAGAGTAATAACAAACACCCACAACAAACGGGAATGTCACGACCACGGACGCGACACGGGTGAGCTCGAATTCCATAGAAGTCGTTCTGGAAAGGGTCTTTGCAGGGAAACCCCGGAGTCCTAGCTTTGCTCTGACGTCCTCGGCTTGGAGGTCTCAAGAGTTCCCAGATCCTTCTGCAGAAATCCTGGAAACCAGGAAACCTGGAAACCCACCTCTGTGGGAAATAAGGCAGTTTATCCCAAGGCGGGGGTTCCGGGGGTGGGGGGATTTGGCCTTCAGGGGCATGGGGAGGCGTTTGGAGAGAGTTTGGCGGTCCCGGCTGGGGAAGGGGGCCCGCTAACGGCGTCTACTGGGTAAGGCCAGAGATGGTGCTAACCTTCCCACAATGCACAAGGCAGCGCGGCAACAGAGGGCTGTCCGCCTCCAATGTCACGGGCTGAGGTGGAGAAGCCGCGCCGGCTGGTGGGCCTGGTGTGAACCGTCTGCAAATGCTCCTTTTCTCTGGTGAGCCTTCCCTCCGTACCCGCGGCCCTTCCCCACGCAGGTGCTTGTTAACCCGCACGGATCCATCAGACCCGGCTGTCATGCCTTGATTTCATTCATTCACTCCACAAACAGTGAGAATCCCCCCCACCGCCCCCGCCCCGCACCTGCTCCCGCTGTAGGTGTTGGGGAAGACAGAGGTGAACACGGTAGGGGGCGATGCCCTCGGTTCCCATACCGCCCCCAAGTGGAAGTTTAAAGGAAAACAGAGGAGCTCCCCACGGCAGCACCCCCAGCTGGCCCAGGGGTGTGGCTGGGCGGGGCCTTGGGTGGGCACCACTACCCCCTCTCCCTTCAAACCACATCCCTGAAGGTCCTGACTGTGCCTCCCGGGCCCCGGGCACTGGGTGTGAATGACCGTGCTTTGCGAAGCCCGGGGTTAGCGATGCCTTTTTTTTTTTTTTTTTTAATTTTTTTAATGTTCATTTTTGACAGAGAGAGAGAGACAGAGCATGAGCAGGGGAGAGGCAGAGAGAGAGGGAGACCCAGAATCTGAAGCAGGCTCCAGGCCCCGAGATGTCAGCACAGAGCCCGACGCGGGGCTCGAACTCACAGACTGTGAGATCATGACCTATGCCGAAGTCGGACGCTTAACCGACTGAGCCACCCAGGAGCCCCTAGCGATGCCTTTTTGGAAGGCACCAGCTCCATCAGCTGTCTGGCCTGACCTAGAGACCGCGCTCTTCCAGGGCCGTCGGTTGAAACGGGGGCTGGCAGAAAATGCGGGCTCTGCGGGCCACTTTGCAGGGGAGCTGGGGCGGGAGGTTGACATGGTAAAACCTTCTGGTCTTTCTTTTTTGAAGGTGATTTATTTATTTTGAGAGAGAGAGCATGAGCATGGGTGGGGGGGGGGAGAGAGAGAGAGAGAGAGGGAGAGAGGGAATCCCAAGCAGGCTCAGTGCTGCCCGTGCAGAGTCCAATGCTGGGGTCGGACCCACCAACCGCGAGATCATGACCTGAGATGAAATCAAGAGTGGGAAGCTTCACCGACTGAGTCACCCAGGTGCTCCAAACCTTTCTAGTCCTAATTTTTTTTAGTTAGTTAGTTTATTTATTTATTTATTTATTTGGAGAGAGAAAGAGAGAGAGCAGGAGAGGGGCAGAGAGAGAGAGGGAGAGAGAATCCCAAGCAGGCTCAGCACTGTCAGCACAGAGCCCGACGCGAGGCCCGAACTCACAAGCCAAGGGATCGTAACCTGAGCCGGAATCAAGAGCCGGACAGGTAACCACCTGAGCCCCCCAGGTGCCCCACTGAATGCGCCTTCGTCCCTCTAGTTTGCTCAGAAACTTCGGCCCCTGCCCTGCCTCTTTCTCCTCACTCTCCTTCCCTTGTCCCCCATGTTTCCAAGGTCACCCTGGCTCCCGTTACCTTCGTTGCTTTCCCTGCCCCTCGTTCCCCCTCCCCCCCCCCCCCCCCCCACAGCACTCTAACCTGGTCTCTGTCTCCAGAGGAGAGAGAGCGTCCTTGAGCTGCACGTGGAGATCATTTTCTCAGGGGCCACCGGGAACGGTCAGTAGAGCTCACTCTCCAGACCTCCCCTCCCCCACCAAATATACTTCCCGTTGGTTCCCTCCTCACCATCCCCCTCATCCCATCTGGGGTCTGGCGAGGACCTCCTTGCCCAAACTTTCCCCCCACCAGCCTGACGATGCCACGGAACTCTCTGGAAGCCTAACCATTCATTCCAAGGCAGTCTGGTGGTTATGGGTGCAGGCTCTGGAGCCAGACAGCCCAAACACATACGCTGACCCCACCATTTCCTAGCTGTGTGACCTTGGACACGTCACTCAATCTCACTGTACCTCAGTTTCCTTATCTCTAAAATGGGCAGAATGATTGCCCCCCGCCTCTTAGGGTTTTATGAAGGCTAACCGAGTGAATATATATCAAATGCCCAGAATGATATCTGGCATGTAAGTCCTCAGTACAGATAGCAATGTTTCCCCCCGTTTTTGGGGCGCCCTTCGAGATCAAGAACTTTCTGTGCCACAAAATATCCATCGCTGTATTTGCTTAGAGCTACCGAGCTGCTCTACGCACGTCTGCTCCTCCCCATTGATCCACACAGAGTTTCATCTCCTCTAATCCTTGAGCCCTTGCTAGCCAAGAGAGGGCCTGTACGTGGAGGCTTTGCAGGAAACGCAGCCCCTTCTCTCAAGGAGCGAAACAAAACTCATGAAAATTGACGCAAAGACGTTTTGTTTGGCCTTCACGGGCAAAGTCAGCTTCGTGGTGCACGCCCTGAGTAGGCTCGCTTAGTTAAATGCTCACGTGGCTGTCCACGTCTTGAAATTCTTAATAATCTCGAACCGGGGGCCCCGCCTTCTCGGTTTACATCGGGCCCTGCAAATTAGGAAGCTGTTCACAAGCCGGCTGGCACCGTTAGCTATTCTTCTGAAACATTATTTAACTGCGTTAAAAAAGGGCGAGATTTTCCTGTGAAAGTTTCTCGCTCCTCCGAAGCGATCGGCAGGCCTGACCATGCTGAGCTGGTTTTTCTGCACAGCAAAGAATTACCTGGGGCTGAACATCTCCTTCTTGTCTGTCACCTTCAGTCCTTTACTGAGCCGTCTGCAGTGTGGGCTCGGGAGTCTGTGTCCCCAGACCGACTCTTTGCAGTGCCCACGTGAGCCACTTCATAGGACAGACCGGGGTACAAAATGGCCCACGCACAGAGCTCCAGCTTTTCCTTAGAACCAGAACTGCCTTCTGTGTGGTCCTTACACGGGGCTGGTCTGCTGCATTCGACAGATTAGCTGCATGGAATCCAAGCAAAAGTTGGAATTGTGCTTTGTGTGGTATTACTTTTTTGTTGTTTCATTTTTCCTCCCCAATATTCAGTATCTATTGTATTTTACAAAGCGTCTGCCCGTAACCGATTGGAAAATAAAAGGAAACTGGTCCTGCGGCTTAGCAAGACTCCACAGACCTTTTCTTGCACCATGCTCCAGGCTGACTTTGTACCCGGGCCGCCTTCTTCACCTGTAGCCACGGGTACACATAGGTTTATACCCAGTAGAAAAGCCAACAAAGCAAAAACCTTTGGTAGATGGAACCCCAGCTAGATTTCACGACCTCAGGTGAGTTTCAAAGCGTGAGTTGGGTAATGATGCTCTTCCCACTTAGTGGATGGGGAAACTGAGCCTGAGAGAGATTAAGTAATTTGCCTTTTTTTTTTTTTCTTTACAAAACATACCTTTGTGTGTGTAGATGACGAAGCAGGAGCCAGAAGCCCCTGTTTCAACCCAAGTTCTCATACAATGTGTGTTGGATGTGACATGTTCTCTCTCTTTTCATCCGTAAAATGGGGTCAATGTAAATTCCTGCCACCTGGGGCTGTCGGGGTGGGGGGGAGCTGCAATGGCGCTTAGCATAGTGCTTCGCAAATAAGAGATACTCTCAATAAAACCGAGCTGTTATCGTCAGAACTCCTGCTCGGACCGTCAGCCGGACAGGCGCTCCGCCACACGATGTGCCGCTTTCTGGTGGTGGCTTCGGGGGTCCAGGCGCGTGGGCACGTCCCAGCCGCCCCCAGATCCAGGCAGAGTCTTTCCCTCCCACTCTTCCTATTGGCTGAGAACGGAGCCAATTATAAAACTGTAGCGCTTGGCTGTCACTGATTGGAGGAGGCGCAGGGCCCGCGGGGCGGTATCCGGGCTGGGATGCTGGGACGGAAGGAGATCGTCGGTGAAGCAGGTGAAATCCGAGCGAAGTCTGTAGTTTAGTGATGGGTATCGCACCGCTGTCCGATCTCTTCGTTTTCATAGACGAACTACGATTCTGTAACATGTTCGTAATAGAGGAAGTCGGGTAAAGGCGACCCAGGAACTAACTCTCTGTACTTTTAACCTCTTTTGTAAATTTCAAATAATTTCTATATAAAAATACCATGGTGGGGGTTGGTGGGGGGGGGGGGGAGGAAAACAGTACAGTTTAGACGTTTCCCATCTTCCCCCGAGACACGTTAATATTACAGTCATACATTATATTGGGGGAGGTGTTAGTTAAACATTTAAGTACATACTTATTTAAAAAATGATTTAAACTTTTACGTTCCCCACTTATTTAAAAAAATCATTTATATTAAACATCTATATTTGTTTATACTAAAATCTATATTATATATATTTACTTATTATATATATATATTTTTTTATTTTATATATAAAATTGCCAGAGTACCAAGTTCATCAGGTACAAAAGGTTGTTGAATCTCCTTTAAACCGTGTCTCAGGTGACCAGTTCCCTTCCTTGGAGAACACTTATTTTACAAGTTTCTCATGTATCTTTCGGGAGCCATTCTGTGAATATACAAGCAAGCTCTTTGATGGGCGCCAGGTACGTTTTGTTTGTTTTTATTTCACAGTGTATTTTGGAGATTGCTTCATATCTGTGAAGAAGTTCCTCATTCTATTTTTATTGCTACATAGTATTCCATTTAACTAACATGCAATCGGTCTCCCCTGGCTGAACATTTGAATAATATTCTGCTCCTTCGCTCTTGGAGACAGAGCTGCAATAAACAGCCAGGTACGCTATTTCACGAGCGTGGGAGTCCATCTGAGGAATAAATTCCTAGGGGCCATGCATACGTTTCACAGAACAGGAAAAGCGAATCGCAGCCAAATTTTTCCCATTCAGGACTCGAGAGGTGATAAAACATATTCTCGAGTGCCAGCATTTTGTGTTGGAAGTGCCATGTTCAAGGAAAGGCTTCCTTCTCCAGCACAACAGAGGCAAGAGGGCACGCTTCAAACAGCTAATCTGGCGATAATAACCTCCCGAAAGCAGAGAGGCAGACAATGGTACTAAGTTTACACACTTGAGAAATGACTTGAAAATAATCGGGGCTGGTATAGCCATCTGCCTGGTTCTTTCTTTCAAGAGCCAACACGTTTATTCCACCCAGGCACCAGGAGAGCCCCGCTCTGGCATCAGCACACTCTGCGGTCATTGGAAGAGGCAGTGTGTTTCTGTAAAAGCCCTCGGAACTGGCCTGGAAGAAAGATGCTTCCTTTCTCTTTTCCCCTGACTGCCAATTGGAGAAGACAGCTTGTTTTACTTGTTAGGTTTTTGTTAGGGTTTTTTTTTTTTTTTTTTTTTTTAGAGACAGCGAGCAAACAGGGGCATGGGGAAAGAGAAGCAGAGAAGGAATCTCAGGCAGGCTCCACACCCAGCACCAAGTCTGATGCGGGGCTCGATCCCACCACCCTGGGATCATGACGTGAGCGGAAATAAGAGTCGGACGCTCGAGCAACTGAACCACCCCGGCGCCCTTTGCTTCTTGGTTTTAAAAACCTTTTCTGTGGCTTGCGAAAGCGAATGTTTCAGTTCGCTCAGAAGGAAAGACTTCATTTCATTAGCTCCTGAGTTTTTTTTATATCAGTCCCAGCTGGGGGTACTTGTCTATGCTGTTCACGAGTCGATCCTACAAAGCCCAGAGTGGGCACTCTGCCACCAAAAGATATATTGATAATTAAGAAGGATAATAAAATTAGAATACTACTGTGTCTTGAGAATTTATGGTTTTGCATGCATTGTCACTTTTAATTCCACAAGAACCTTGTGAGATAAAGCCGTTATTATGTATACGTTCTAGAAAGAAAACTGAGGTCTGCAGAGGTTGAATTATCCCTAAGTTTCTGCAGCTAGTAAATAGTAGAGAACCTGGATTTCTGTCCAAAACAAATGCTCTGGAACATAGTCCAGCAGTGATTTTCAACCCAAGGGTGATTTTGCCTCCCGGAAGACATTTGACAATGTCTGGAGACATTTTTGGTTGTCACAACAGAGTGGGGAGTGCTGTTAGCATCTAGTGAATAGAAGCCAGGGATGCCACTAAACATTCTACAGGGTACAGGACAGCTCCCCAGAACGAAGAATGTTCTAGCCCCAGGTGTCGAAGTGCCATGTTTGAGACATCTTGTGACACAGGGACAGGTAGTTCCATCCAAAGCATTTCAGATTGCTATTTGTATTCTCTATTTTGCTGGGACCCATGTACTCAAATTAAATACAGTGTGATCAACATTACGAGACTTTGAATTATGTACACTTGTGTTTCTTTGAAATTTTAAAAATTATATGCATTTAAAATAGTGTTATGTAAAATATCAAAGGGGCGTCTGGATGGCCCAGTCAGTTGAGCATCCAGTTTTGGCTCAGGTCACGATCTCATGGTTCCGTCTGTGGGTTGGAGCCCTGCATCAGGCTGTCTGCTGACAATCCAGGGACTGCTTTGGATCGTCTGCCCCTTCCCCCCCCCCCCCAACCGCTCTGCCCTTCCCCAGCTCGCATGCTCTCTCTCTGTCTCTCAAAAATAAGCATTAACAAATTTTAAAAATAAAATACTAAAAATGTGTCATCGACCACAAAATTTGATGTATTGTGAACGTCCTCTCAAATTGCACATTTGTCAAGAAACATAATTTTGGAGCCAGGAAGTTGAGGGAGTTATAAAGCGTTTATGGTATAGGCACATGACAATGCCGGTAAGCTGGCAAAGAGAAATGTTTTGAAGTGTCCGATTCATTCAGTTGCAAATCCCTTGCAAAAAATACACCGGCCCTGTGTGGAGAACCGAAGGAAAGAACGGTAGGCATTCTTTGATTTATACTTTTGATTTATCTCAAATCTATATAGATTCGCCATAAACTATCCTGTAACCAATACCCTAGGCTCGTGCATAATGCTTCACAAATTATTCCTCAGATAATTTGCACTTATCAAACTTGTAATTATCTCAACAAATACGAAGTTGTCTTTGAATGAGACTATTTCCATAACATACAAAGCTGGATAATTTTAGATTGTTCCCGTGTGCATGAGTCTCCCGGAACGTCTGTGGGCATCTGGAGGCGAAAAGTGTGTTTATTCTTCAGTGCAAATGATTGTCATTGTCGTGAGAGACACTGGAAGACGGCACAGGATTGCTCCGACCTTGCAGCAGATATCAGGGGAAATGCCTCTTCCAGCTCAGATGCTCCTTGAATGGTCTTTGTTAACGGGAGTTACAGCAAGAATGACGAAGAAACGCTGCGGTCGTGATGGAGGACTGCTTGGTTCACCTGTTATATTTGGGCCTATTCGCATCTCAGCGAACTGAGTCACCCTGAGGTGCAGTGCATTTTCCCAAAGATAGAAAGGGAGAGAGTAAAACAAGGCCAGACAGGAGCTATTTTCGGGCTTGGGGGCCGGACAGCCTCTGTCGGAATTACTAAACGTTGCCTTTGTAGTGTGAAAGCAGCCATAAACAATAGATAAATGAATGAACGTGGCTGTTTTCCAATAAAGCTTTATTTACAAAGGCGGGCAGCGGGCCTCGTTGATCAAACCCTGGAGTAAAGCATAAATAGATAAAGATACAGATATGAATAGGTATAAATAGATACTTGGGCTGTGGCAGAGAATGTTAATTGCCTCTTTACCACCCATTTCTCCTTCTTCTTGAAGAACAGAACCTTCGTGCTGTAGAGGCCAACTGTAGCCTCAACTCTTGCCAATAAAGGTGATTCTTGAAATGAAAGCAGAAAACCTAGACGAGATGTCTGGGAATGCTCTGTAAAGAGGCCTCATCTAGCCGGCAGGTGATATTTTGCCTTCCACTTTTCTTTTTTCTTGCTTGGAACATGGGAACGATTGCTGGCACTCCAGTGGCTATTTTGTGACTAAGAGGGCAAGTCCAAGAACACGTCAGAAACCTCCTCCTCCTCCTCCTTCTTCTTCTTCTTCTTCTTCTTCTTCTTCTTCTTCTTCTTCTTCTTCTTCAAGTGTTTTGGGGCGCCCTGGGTGTCTCAGTTGGTTAAGCAACTGACTTCGGCTCAGGTGATGATCTTGTGGTTCGTGAGTTCATGTCCGCTCAGAGCCTGCTTGGATCCTCTGTCCCCCTGTCTCTGTACCCCTACCCCACTCTCTCTCAGAAATAAATAAACATTTTTTCCTACAAAGTTTATTCATTTAAGTAATCTCTACGCCCAACATGGGGCTCAAATTCATGACCCCAAGATTAAGACCAACATGCTCTACCTACTGAACCAGCCAGTTGCCCAGAAACCTCATCCCCTTATGTCACTGAGCCAGTGAACCAAAGCCAGCAGTAGCTGACCTCCAGACTTCTTAAAGGAGAAACAACCCTTATAAGCTTAAGCCACTGGTTAAGTCAGGTCTCTACTTGCTGTATAACCAAACTTCTGATACATGTTGATAAGGATCACGGATGTAATCGTTCAACGTACAGATATTGGAAGCAACGGTTAGTTAAGGCTATGTTAACTATGCAGAGCCAGGATTTACAACTGAAGATTCTGAATCCATCAGATCTGGTGGCCAATCCTGACTCCAGTACTGACCTCAGATAATTACTGTCTCTATGCCTCAGTTTCTTCTTCTGCAAAATAGGAATAATGTTATGTGACTTACGGTATTATCGAAAGCCTTAGATATAAATGCGTGCATGTATGAAGTGACTGGCACTTTATATTTGGGAGTAAGTGCTCCCAAAATATTAATCTAATCTGATTGTCACTGTTACCATTAATTTGTCGAATTACCATTGCCATCTGGTGAATGACCATTCGCCTCTTTGAAAGAAGGATATCGCTGGGGACAATTAGTGATGGCATTTCTTCGCCACCACTCACTTTGTGGGCCTCCCCTCCATTATTAGAACAATCCATAGAAATCCACCCGCGGTCTCCGGGTTTTTCGTAGTTATTATACGTCTGGCAGAGTGCAAGGTTCTGGGAGTTCCGAGGTGAGGAAGACGGTTCCTGTCTTCAGTAAGCAACAGCCACCTGCAAAACAATTGAACATTTGAAAAACAGTATTGAGTGGATGCTAGGAAGATAAATGGGCATGGTGGGGAGAAACAGGGCTTTGGTTCTACATCGTTGTGTGGAAAGGCTCTAGAAATATAGGGGAACTGGAATCTAAATGTAAGTAATGAAGAGAGTGGTTTCTAATATTATCTGTTATGAATAGCCAAAGATAATAAGAGGGAGAATTTTAAATGTTTATTTATTTGGGGGAGAGCGCCAGCGGGGGGAGGGGCAAAGGGCAGGGGACAGAGGATCGGAAGCTGGCTCTGTACTGACAGGCTGACATCAGCGAGCCCGACGTGGGGCTGGAACTCACAAACTGCAAGATCGTGACCTGAGCTGAAGGAGCCACCAAGTGCCCCATAAGAGGAATACCGTTGAGATCGCTGACATGTTATATATTGTTCTTTTTCTCCTCTTGATCCGCTTTTCAACCTGCCTCCCTTTCTGGCCTGTATGGACAGACTCTTCCGCTCTGGTTTCCACTTGGGTCTGGCCAGCGCGAGGCACCGGCGGGAGACTGGCAGAAGGGCAGTGAGGTCGGGGTATTTATTTGCCCTGCTCCCCGCCTGCCCCCGGCTGGCTGCTTCCTCTACTGAAGGTCCCCCGCTCTTATCAGGTGGCTTTCTCCCACAGCTACTTTCTTCGGGTCCTGGCCACCACACCCTACCCTTGTGTCTTCTGGCCTGGGGGCAGGTCAGGTTCCCTGACGAAATTGCTAGCCTCAGAGTGTTCACCGGGTCTTAGTCCTTTCTCTTAGCCGTGCTCACGCCTTTGCAGTCCTCCCTATTTCAGGAAGGTGTCCGGTGTTTGCGTGGGCCCACAGACGCAGTTGCTAGCAAGGGCAAGATCTGAGTGAAGTGGCCTGAGGCCAGGGCGACAGGGAAGGGCGGTGACTGCGGCGTCCTGGGCAGCGCTGGACCGACAGCTGTTCCTCAGCTCTGGCAGCTTGTGCCGTTTGAAGAGCTGACCCTAGGGGCTGCCAGACCTTCTAAGTTGTGGGTGGAAACTAAAAATACGCATTAAAATTTTTTTTGATGTTTATTTATTTATTAAAATTGTTTCAAGTTTATTTAGTTATTTTGAGAGAGACGGAGACAGTGCGAGTGGGGGAGGGGCAGAGAGGGAGGGAGAGAGAGGATCCGAAGCGGGTTCTGCACCGAGATTGGAGAGCCTGACGAGGGGCTCAAACTCCCGAACCGTGAGATCATGACCTGAGCCAAAGTCCGATGCTTAACCGACTAAGCCACCCAGGTGACCCGAGAATTGCTCTAAGGCTGCACCCAGGTAAGAACCCACAGTAAGATTGTGGAGCCTGAATGCCTCATCTGGGGCTCTCACCTTCCTTCCTTCCTTCCTTCCTTCCTTCCTTCCTTCCTTCCTTCCTTCCTTCCTCCTTCCTATTTGTTTATTTATTTATTTATTTACTTATTTATTTATTGAAAGTAACCTTTATGCCAAATGTGGGGCTCAAACTCACGACCGTGAGATCAAGCCAGGCACCTCCTCCCATCTTCTTCATTAACTGGGTCGCCTTGAGTGAGGCACTGGGCTTCAGCCTTTCTTAGCTCTCTATATCTGTGTCTGAATCAACTTTTTTATTTAACTCGGATTTTATGATGTTAACCTGGGGTCCATGGGTCCCCCAGATAATATATAGGTGGTTTCTAGAGAAGTCTTTATTTTTTAATGTTTATTATTTAGTTATTAAAGTTTTTTTTTTTTAATTTTTTTTTTTTAACCTTTATTTATTTTTGAGACAGAGAGAGACAGAGCATGGACGGGGGAGGGTCAGAGAGAGAGGGAGACACAGAATCCGAAACAGGCTCCAGGCTCTGAGCCATCAGCACAGAGCCCGACGCGGGGCTCGAACTCACGAACCGCGAGATCATGACCTGAGCCGAAGTAGGACGCTTAACCGACTGAGCCACCCAGGTGCCCCTAGTTATTAAAGTTTTACATGTTTATTTATTTATTTATTTATAATAACGTCATTTAACTTTATTTTTTCCAGCCTTTTAAAATGTAATTTATTGTCAAGTTGGCTAACATACAGCGTATACAGTGTGCTCTTGGTTTTGGGGGTAGATTCCCATGATTCATCGCTTACGTACAATACCCAGTGCTCATCCCAACAAGTGCCCTCCCCAATGCCCGTCACCCCTTTCCCCCTCTCCCCTGCTCCCCCATCAACCCTTAGTTTGTTCTCTGTATTTAAAAGTTTTGAGAGAGAGAGAAAGAGAGAGAGAGCGTGCATGAGCGGGGGAGAAGCATAGAGAAAGAGAGACAGAGGATCCAAAGTGGGCTTTGCACTGACAGCAGGGAGCCGGACGCGGGGCTCGGACTCACGAACCGTGAGGTCATGACCTGAGCTGAAATCGGAGGCTTAACCCACTGAGCCACCCAGGCGCCCCAAAAAGTCTTAAAAATCATAGGCCAATTTTTTAGGTGCTTATGTATATTTTTGGGGGTGGGGAGCTGTGCTACAACTTTCCGCAAAAAATTAAGACCATCTGTGATGGTGTCGGAAGACAAATTAAAGAATGACTCAGACCTGTTAGGTGGCTATCATAAAAAAATGGTAAATAACAAGGGGTGGTGAGGAGGTGGAGACATTGGAGCCCTTGTACGTTGCTGGTGGGAATGCAAAATGGTGCAAGTATTTTGGGAAACGGTTTGCAAACTCCCATCCCCCCCCCGGGGCACCAACGCTGAGTTGAACACCCGTGAGGCTATGTACAGTGCTAAGAGATGAGAATAAAAAGGTGAGCAAACACAGCCCTGCTTCTGCCCTCTGAGATCCCATGGTATTATGGCAGAGAAGGCCTCGATCAAACAAGCAGATAAACACAAAAACTCCAATCTTGACAAGTGTGACCAACACGAAGCAGATGGTGTTACAAAATTATGTGAGGATCAGAGGAACCTAGCTTGGTCCCGGGGTGGGAGCATCAGAGAAAGGCATCCCCCAAGGGACAAGGGAGGGGAGACCTGGGGGGGAAATAGGAGTGGAGTTTGAGGAGGGGAAAGCAAACCACTTGAGCAAAGGCCCTGTGGTAGGAAGCAACCTGGACCATTTAAAAAGTCCTGTGTGGGTGGAGCTAAAATATACGACAGGAGGGTGGGGGAGAAGCCTAGAAAGGAAGGCAGAGGCCTGGCCAGGAGGGGGCTCAAAGGCTATTCTGGCTGAATTGTGTCCCCACCTAAAAGATGTGGTGAAATCCTAGCCCCCAAGGAACTCACAAGGTGATCTTACTTGGAAGCAGGTGGGCTTCAGGTCCATTAAGACTGGCGTCCTTCTGAGACGCAGACACAGACACACAGGGAAAGGCCCTGTGACAACAGAGGCAGAGATTGGAGTGGTGTGGCTGCCGTCCAAGGAAGCCAAGGGCTGAAGGCCAGCTGGGAAGAGGAAGGATTCCCCCTACAGCTTCCGGAGGGAACACGGCCCTGCCACCACCTTGCTTTCGGACTTCCAGTCTTCAGAACCATTCGGTGATACATTTCGGTAATTTTACAACACTCAGTTTGTGTGTGTGTGTGTGTGTGTGTGTGTGTGTGTGCGCGCGCGCGTGTGCTTTGCTATGGCATCTGTAGGAAACTAATGGAAAAGTTATTGCAGAATTTTGGTCTTTGTCCAAAGACGATGGGAGGAGAGGGGGTAAGAGCACGTTCAGGGAGACTAGTTAGGTGACTGCAGGCAACCAGTTAAGAGGCGGCAGGGAGACTGGTTAGGCACCTGAGGGGGATCGGAGGCTACAGGGGATAGGAGTTTGATGTGGTTTCCCGGGGGAGAGATGCCAGCAGCTTGGAATAGGGGTTGAGGATTAAAGAGGAGGCCACATGAACGGATTTGGGATCCCTAAAGGTGAGTGAGAGACGGAGGCACGTCAACAGTGGCTTCAAGGCTTCTGGCTTGCCCCCCTGGCCGGATGGTAGCGCCGATCACCGAGCAGGTGAACCCGAGGAAGACCAGACTCCGCTCCGCACAGGGTCTGCACAGTCAGCAGAGGAGGTTCAATGCAGTAAAACAAACGCACACACAACAAAGCCCTTTTTATTCGTATAAACAGGATTGAAATACGCACAGGTCTGTAATGTTTTGTTTTGTTTTTTTACTTTTTACAAAATAATATATCTGAGTGGCTAGTACAAATCGGCATGTGGGAATTGATCTTTTTCTCATGAACAACTGCTTGATAATTCATGGGGTGGATGTTGCTTAACTTATTAAACCAATCTCCTATTGATGCATTTAGGTTGTTCCTAGGTTTTAAATATTCGATGGCAGGTTTTCCCATTTTTAACTTGACCCACTAAAAGAATTATGTACATTTTTACATTGGGACCCACTACACACACACACACACACACACACACACACACACACACACACACATTTATTTACATAGCAAAAGTTTTACAGAACAGATCTTATCCTTCCTATGTATTCTACATCCTATCCTATCCTATCCAAAAAATGATAGTTGGGATCCACTAAACTACTCTCAGC
The DNA here is from genome assembly GCF_018350195.1 of Panthera tigris. Taxonomy (NCBI): domain Eukaryota; kingdom Metazoa; phylum Chordata; class Mammalia; order Carnivora; family Felidae; genus Panthera; species Panthera tigris. The sequence goes on along the minus strand of NC_056662.1, from coordinate 8,606,428 downwards.
ACCTACTGATAGGTCACAGCCTGCAGTTTGAAAAACATTTCAGGGCATGCTTATTAAGTAAAAAGACAAAAGCGCTTACTTATACTCTGTATCATTCTGAACATTTTGTGAATAACAACTTATTTCATCCTTGCAAAGTCCCAGTGGGATAGGAACGTGTATTATCCCCATTTTCCAGAGACGAAAACTGAGGCACAGAGAGGTTAGACAAGTGCCCACGGTCACAAGCTCATATGGTGGGGAGCTGTACTTCAGACCTGGACAATCTGACTGCTGTTTACACTCTTAGCCATCAGCCCACGTAGTCTTAGGAATTGATGTGTTTAGGAATGTATGGTTCTAAATAGCCTCATTCAGTATTTCATAGTCCTCATTCAGGGTCTATTCCTTTACAAGACCTTTAAACAGGACACGACAAATGTACGTTGCTATTCAATACCTTGACGACTGTAGAAGGTAAACAAAGAATCCCCAAATTTACCAGTCTTCTCCAGAAACTCCGCATCAGCAACACACACACACACACACACACACACACACACACATCCCAAATCCCCAAATCCTCAAACCCCAGATGTAATAATATTAGAGAGGCACTTCTTATTCAGAGGCAGTAGGGAGCTTCCCTATTATTTATTGATTTCCCCCCAAAGTTATCAAGTTCTAAAGCCTAATTATTGGTGTAATAGTTAGCCACGATGTTTGGAGAATTGTAAGCCCCTTTAGCTAATGCATGGCATATGTCAGAGGGATTCAGCTAATTCACGTATCTGTCTGCACTATTAATAGAGAAGGTTACATGCCAATTATCCAGGCTTCAATCAGCCTGTTTGGATACAATAGAGTCAGTGTTCACACACTCGATGTGCCACATTCCTTCTAGACATCAGAAGCAGCTGGTCCAGATAAAGACCACTGGGGTTTTGATATTTAGGGATCACATCCACCGAGGAGCTGGAATTGAGACTTGATTGCTACATCTTGACTGCAGGTATCTTTAACCTGGATTCTTTTGAAAACTGCCTAGTGGGTTTGCAGTTCACTGGTCTTTAAACGTTTCCTGCTCAGACTTGTTGGGTGGGTGGGTGGGTGGAGGTGCTAAGAAGAGGAGAGAGACAAAGGCACGAATAGCTGAACCGACAAAGGACAGAATAATAGGAACGGGTGAATGGATTCCAGGGAAATAAGGAACCCGCACATATTCTTGTGCCCAGTTTTAGGATCAAAGAGGCTAAGATATTTTGCCCCCAAGATTTCGACCTTGCTTGTTGAAAAAACATATATAGGTGTTTGTATGCGTGTGTATGTGTATTTCACCCCCCCCCCCTTTCATTTCTTTTTTTCCCTCTGCTTCAGAAACTGGTCTGGAAGTGCCACGATCTCATCAGAAAATGCCGCTTCCGGTGGTATTTTTAACCAGGAACAGAAGCAGAAGTGTCTGGAATCACCCGAGAAAGCCCCAGTTCTCCGGAGAGCTGTTCTCAAATTTTGCTGGCACAGAGCACTGGATCAGTGATCAGGGAGTTAAAATGGCAGATGTTGGGGGCTTTGCGGGGGGAGGGGAGGCAGATACCTGAGACTCTCCAGCCGGTTTTCCTATCCTTCCCCTTCCCTCAGTGTCTCCTATCACAGCACTAAATCAGAGCCGCTGCCCACTTGCCTAAGGTCACACAGCCTGACTCTGGCACAAATGTAAACAGTCCGAAACAGCCAGTTGCGGGGCTGCTGTCTCATTACCCTCCCCGACACTATCTAAATACCGCCGTAGACCATCATACCTTCCAAAAAACACTACCAACAGCTAATAGACAACAGGCAGATACAACATGCCAGCCGTTGTTTTGTGTGCTATTCAGCTCAGTGTGTATTTTTTCCCACCCTCCCAGATGAAAATACAGTAATTAACTCCATGCAGGAAGGGGGAGGGGGGGGAAGAAACTCTTTTTTTTTTTTTCTTTCCCTAGACTTGAAAAGAAATTCTGGCAGATAATTTGGCTGAACATGAAAAGAGAGAGGCTGCTTACAGCCGCCCAAATAAAGTGCTAGGTTGGTGAGGCTCTGCGGGCTGAGTTGAGTATTTCACGGCATGAAAAGCAGACATTTATCTGTTCCCATGGAGATGCGTTTTCTACTAGTCAATCAGACACTGAGGAGGTCAGACAATAGCCCGTGGATCCTTTTTGAATCTTGAGAGACAGTCAAGTCTTCCTTCATTTTAACATTCCACCGAAATTTAAAGGGGTCTAAATGATGTCTCAGATATACCTACAAACGCTGCCATTGTAATTTCAAGGGATGCAAAATAAGTGAAAACTCCATCTGTCAATGAGGAAGACGGGCGCCACGGACCCCCTCCTTCCAATTTCAAATCAGAGACCGTTCTGTCACAGTCCTCATTTGCAAAAATTTGGCTTCCAAACGGAACCCCTCCCTCCTGAATAAAATAATTCATAAGGTCATAAATTAAATGCTGATAATTTCCAAATGACTGTTGGAGACAGAGCAGGGGCACTTCAAACAGAAAACTTCCTGGAAGCAAGAAAAAGCTGCCCCAGAGAGACCGCCCCCCCTCCCCCAACTGCTGGAAGATAGATGCGTTGTAAACTTCATTCCTGGTATTTCCTTGCCTGAAAATGCATGCAAGGCTTGCAGAAGTGATTAGGGCTGCTATTTGACCTTATGTGTTTGTTATCAATCCCAGAGAACAGATGATGCTGGCTTGCAAAATATGTTTATTTCAGTAGGTAAATTACAATGTAAATGCCTGGAAACTGGGACTCGCATAAAGACTTTCGAAACAATCTTCTTTCAAGTGTGTCTCTTCCTACATCATTCTTGCGCATGCCTAAGGCAGAAGAAAATGTAACAGAGGTCTTTCTAGAGCTAATTGAGAAGGGAGAGGGTATTTCCATGGGATCACGTTGGAGGCAGGCTATCAAATGGGTCTTAAACAGAAGCCTGTTCACAGAATGGCAGCTTCACAGAAAACAGCAGACGGCCAAAGTCAGGATTTTGTCATAGAGGAACCTCATTCTTGTTAATGGAGTCATTCAAGAGCGGCTCAACCGCGCAAGGCAGGAAAGTAAATACAAGTATGAGCCCTGCTTGTAACAAGACAGGCCTTTTCCTTGGCTTGGCATTTCCGTGCCCCTGAAGGCAGAGATTCCTTCTCTGCCCGCTTCTCCAGGCGGGCTATCCGGAGCAAAGACACCAACCGGGACACTTGGGACACCTCGGAAAGCAATTTGGAGCAGTCCTAGCAAATAGCATTTGGGGGAAGGAGAAAAGCTCCCGTATATCTAATAATGTATAATATCCCATCGTTAAGGAGGCAAAAAGCAGAAATTTAACATTCTTGGGAGTTTCATTTCTGTGGAAAGACATGGCCCACGTTTCTCATGCATTATGGGTCAGTATTTGACCATTTCCTCCTCTTATTTTCTTTCTCTCTTTTTAAAGTAAGCTCTACGCCCAACCCGGGGCTTAAACTCACCACCCCGAGATCAAGAGTCACAGGCTCTACCGACTAAGACAGCCAGGCACCCCTCATTTTAGTTTTTAAAATTTAAAATAGGAGCAGTACATAATCTCATTATGTACTAAAACACTCAAACAGTCTAAAGTTCCGGTCAAAGAATCAAAAATTCCTCTTTCCCTTTATTTAACTCCACTAGCTTAGGAACTTACTAGAGAGAGCTAATAACTACTTTTAATAGTATGACACATATCTGTCGGGACATGTTCCATAAATATGCAAGTGTGTGTGTGTGTGTGTGTGTGTGTGTGTGTGTACATAAACTCTTCGTTTTAAATATATCACCAAAATCATATTTATAGACACCAGGACAACTTTTTGTTTAATCAAAGTATCTATCATGGGCAACTTTCTTTTCTTTTTTTTTTTTTTATCATGGGCAATTTTCTATAATAACATGGAGTTTTTTAAAAAAAAATTACCTATACATTTTGGGAAAAAGGTAATACAGGCTTCTGATTGGGGGGAATTCAAATCAAAGGGTTTGTGGGGAAGAGAAAGTCCTCCTCCTCCCCCACAGAAAATCACTAACAGTTTTCAGTGTATCATTCCAGAAATAGTCTACACACAGATCAGCATATATATATATCAAATACACCTTTCTTTGTCTTTACCTTGCATTTTTCACTTAGATCTTTTGCAGAGCATTTCATGTTAGAAAAAATGTGCTTTTTAAATGGTGGCATAGTATTTCTCTGAATGGTGTTCCTTAATGTATTTCACTTGTCCCTCTTGATGGACTTTGGGTGGATTTCAGTCTCTACTTCTGGAAACAGGGCTGTAATAAATACTCTAGTCTAGTGTACACCCTGTGATTCTTTGCTTAAACACGCCCACTGCTTTCTGAAAGCAGCAGCTTTACTCCACACCTATCCTTAATTTTTTAAAAATGTTTATTTTTGAGCGAGAGAAACACAGAGCAAGCAGGGGAGGGGCAGAGAGAGAGAGGGAGAGAGAGAATCCCAAGCAGGCTCTGTGCCCATAACAAGACACAGGGCTCAAACCCATGAACTATGAGACCATGACCTGAGCCGAAATCAAGAGTCGGATGCTTCACCAGCTGAGCCACCCAGGCGCCCCCAACACCTGTCCTTAACTTGCCTTAACCCGAAGGAAAACTGATTGAATTAAGTTCTTTTTTTTTTTTTAAGTGAGGGTTAAAAACAGAATGAATAAGCCATTAAAAATCTATTATGAACACGTGCCCTTTCATGTAGTTTTTAGTCTTTCCTCCAGCTTGAGAGAGGCTCATGAGGAAGAAAAAAAAAAAGTCATGTTCCCTTTCACCACCCCCCCCCCCCAACCCCACCCAAAGGTCAGCCTTGCCAGATTCATTGCTTTCGCATCCCATGCCTGCTAGTTACGAATGCCGGCTACAGATTGTGTAATTCTGTCCCATCCACTGCTTTCATCGGGGGCTCAGAGCAGGATCACGGCTCACTCTTACAATTTAGGTAAAGCTTCCTGTTCTTTTTTGTGCGCAGGAGTGAAGCCTTGGGGATTTAGAACAAAGTGTGTCCTTGGAAAGAAGTGGGTGGGATTTTGTGTGCGCCGTAGGTTGGGGAGGGACCTCCCCCTCCCGGGGGAGGAGTCTGATTTCATTATACAGTTGGAAACCTGGTGAAATCATGTATACAACTGAATCTTTTTGCTCAGCTAGTGAGGTCTTTTTGTTCTTTGTCTTGCAATGTGTACAGCAAATTTGTGTTACGCCTGGGAAGAAGGAAATTTGAGTTAAAGAGGAGGGCAGCTCCCTACGCCTTGTAACAAGCAAGCTAATTGAAAGAGGAACTGGGCTTGCCAATGTTCAGAGCAGGAAAACCGAGGAAGTTACCATCCTCAAGTTAAAAATTACGTGGGGCTGGAGAATATAGCGCCTGCTGTATTTGTCATTGAAATTCACGATCTTGTTTGCTGTTTATCTTGAGGTGGGAGTTGGGGGGGAGTGGGGGGGGGGGGTTGCAGGGGGTGGGGGGGAGCTCTCCTGCTGGTTAGAAAAAAGGAGGCGAGGTCCAGGAAGAAATGCTAGTAATAAGAAAGGGAGGGATTAGAAGCCCCAGAGAGAAAGGGAGGTGTAAATCATACGTGGGCATTTGACAATCGGCACAAAGAAATGGGAGACAGAGCCAAGTGCCTGATGCCCGAAAATCCTAAAAACTTAAGTGGGTAACCCAGATGCCGGAAAAATGTCCCAAAGAAAAAAAAGGAAAGCAAAATCCCAGAAGATCTTTTTCCTCGGGGATGATGTTGTCCAATGGAGTCAATAAACATTGGTTTTGCCATGGTGCTCATGTGAGCAACGCTGGGTGCACAGGAACCAGCTGCCCCGATGCGTCTTCAAAAACGTTCTCCAGGACAGCTCGGGCCTTCTGACAAGATGGGGTAAACCGGGGGAATACAGTCCTTCCACCAAAAAGGAGATTGGGGCAGAGGGAGCACATAGTAGGGGCAGAATGATCTTTCTCCCCCAAGAGCCCAATCTATTTAGATCCTACATCCCTCGGGTCCTCTGTTTTCCTCCCAGAACTACTTTGAATGGCATTGCTTAGGAAAGAGGGAAAAGGCATTTTTAGTCAAAAGCGAAGGAGGACAAAGTTAAACTCCACCAACAACGGAAACTTCTTCCGGAGGCTGCCTGGTGCACCGGAGTGTGATGCTTCCAGACTGCAGGATTGCCCTCTTTACTGTCAGAGGAGAATAATAATAAGGTAACGTTTACAGAATACTTACATGGAATGATTTATACGCTGATCCATTTTATGCTCAGAACCAGATGGGGTCGTATAGGTGTGTCCATTTTGCAGGTGAATGAGGGGTTGGCCAAATTATCGAGTAACTAGAAAATGGTACAGGCAGAATATCATTCGAGATCAAGGTTGACAGTTACCGAATTGTCAGCCAATGGCCGACTCTGATTCAATGCCTGTTTTTATAAATAAAGTTTTATTGGAACACAGCCATGCTCATTCGGGGGTACATCACCTGTGACTGGTCTTGAGCAACAGTGACAGAAACGCTATGCCCCGCAAAGCTTAACACTTCGTCCGTTCCTTTACAGAAAAAATGTGCAGATCCTTGCTCTGGTTACTGGAGCCCGGGCGCTTAAGCCTGTATGTTTCCTTCTGCTCAAAATGCCTCTTTTTTTTTTTTTTTTTTTTTTTAATGTGATGCTGAACAGGAAAAAGAAGCAGTAACAGTTATCGGAAAACTGAATCTATTAGGGGCCCCAGAATATTAAAAACAAACAGACAGACAAACATTTCTTCCTTTATCCCTTTTTCATCTCAAACTTTTGTTGTTGTTGTTTTATTAATTTTTTTAATGTTTATTTATTTTTGAGAGGGGGGAAGGGCAGAGAGAGAGGGAGACACAACATGGAAAGCAGGCTTCAGGCTCTGAGCCATCAGTCCAGAGCCTGATGCAGGGCTCAAACCCACCAACCATGAGATCATGCCCTGAGCCGAAGTCGGGTGCTTAACCTACTGAGCCACCCAGGCCCCGCCCCCCCGCCTTTTTTCATCTCAAACTTTGAAAAGCCCTTATATTCTAAATTTAAAATAGACCAAAAAAACCCTTCACTGCCTTATCAGTTTAATGAAACTGCTTGTCTAAAGACCTACATTTCTCGGGTAATTTCCAAAATAATGAAGAAATGGAATACAGTGTTTCAGGAGACATACATACATTTTTCCCCCCCGGCGTATGTTATTTTCAAAACTACAAGTAGAATGAGTTGTTAAAGTAAGAGGCTACCAGATTTGATAGTAAGATACAGACTCTCGGCTTGTGAAGCTTTGGTTATAAATGTAAAACTTCTGTAACCAAAGGAGAATTGAACCCTAAGGGTATTTGGGGTTATTTTCTCTTCTTTCCTACTAAGACAAGTTGCAGATCTTGGAAATTGATCTGTATTGCCAGGTAGGTTACGATTTTGGTGTTGTCACAGTGGCTTAGTTTTCTCAAGGTCTCTAGGATTGATCAGTGTAGTGACATATCCAGGTTAAAAAGAAAAAAAAACGTTAGCAAACAACATTCATGATAGTGTCTTCTGTGTCTCCCACATGCCAGGCATGGGACTAAAGCCCTGACTACGTGTTACCAAGTCCTCCTGATAACTCTACAAGGAAGGCATTCTTATTTTATTTTTTCGATGAGAACAATGAGGTCCTGGGGCATACCGTGTCCCAGCGAATGCATGGTGGGATGACCTCAAAGTCTTGACCCCAAATTCCATTCTCTTTCCCCTCCGAGAGGAGGTCTGTCATTGATTGTTCAACTAATCCTTTTGTTCAACTAATTCTTACCTCCTTTGGGATCTAGCGCGTGTCACGCCCTGTGCTCCATTCTGAGGATTCGGCAGTGAACAAACCAGACACCTAAGTCCAACCCAGGATATTTTCAGACGATGAAGGATGTTAGCAAGGGAAGGAAACAGGACGGATAGGATGGAGAGTGTCCCAGTTGGGTGTAGCAATGCGGGAGGGAGGGAGGTCAAGGAAGAGGCTTGGGTGATGGGTGGAGGCCACAAGGTAAAGACCTAGACCCGGGAAGAAAGTTCCAGGCAGAGAAGCAGCAGAGGCATGTTCCTTGAGATGGGAAGAAATGTAGCATGTTGGGAAGCTAAGTTGATTCTTTCCGGCTCTCGCCAATTCAACAATCATTACCAGCTGTCCAAGCTGGAAGGCCATAGGTGCTTTCAAGGAACAGGTTAGCGGAGAGTTTATCCTCAGTTCTAACAACTGTTATCTCCTTCCCCTCATCAGACAGGGAAGTAAGGTGCTCCTCCTTTATTTATGACTGCAAATAATAATAATAGTTACCAGTTACCGAGGGCTGACTGCTTACCTGTGTCAATCTCACTTAACCTGCAAAACAACCAATGGAATATTGTAGAATGGTCTTAGAATAGGATGAGGCTGCCCTGACAGGCTTAAGGGAATTGATTTCTAGAATTTACATGTTTATATCACATTTACATATGCCTGAAACTGCCTGGGGATGCTGCTGTGTGCTTAAGTTCACATTCACCCTCTTCCTACCTTACAGAGAGGTCTGCGCTCAGCATTGAGCTGGTAGATGGTGTAACGGTTTTCAAAGTAACAGGTTAAGGAAACCCTCCTCTTTTTTTTTTTTTAAGATTTATTTATTTTTGAGAAAGAGAGAGAGAGAGAGGCAAGCAGGGGAGGGGCAGAGAGAGAGACACCAAATCCAAGGCAGGCTCCAGGCTCTGAGCTGCCAGCACAGAGCCCGATGCAGGGCTCAAACTCCCAAACCGCGAGACCATGACCTGAGCTGATGTCGGACGCTTAACCAACTGAGCCACCCAGGCGCCCCAAAGAAACCTTCCTTTAATGATTAATCAAGGTGCCTAAATGTGGACATCCTATATTACT